>NW_024044871.1:331337-695214 GCF_015852505.1 Tachyglossus aculeatus
CCAACCTCTTGCTCCACCCCATTTCGCCCACCCACCAACTTGGTCACACCCTCGACCTCATCATTTCCTACCGCTGCACTGTCTCCACCCTCACGAACTCTGAAATCCCTCTCTCTGATCATAATCTTCTCACCTGCTTCCTCACTCACACTCCTTTCCCCTGTAAATCCATATTACTCCCTCACAGAGATTCTGCTCTCTTGACCCCATCCATCTTTCTGAGGGCCTCACACCCCACCTCGCCTCCCTTTCCTCTCTACCCAATCTTGATGATCAGATTACTTCTCTCCACTCTACCCTTTCTACTCAGCTAGACTCGCTCACTCCTCTTTCCCTTCGCCACTCTCGTACCACTAGCCCTGGATCACTGCCACTGTCCGTCTCCTTCGCTCTTATGCTCGAGGTGCTGAACGCTACTGGCGAAAGTCTAAACACCACGACAACCTCGTTCACTTCAAGTTTATCCTTTCCTACCTTAAGTCAGCCCTCCCCTCTGTCAGACAAAACTATTTCTCCTCCCTTATTGCCACCCATGCCCATCATCCCCGTCAGCTGTTCCGTACACTCAAGTCCCTTCTCAGGTCCCGGTTCCTCCCCTTCCTTCTTCCCATACCCCCAACGATCTGGCCTCCTACTTCATTAATAAAATTCAATCCATAAGGTCTGATCTCCCCAAGGTCACTCCCCCCCTTCACCAACCCCATGGCTCTCAACGCTCTCCGCTACTCTCCCATCCTTCCCAACAGTATCCTCAGAGGAGCTCTCCTCCCGCCTCTCAAGTGCTACTCCGGCCACCTGTGCTTCTGACCCCATTCCCTCTCATCTCATGAAATCTCTCGCTCCGTCCCTTCTGCCCTCCTTAACTTCCATCTTCAACCACTCACTCTCCACTGGTTTCTTCACCGCTGCCTTCAAACATGCCCATGTCTCTCCCATCCTAAAAAAACCCTCTCTTGACCCCACCTCACCTTCTAGTTATCGCCCTATCTCCCTCCAACCATTCGTTTCCAAACTACTTGAACGAGTCGTCTACACGCGCTGCCTCGAATTCCTCAATGCCAACTCTCTCCTCGACCCCCTCCAATCCCCTACATTCCACGGAAACTGCCCTCTCAAAGGTCACCAATGACCCCCTGCTAGCCAAATCCAACGGCTCATACTCTATCCTAATCCTCCTCGACCTCTCAGCTGCTTTCGACACTGTGGACCACCCGCTTCTCCTCAACACTCTATCCAACCTTGGCTTCACAGACTCCGTTCTCTCCCGATTCACCTCTTATCTCTCCGGCCGTTCATTTTCAGTCTCTTTTGCAGGCTCCTCCTCCCCCTCCCATCCCCTTACTGTAGGGGTTCCTCAAGATTCAGTTCTTGGTCCCCTTCTGTTCTCGATCTACACTCACTCCCTTGGTGACCTCATTCGCTCCCACGGCTTCAACTATCATCTCTACGCTGATGACACCCAAATCTACATCTCTGCTCCGGCTCTTTTTCCCTCCTTCCAGGCTTGCATCTCCTCCTGCCTTCAGGACGTCTCCATCTGGATGTCTGCCCGCCACCTAAAACTCAACATGTCCAAGACTGAAATCCTTGTCTTCCCCCCCCAAACCCTGCCCTCTCCCTGACTTTCCCATCACTGTTGACGGCACTACCATCCTTCCCGTCTCACAAGCCCGTAACGTTGGTGTCATCCACGACTCCGCTCTCTCGTTCACCCCTCACGTCCAATCCGTCACCAAAACATGCCGGTCTCACCTCTGAAACATTGCCAAGATCCGCCCTTTCCTCTCCATCCAAACCGCTACCCTGCTTGTTCAAGCTCTCATCCTATCCCGTCTGGATTACTGTGCCAGCCTCCTCTCCGATCTCCCATCCTCCTGTCTCTCCCCACTTCAATCCATACTTCATGCCGCTGCCCGGATTGTCTTTGTCCAAAACAAACGCTCTGGGCATGTTACCCCCCTCTTCAAAAATCTCCAGTGGCTACCAATCAACCTATGCATCAAGCAGATACTCCTCACCCTCGGCTTCAAGGCTCTCCATCACCTCGCCCCCTCCTACCTCACCTCCCTTTGCTCCTTCTCCAACCCATCCAGCACCCTCCACTCCTCTGCCGCTCATCTCCTCACCGTGCCTCGTTCTCGCCTGTCCCGCCGTCGACCCCCGTCCCACGTCATCCCCCTTGCCTGGAATGCCCTCCCTCCGCACATCCGCCAAGCTAGCTCTCTTCCTCCCTCCAAGGTCCTACTGAGAGCTCACCTCCTCCTGGAGGCCTTTCCAGACTGAACCCCCTACTTTCTCTCCCCCTCTCCCCCTCTCCATCCCCCCAACTTACCTCCTTCCCCTCCCCACAGCACCTGTATACATGTTTGTACGTATTTATTAATCTTTATTGATTTATTTTATTTCTACATATTTATTCTATTTATTTTATTAATATGTTTTGGTTTGTTCTCTTTCTCCCCTTCTAGACTGTGAGCCCACTGTTGGTTAGGGACCGTCTCTATATGTTGCCAACTTGTACTTCCCAAGCGCGTAGTACAGTGCTCTGCACACAGTAAGCGCTCAATAAATACGATTGAATGAATGAATGAATGAATGGACAGAACAGAAGGGGACCAAGAGCTTACCCTTGAAGAACCCCTACAGAAAGGGGTTGAGAGGGGGGAAAACATTCCGCGAAGGAGACCGAGAATGAACGGCCGGAGGTATAAGAGGAGAACCAGGAGAGGACGGAGTATGTGAAGCCAAATTTGGATTACGTGTTGAGGAGAAGGGGGTGTTCCACAGGTTCAAAGGGAGCTGAGAGTTCGAGGAGGATTAGGATAGAGTAGGAGCCATTGGATTTAGCAAGAAGGAGGTCATTGGTGACCTTTGAAATGGCAGTTTCGGTGGAGTGTAGGGGATGGAAGCCAGATTGGAGGGGGTCTAGGAGAGAGTTGGCGTTGAGGAATTCGAGACAGCTGGTGTAGACGACTCGTTCTAGGCTTTTGGAAAGGAAGGGTAGGTGGGAGATAGGGCGATACCTAGAAGGGGAGGTGGAGTCAAGAGAGGGTTTTTTGTAGGATGGGGGAGACGTGGGCATGTTTGAAGGCCGAGCAGAAGGAACCAGTGGAGAGTGAGCGGTTGAAGATGGAAGTTAAGGAGGGGAGGATGGAAGGGGCCAGAGTTTTCATCAGATGAGAGGGAATGGGGTCCGAAGCACACGTGGATGGAGTAACACTTGAGAGGAGGGAGGAGATTTCATTTGAGGATATTGCTGGGAAGGATGGGAGAGTAGCGGAGAGGGTTGAGAGCGGGGGGGATGGAGAAGGTGTAGGGGTGACTTTGGGGAGCTCAGACTTGATGGTGTTAATTTTACTAATGAAGTAGGGGGCCAGATCGTTGGGGGTGAGGGATGGAGGAGAGGGAGGAACAGGGGGCCCGAGGAGGGAGTTAAATGCCCGGAACAAACGACAGGTTTGATGGGCATGGGTGTCAATAAGGGATGAAAAATAGTTCTGCCTGGCAGAGGAGAGGGCAGTGTTAAGACAGGAAAGGATAAACTTAAAGTGAACAAGGTTGGCTTGGTGTTTAGACTTTCGCCAGCAGCGTTCAGCACCTCGAGCATAAGAGCGAAGGAGGCGAACAGTGGGAATAATTCAAGGCTGTGGTTTAGTGGTACGAGAGCGGCGAAGGGAAAGGGGAGCACGCTAGTTGAGTTGAGTAGAGAGGGTGGAGTTGAGGGAAGTAACCTGGTTATCAACAGTGGGTAGAGAGGATAGGGAGGCGTGGTGGCGTGTGATACGCTGAGAGAGATGGATGACGTCAAGAGAGTGGAGGTCTCTGTGGGGTAGTAATATAGATTTACGGGGGGAGGAGTTTGAGTGACGAGGCAGGTGAGAAGGTTATGATCAGAGAGGCATTTCAGAGATGGTGAGAGTGGAGAGAGTGAAGCGGTAGGAGATTATGAGGTCGAGGGTGTGACCACGTTGGTGAGTGGGCGAGGTGGGGTGGGCAGGAGGTTGGCAGCGTCAAGGAGAGATAGAAGGCGGGCGGCAGAGGAGTCACCAGGAATATCCATGTGGATGTTGAAGTCTCCAAGGATCAGAGTGGGCATGGAAAAGGAGAGAAAGAAGGTGAGGAAGGGGTCAAAATCGTTAAAGAAGTTGGAGGTGGGGCCGGGGGGGCGGTAGATGATGGCTACAAGAAACTGGAGGGGGTGGTAGAGGCGAATAATGTGGGCTTCAAAGAAAGGGAATGAAAGGGAAGGGGGAGGAGGGATAGTGCGAAAGCGACATCGGGGGGCGAGAAGGAACCCGACACCTCCTCTTTTTCCGGTGAGTCTGGAGGAGTGGGAGAAGAAGAGGCCTCCACTGCAGAGAGCAGCAGAAGAGACCCTGTCGTCCGGAGATAGCCATGTTTCAGATGGGGCGAGGAGGAGTAGAGAGCTGGAAAGGAATAGGTCCAGGATGAAAGGGAGCTTACCTATAATGGAGGGGGGTTTCCAGAGGCAGCTTTAGAGGGAGGGGAGGGAGGGGGAAAGGTGGGTGAGTGGGGAGGGTTGGGAATGGAATGAGTTGGTGGGGACCTGGGCAGGGAGAGGGGGAAGAGAGGTGGCCATAAGAAAAGAGAACTGGGATGGGGCGGGGGCGCGGAGGAGGGGAGTGAGGTGTTGGAAGGGAGGGCTTGAGGATTGACGCTGGTGCAGAGGGATACTGAGGAGGGGGTGTGGGGGTGGGGGCGGGGGAAAACGAGGAAAAGAGCTGAGTGGGAGATGGGAAGGGGATGGTGAGGACTGGGAATGGCAGATGGGAGCAGGGGAATTAATAGTTCATGGTGAGGTCAGCAAGGTAAATGACAGCACAGCAAGTAGTTAACAATTAAAATGCAATAACAATAATGAATTAAGCAGATGACATCTCAGGGAACAATAAACAATTAACATGCGATAGCAATAATAAAATAAGCAGATGATGACATCATAGAGAACAGTTAACAATTAACATGCAGAAGCAACCATAAAATAGGCAGTTGATGACCAAAGCAGAAGGATGAATTGTCCATGGATCAGTCAAATCGAATCAATAAAGGCTAATGGCAAGGAGAGTCCAGGGGCTCTTGGCAGAAATATCTCTGAGGTGGTGGAGGGTGGAGTCCTATGGATGGCAGTTCTGGAGCAGGGCGGAACTGTTATAGGGGTTCATGGGAGAGGAAACGCCTGAGAAGAGGAGAAAACAGCCAAATAGTATGGGTGGGCTGAGTAGGTGCGAATAGGGGTGTTGTTAAAGTAACTCGGTAAGAAGAAGGGCTATTCTCCCCGGTGAGGGGGTCAGGGGAAATCAGTCATGTCCGGTCCGGTCCTAGCCCAGCATGTAGGGAGTGGGGGCCCCTTTAAGAAGGTCGCTTATGGGGGCGGGGATGGAAGCAGGGGGATTCGATGTCCCTCGGTCCCACGTGCCTATTTCCACGGAGTAGAGGTAGCTTCGAGGGGTGAGTCTAGTGATGATTTGCTGGGGGGAGTCCAGGGGCCTCGGTCTCCTCGGGCGGGGATGCAGATTTCTGGGAGTGGGACGGCCAAGAGCCCGGCCGCAGGTCATGGGAGCCCGATAGCAGGCTGCTCGGGGAAGGAGATCCCCGGCCCTCGCGGCGGCGTCCGGGCGAGAAGGATCCTTCCGGGAGCAGGGTCTATTCCCACCTTCAAAACCTTATCAAATCCACATCTCCTCCAAGAAGCCGACTAACCCCTCATTTCCTCTTCTCCCATTCCCTTCTGCGTCGCACTTGATCTTGAATTTGTATCGTTTATTCACTCTTCCCTCAGCCCCACAGCACTTTTGTTCTTATCTGTAGTTTATTTATTTATATTAATGTCTTTCTTCTCCTCTAGAGTGTGAGATAGTTGTGAGTAGGGAACGGGTCTGTTAATGATTGTATTGTGCTTTACGAAGCACTTACTACAGTGCCCTACACATAGTAAGCCTTCAACCAATATCGTTGATTGAGTCAGAGGCTGCTTCTGACTTACCGTGCAACTGACTGTGTTTCAAATCTTCTGGCTTTGTGAGGGAAAAGTCTCTTCTCCCCATTCCCTAATTCTCTAAAACATCCCCACCCCTCCTATGGTTCTTTCTACCCCTTAATGGTAATTCCTCTTTGGCTTCTATCCTCCTCTTCTGTCATCCTCGCCCACTGGCCCATTTTTCTTTCCTTTACCCCATAATTCCCCAGAGCGAACCTCACCCAGTTTTCAAAATAAAACGTTGAGGCACATCTACTTCTGAGCTTTTCTTTATGGTGTCAGTTATTTGGTTTTCCTAATTTTTTTCCCATTTCAGATCATATCTGTTTCTTTCGAGAAGCAGCATGTTCTAGTGGATTGAGCACGGACCTGGATTCTAATCCCCATTCTGCCGCTTGTCTGCTGTGTAACCCTGGGTAAGTCACTTCACTTCTCTGGGCATCAGACACCTGATCTGTAAAATGGGGATTGAGACTGTGAGCCCTCTGTGGAATAGGGATTGTGTCCAAACTGATTGGTGTCATCCTCAACTCCGCTCTCTCATTCACCCCACATGTCCAATCTGTCATCAAAGCCTGCCGATCTCAGTTTCACCACATCTCCAAGATTCACCTTTTCCTCTCCATCCAAACCGCTACCATGTTAGTGCAATCACTCATTCTATCCTGATTGGATTATTGCATCAGCATCCTTTCTGACCTCCCAACCTACTGCCTCTCCCCACTTCAGTCTGTACTTCACTCTGCTGCCCAGATTATCTTTCCATAGAAATGTTCTGGGCATGTCATCTCCCTCCTCAAAAATCTTCAGTGGTTGCCTATCAACCTCCGTATCAAGCAAAAACTCCTCACTATTGGCTTCAAAGCTCTCCATCACTTTGCCCCCTCCTACCTCACCTCCCTTCTCTCCATCTACTGCCCAGCCCCCACACTCTGCTCCTCTGCCCTAACCTCCTCACTGTGCCTCGATCTCGCCTGTCCTACCTTCGACAGCTGGCCCACGTCCTACCTTTGTCCTGGAATGCCCTCCCTCCTCACATCAGCCAAACAATCACACTCCTGCCATTCAAAGCCCTACTGAAGGCTCACCTCTTCCAGAGGCCTTCTCAGGCTAAGGCCCCCTTTTCCTTAGCTCCCTTCCCCTCCCCATCATTCCAACTTGCTCCCTTTGCTCTACACCCCCAAGCCACACCATTTGTGTATATATGTGCATATCTATAATTCTAGTTGTTTATATTAATGCTTGTTTACTTGTTTTGATGTGCATATGTCTACAGTTTTATGCATTTATATTAGTGCTGTTGATGCCTGTTTTACTCGTTTTGATATCTGTCTCCCCTTTCTAGACTGAAAGGCCGTTGTGGGCAGGGATTGTCTCCCAATATTGCTGAATTGTACTTTTCAAGCCCTTAGTACAGTGCTCTGCACACAGTAAGCACTCAATAAACAAGATGGAATGAATGAATGAATGACTGATTGGTTTGAATCTTCCCCAGAGGGTAGTACAGTGCCTGGCACATAGTAAGCACTTAATAAATACCATGAAAAAACAAGAAAGGCTAATTGAATCCCCATTTTACTGATGAGGAAACCGAGGCCGAGAGAACCAAAATGATGGGCTCAAGGTCACACAGCAGACAGGTTACAGATCCGGGATTAGAACCCATTTCTTGTGATTCTCAGGCTTGGGCTCTTACCACTAGGCCAGGCAGCTTCTCCTTTCTTGTGCTGGGGTCACCGAAGTCCACAAACAGGGCTGAGCTCAGATATTGTGTTAACTGTGACCCAATCCGCCTACTTCAACAGGTTACAACTCTGCTGTACTGAATGCTTTCAGGCACTTAGCACGGTGTTCTGCATACAGTCAACGCTCAATAATCCCGACGAGGTGGGAGAGAAGAGGAGTTCTAGAGGCAGAAGGGTGGACGTTTGTATGATCTGAACAAAAGGCGGCAAAATGGCATTACCACCGAGGGAGGGAGAGTTGGGTAGACTTTATGGAGGGAAATCAGATATGTTCTTTCAGAATACTGTTGCCACCACCCAGCCGGCCGTGATGAATAGCCCTTTGCTGCCTTGGTTCCCTTTGAGATCCTTCCAGCAGACGTAACACCTCCATTTCACTGTTCCTCCTCTGGATCGTTCTGTTTCTGTGGCACTGATTGGTAAGTGGCCCTGCCCTCCTGGTACGGTTCCTTGGGCAGGGCAGGGACCGGGTGGAGCCAGAAACAATTCTGCCCAGACTGTACGTGCTGCCTTGACAACAGCCAGCTTCCTCTCCCCTGTCCGGTACACTGGAGGCTTGGGTATTGGAGTCAGGCAAGATAGACCAGACAGCTGTGGACAAGGTTGGGTGAGAACGAATGCTGTCTGTCTGGGCGTTATTGGATATGAATTTGTGTGAGTGGAGGGCAGCCTGCTCGATCGTGTGACTATATCTGCTTCTCCGAGGAATGGGGGAGCGCTTTTATATCCAGTCAGAGCAGAACCCTAACCCTGCCCCCCTCATTCAGAACCTTGATCCTGCTCCCTCTCTTTCCTCTTTTCCCTACTTACTGCCCCCGTCCCAGGATAGTTTGGACGACCCTTCTTTCCCCACACTGTGGCTTGGGTCTTCTTCCTGAAACCAGATCTGCTTCACTTCAGCAAATCGCCCCCCGACGGCAGGGTTTGGGTGTGATCTCTTCCCTGCCTTTTTCTCTGATTTCAGAAAGGAGGCTCCATTCTCTTTGACAAGGCCTAGAGGAGACGCACCGGAGGAAGTTCCAGGGTTGATTTGCACGTGTGGGAGTGACCCCTTCCATGGACCGTGGACGACGACTGTAGAATTGAGGAGGGAACCAGTCCTGGAGTCCTTGGCCCAGGCTCCCCATCGGAATGAGGGGCTCCAGATGAGGAGTTCCCAGGGGGATGGGAGTAAATCCAGAAAACGGAAAAACAGGAGAACAGCAAGACCTTGCGCCGGCGCTTCCCGTGGTTCCGCCATCGGGAGGTGTCCGGGCCCCGCGAAGCCCTGAGGCAAATGCGGGAGCTGTGCCATCTGTGGCTGAGGCCGGAACTGGTACTGCTGGTGTTGGACAAGTTCCTGACCATCCTGCCCACCAATACCCAGGCCTAGGTGCGGATCTAGCGCCCGGAGAGCGGGAGGGAGGCCGTGGCCACGGTGGAAGATTTACAGGGAGAGGTCAGTGAGTGAAAGAGGAGACGGATGTACGGGAGTGGGCGGGGAGACCCGCAGTTGGATTTTAGAGGGTCTTAGTTGAGAGAACGTAAACGACCGGCGAGTCTTTTTCTGGGGCCCATTCTGGTTCCTTTCTTCTGGCTGCATCTGGGCCGCACCTCTAAGGATGAGGGAAGGCTTTCTCTCTTGCTGCGAACCAAATCAATCAATCAATCAATCGTATTTATTGAGCGCTTACTGTGTGCAGAGTACTGTACTAAGCGCTTGGGAAGTACAAGTTGGCAACATATAGAGACAGTCCCTACCCAACAGTGGGCTCACAGTCTAAAAGGGGGAGACAGAGAACAAAACCAAAGCATACTAAAAAAATAAAATAAGTAGAATAGATATGTACAGGTAAAATAAAGAAACAAATCCAGTGTGGCAGGACTGGCCCTGGGATTCCCCTCCTGAAAAGGGAGACGAGTATCCCCTTTTCCCTAATGGGCTTGGAGGTGTCCAGGTTTCCCCTTTGTCCTCACTGGAGAGCCCCCTACGCTCCCTAATCCTCATATGACAGATTCTCTGAAGTTAGTTTTTCTGATATTTGTTAGGTGTTTACTGTGTGACAAGTACTGGACTAAGAGCTGGTGTAACTAGATGTTAATCAGGTCGGACACAGTTTCTGTCCCACACAGGGCTCAGAGTTCAAGTAGGAGGAAGAGCAAGTATTGAATCCCCCTTTTGCAGATGAGGAAACTGAGGCACAGAGAAGTGAAGCATCTTCCCCTCTAGGCTACAAGCTCATTGTGGGCCAGGAACGTGGCCGCCAATTCTGCTGTATTGTACTCCCGCAGGCACTTTGCCCGTGTTATGCCCTCAATAAGCACTCAATAAATGCCACTAATTGATTGATTACCTTGCCCAAGGTCACACAGCAGCAGGGTCGTGGAGCCAGAATTAGAACCTAGGTCCTCTAACTCGCAGACCTGGGCCCTTTCCATTGGACCTCGCTGCTGTAAAGACTCCCCATGCTCAGAAAAGACTAGGAGAAAATAGTTGATGGGGGGAGTGGGAAAAATGCAGATTCAGGGCACTCCCAAGGATTATTGTCGGGAGTCGCAGAACAAGTGCCCTGTCATGTGAGTGTCCAAGTGAGTGTTCAGTCTCAGCTGTTTCTCTGTTTTCTTCTAGTCTCTGTCCTGCTGCTCTCAGGAGCGAGTTTCTGATTCTCTTCTGCTGGTTTGTGTTACAGGATCCCTTCTGCCTCGTCTATGCATTTGTAACCATATCTTTTGAACACTTGATATTCAGCCCATATTTGGCCCCACAGAACGTACGCACATATCTAACCTGGAGTCAGGGAACATGTTTACCAACTCTGTTGTCCTTTTCCAAATGATTAGTACAGTGCTCTGCACAGAGGCACACAGTAAGTGCTCAATAAATACCAATGATTGACTCATCTATTTCAAATATTTTCGCCATTGTATCTCTCCTTCTAGAATGTAAGCTCACTGTGGGCAAGAAATGGGTCCACTAACTCTTGTATTGGACCCTTCCAAGAACTTGGTGTTGGGATCCACCTACAGTATGCAGCATGGCCTAGTGGAAAAAACTGGGGCCCGGGAATTATTATTATCATTATTATTGTATTTGTTAAGCGCTTAATATGTGCTGAGTCCTGTTCTTAGCGCTGGGGTAGGTAAAAGGTAGTTAGGTTGTCCCACTTAGGGCTCACAGTTTTAATCCCCATTTTATAGATGAGGTAACAGAGGCACAGAGAAGTTAAGCGGCCTGTCTAAGGTCACACAAAAGACAAGTGGCAGAGCCGGAATTAGAACCAATGTCTTCCGACTCCCAAGCCCACTAAACAACCTGTGTTCTAAACCTTGCCTCCACACCTGACTGCTATGTGACCTTGACCGAGTCGCTTACCTTCTGTGCCTCAGTTCCCTCGTCTGTAAAATGGGGATTAAGACTGTAAACCCTATGTGGGACAGGGACTATATCCAACTTCATTGTCTCATATATATTCCATTGCTTAGTACAGTGCCTGGCATGTAGTTAACTCATAAGAAATACTATTAAAATAAAATGTAACTGCTCAATAAATACCATTGATTGGGTAGTTGTTGGGGTGGTCTTGCCTGAGCTCTTCTATCATCATCTCATCCCCTTTGTGGTTACTGTTGATTAGCATCATCGATGGTATTTATTGAGCGCTTACTGTGTGCAGAGCACTCTACTAGGTGCTAGAGAGAGTGCAAAGCAACAGAGCTGGTGGATGCAGTCCCTGTCCACAGGAATTTACAGTCCAGAGGAATCCATCAATCAGTGATAATTGAGTGTAGAGCTCTACACTAGGAGTTTGGGAGAATCCAATTCAACAGAGTTGGTAGACATATTTCCTGCCCACCTCAAGTTTACCACCCAGAATGGGAGGCAGGCATTAATATAATATATTAATATAATTAATTAATTAATAATTAATATAATTTATACACTATCCCAAGAGTATATGATTTTGATTGTCCTTAGGTCCCGACCTTCATTGCCAAATAGGAAGTGGTCATGGAGAATACAGCTCCCCTGCCGGGAGGAGCCCAAGAGTCGCTTCCAGCTCCCTGAGTCAGCTCCTCGTGACAAGGTATGGCATTTGATTTCCTTCAGTCCAAAATGCCAGTCCAATGCCATGACGACCATTAAGGTGCTCGTCACCACTCCTTTGGGTGCTTGTTGCCTTCCACCTGTTTCCTTCTACCACTCCATCTCCATTTTCCCACTGCCAGCTTGAGCCCCTCAACCTTTCTTAGGCCGTAGCTTCCCGGCCCCACCTTCAAAATCAAATAGCCCCATGCAGAAGCTCTTTTGAACCCATGACCCCTGAGAAGCAGCATGGTCTAGTGGCTAGATCACGGGTCTGGGAGTCAGAGAACCTGAGTTCTAATCCTAGCTCTGCCATTTGTCTGCTCTTTTACCTTGGGCGATTTGCCCAAGTGATTTGCCCAAGTAAAGTGATTTACTTCACCCTTTGTGCCTCAGTTTCCTTATTTGTAAAATGAGGATTACAACTGTGAGTCCCATGTGGGACAAGGACTGTGTCCAACCTGATTATCGTGTATCTACCCCACCTCTTTATTACAGTTCCTGGCACATAAAAAGTGTTTAACAAATGCTTTACAAAAAACATTTTAATTGTCTCTCTCAAATGAAACCCAATATCCTTGTGTGGACAGACTATTATTGTTGTTATGATAAAATCTTTTTTTTTGTTTTCGATAGTCTTTCTGATAACGTTCAGCATTTTGTTTGGCTCTTGGGTACTGCCACACTGGTTCCATGATGTGACAGAACACTTAACACTCACACCATCCGTGGTATTTATTGATCACTTACTCTGTGCAGAACACTGTACTGAGCACTTGGACGAGTACAGTGGAACGGAGTTGGTAGGCATGTTCCCTGTCCACAAAGAGTTTACAGTCTAGAGGGGGAGAATGACATTAATATAAATAAATACTGCCCAGTTATGTACGTAGTGATGAGGGGCTTAGGGTGCGTTGAATATCAAGTCCTTAAAAGGTACGGATCCAAGTGAATAGGCTATGCAGGCAGAAAGGGAGGGGGGGGGATAGGGGAACAGGAAGGCTTAATAAGTAAAGGCCTCTCGGACGACATGTGACCTTAGTAAGACTTTGAAGGTGAGGAAATCTACCAACTCTATTGTATTGTACTCCCCCAAGTTCTCAGTGCAGTCTCTGCACACAGTGAGCTCTCAATCAGTGCCATTAGTTGATTAAGTGATTGGTTATCTGTCCATCAGGTCCCATATATCTCCCTGCCTCTCAGTCATCCCCTCTTGGTTGGATTTTGCCAGCTCAAATTAAACACTTCCCAAGGGAGGAAGGAATTCCATGCCTGGTTACCTATGGGTTCAGAGGATAATAGAGGTTTCTCCTCTAGACCGCAAGCTCTTTGTGGGCAGGGAATA
This sequence comes from Tachyglossus aculeatus, assembly GCF_015852505.1. Taxonomy (NCBI): domain Eukaryota; kingdom Metazoa; phylum Chordata; class Mammalia; order Monotremata; family Tachyglossidae; genus Tachyglossus; species Tachyglossus aculeatus. Next base: position 344,489 of record NW_024044871.1, read on the forward strand.
TGTTTGTTTATTGTTGTATTGTATTCTCCCAAGAGTTTAGTACAGTGCCCAGCACACAGTAAGAGCTCAATAAATGTGATTGAAAGAATGATATTTTGGTAAGTGTCTGCTCCGTCGGCTCTGCCAGCTTCAAGGGGGCCTGCCCTTGCCCAGGAAATGAGCCCGGGAGATGATAAAATGGCCACTGCGCTACAGGAAGCCAGGACTCAGGTGAGTCGCGGGTCCTTCTGCCCAACTATGGCCTGGGCTCTTTGTCCTAGTTTTGGAGCTTCTTTAAGAAACTGGGAAATAGCGTGGCCTACTGGATAGATACCGGACCTAGGAATCAGAGGACCCGAGTTCTAATCCCAGCTCTGCCACTTGACTGTTGTGGGGCCTTTGGTAAATCACTTAACTTCTCAGTGCCTCAGTTCCCTCACCTGTAAAATGGGGAATAAGATGGCGTGCCCCATGTGGAACATGGGCTGTGCCCAGTGTGATTATCCTGTTAACTTCCTAACCTCTTCTTCCCCAACTCCCCGGACTCGGTTTCCTTCTCGCATCTCAATGTCACTTCCGCACTATTCCTCCTCCCCCTTCCCTTTCCTTCCCCTGCCTTGAAGCCCATATTATTCGCCTCTACCACAGCCTCCAGATTCTTGTAGCCGTCATCTACCGCACCCCTGGCCCCACCTCCAACTTTTTCAAATATTTCTACCCCTTTCTCACCTTCCTTCTCTCTTATTCCATGCCCACTCTGATACTCGGAGACTTCAACATCCACATGGATGCCCCTGGTGATGCCTCTGCCGCCCGCCTTTTGTCTCCCCTTCTATCTACCTACCTCCTGCTCCGCCCCACCTCCCCAACTCACCAACTAGGTCACACCCTCGACCTCATCATCTCCTACCGCTGCACTATCTCCACCCTCACCAACTCTGAAATCCCTATCTCTGATCATAACCTTCTCACCTGCCTCCTCATTCACACTCCTCCACCCTAGAAATCTAGACTTCTCCGCTCTCCAGACCCTGTCCATCTTTCTCAGCGCATCACACCCCACCTCGCCTCCCTATCCTCTCTACCCACTCTTGATGACCAGATTACCGATCTCAAGTCCACCCTCTCTACTCAACTCAACTCACTCTCTCCCCTTTCCCTTCTCCTCTCTCGCACCACTAACCAACAGCCTTGTATCACTGCTACTGTCCACCTCCTTCGCTCTTACGCTCGAGTTGCTGAACACTGCTGGCAAAAGTCTAAACACCAGGCCAAGCTTGTTCCCTTTAGGTTTATCCTTTCCTGCCTTAACTTTGCCCTCTCGTCTGCCAGACAAAACTATTTCTCCTCCCTTATTGACACCCATCCCCATTCTTCCTGTCAGCTGTTCCGTACATTTAACTCCCTTCTCCGACCCCCTGTTCCTCTCCCTCCTCCATCCCTCACCCACAACGGTCTGGCCTCCTACCTCATCAGTAAAATTGACTTCATCAGGTCTGAGATCCCCAAAGTCACCCCTACACCTTCTACATCCCCCCGGCTCTGAACCCTCTCCGCTACTCTCCCATCCTTCCCAGCAGTATCTTCAGATGAGATCTCCTCCCTCCTCTCAAGTGCTACTCCATCCACCTGTGCTTCGGATTCCATTTCGTCTCATCTTACGAAATCTCTTGCCCCTTCCCTCCTCCCCTCATTAACTGTCATCTTCAACAGGCTCACTCTCCACTGGTTCTTTCCCCTCGCCTTCAAACATGCCCACATCTCCCCCATCCTAAAAGGAACGCTCTCTTGACCCCACCTCCCCTTCTAGTTATCGCCTTATCTCCCTCCTACCTTTCCTTTCCAAACTCCTAGAACGAGTCGTCTGCACTTACTGCCTCGAATTCCTCAACGCCAACTGTCTCCTTGACCTCCTCCAATCTGGCTTCCGTCCCCTAGACCCTACTGAAACTGCCCTCTCAAAGGTCACCAATGACCTCTTTCTTGCCAGATCCAATGGCCCCTACTCTATCCTAATCTTCCTCGACCTCTCAACTGCCTTCGACGCTGTGGATCACCCCCTTCACCTCAACATGCTATCCAACCTTGGCTTCACAGACTCCGTCCTCTCCTGGTTCTCTTTTTGTCTCTCTGGCCGTTCATTCTCAGTTTCCTTTGCGGGCTCCTCCTCCCCCTCCCATCTCCCTACTGTAGGGTTTCCTCAAGGGTCAGTTCTTGGTCCCCTTCTGTTCTCTCTATATACTCACTCTCTTGGTGAACTCATTCGCTCCCACAGCTTCAACCATCGTCTCTACGCTGATGATACTTCCGCCCCTGCTCTCTCCCCCTGCCTCCAGGCTAGTATCTCTTCCTGACTTCGGGACATCTCCATCTGGTTATCTGCCTTCCATCTAAAACTCAGTACGTCCAAGACTTAACTCCTTACCTTCCCTCCGAATCCCTGTCCTCTCCCTGACACTCTCCATCACTGTAGACGGCACAACCATCCTTCCCATCTCACAAGCCCGCAAACCTGGTGTCATCTTCGACTCTGCTCTCTCATTCACCCCACATACCTAATCCGTCACCAAAACCTGCCAGTCTCACCTCCACAACATCACCAAGATCTGCCCTTTCCTTTCCATCCAAACCGCTACCTTGCTGGTTCAATCTCTCATCCTATCCCGTCTGGATTACTGCATCAGCCTCCTCTCTGATCTCCCATCCTCTTGTCTCTCCCCGCTTCAGTCTATACTTCGCTCTGTTGCCCGGATTATCTTTGTACAGAAACGCTCTGGGCATGTCATTCCTCTCTTCAAAAATCTCCAGTGGTTAACTGTCATCCTACGAATCAAGCAAAAACTCCTCACTCTCAGCTTCAAGGCTCTCCATCAACTCGCCTCCTCGTCCCCTCCTACCTCACCGCCCTTCTCCCCTTCTACAGCCCAGCCCGCACCCTCCAATCCTCTGCCACTAACTTCCTCACTGGGCCTCGTTCTCACATGTCCCTCCATCGACCCCCGGCCCACGTCTTTCCCCTGGCCTGGAATGCCCTCCCTCCACACATCCGCCAAGCTAGCTCTCTTCCTCCCTTAAAAGTCCTACTGAGAGCTCACCTCCTCCAGAAGGCCTTCCCAGACTGAGTCCCATTTTCCCTTTCCTCCCCATCCCCCTCTCTGCCCTATCTCCTTCTCCTCCCCAAAACACTTGTATATATTTGTACAGATTTACTACTCTATTTATTTTACTTGTACATATTTACTATTCTATTGATTTTGTTAATGATGTACATATAGCTAAAATTCCATTTGTTCTGACGATTTTGACACCTGTCTACAAGTTTTGTTTTGTGGTCCGTCTCCCCCTTCTAAACCGTGAGCGCGTTGTTGGGTAGGGACCGTCTCTACAGGTTGCCGACATGTACTTCCCAAGAGCTTAGTACAGTGGGCTGCACACATTAGGCGCTCAATAAATACGATTGAATGAATGAATGAATGGACTGCTGTCTTCACAGGGTCCAAGTATGACGTGAGAACATCTCCATTTTAAGTGCTGGAAAGATAGTGTGAATGTGTTGTTTGGGTGCACCTTCATGGTTGTATAAGAGTGGGAGTGTGTGAATTGTTTTGTTATTAAATATTGAAAAGATTGCGTGAATATGTTGGGATTAAGTTCTGCCTCGGGCTAATATGTGTACATCGTAGGAGGGGGGGAATGCAGAAACCAACTCTTAAACAACCTTACTCCATTTTGTTTTCAGTCTCCACTTAGCATTAATCTAGCTGGTTTTCCTCAAATCGTGCTTCAACTACACTCTTCCAGTCCTAGCCCTAACTATAACCCAAAACCGAGGCGATGCATAGCCACAGCCATATCCCTATCCCTAATCCTAAACCTATATTAAACGTTAACCAAAACCCTAAAACTAAGCGAAGACCAAGTCCTAACCCTAGCCCTAGGCCTAGCCCTATCCCTACAATAACCCTAACACTAACTGTTAATCCTAACCCTAACCTTAATCCTAACCCTGACCCTCACCATAACCCTAACCCTAAGTCTAAACCTTATCTTTAACACTAATCTTAACCTAGCCCTAACACTAAACATTCATTCACTCATTCAATTATATTTACTGAGCGCTTACTGTACGCAGAACACTGCACTAAAGGCTTGGGAGAGTACAGGATACAAATAAACAGACACATTCCCAGCACACAACGAGTTTACAGTCAATGGGGGAAGGCAGACAATAATATAAATAAATCAATTAGAGATATGTACATAAGTGCCATGGGGCTTGGAGGGGGGATGAATATCTCGACCCTTAACTGTAGCCCCAGACTTTGTCTTAAACCAATCATGAAACCTAACCTTAAACCTATGCCTAACCCAACTTGAACACTAACCCTAGCCCAAACCCTTACCCTAGCCTTTAACCTACCTGTACCCTTAACTCTGATCCCAATCCTAACCCTAGCCATAACTCCATCCTCAGGCTTAGCCTTAGCTCTGAACGTAACCCTAGCCATAACCCTAGTCATGTGTATTATGGGGATCATGTTTACTATATCCCACCAACATCTCAAAACAGACATGTCCAAAACAGAACTCCTGCTCTTCCCGCTCGAACCCTGTCTGGGCACCTGTCTTTTTTTCCCTGGTATTCGTTAATAAAGAATTACTATGTTACTAAGGCACTGTACCAACTGCTGGAATAGACACAAGCTAATCAGGTTGTGCACAGTCCATGTCTCACATGGAGCTCACAGTCTTACCCCTCTTTTACAGATGAGGTAACAATCTGTTCTCCCGCTTACATAGCCTGGGAGCCCCGTGTGGGATCCTGGCTCTAATCTAGCCTAGGCCAGTCACCGACTGGCGCCAATCAGGCCCTGGCTCGAGGCGACCGTTGCGGCTCGGGGCGCAAAGCCCTCTGGGAGTCGTAGTCCGATGGTCGCTCTGGATGGCGTTTGCCTCCACCCACCGAACTACCTCTCCCGTCGTGACCCGCGGCGGGGCTCGCGGCCATAGGGCGGAGTGCAGAAGGCGCGGGGGTGAGGGAGTGGTTGTGACTGGTGAAGGGCGGCATTGTGGCTTCGCTGAGGGTCGCTGAGACAACCCCGCTCCCAACCCCACTGCACTTGTGTGTATAGCCGTAATTTATTTATCATGGTGTCTGTCTTCTGCTCTAGACTGTCAGCTCGTTGTGAGCAAGGAATGTGTCTGTTAAATTGTCCGGTTGTACTTCCCAACGTGCTTAGTAGAGTGCTCTGCACGCATTAAGCGCTTGATAAACACAATTGATTCAGTCCAGGACAACACCAAGGATTCAGGCTTGTGAGATAGGTCGAAAAGTGGTATTGTCTATAACAGTAGGAAAGAGAAGCAGCGTGGCTAGAGCACGGGACTGGGAATCAGAAGGACCAGCGCTCTAATCTCGGCTCTGCTCTCCCATTGTCGACTGACCTTGTGAGCAAGTTATTTAATTTCCTTGGGCCTCAGTTACCTCATCAGTAAAAGGGGGGATTAAGACTGTGAGCCCCGTGTGGGACAGAGCCTTGTACAACCTAATTAGCTTGCTTCTACCCCAGCGTTTAGTAGAGTGCTTAGCACATAGTAAAAGCGTATTAACGAATATCAGGAAAAAGAAAAAAAAGGTGCCCAGACAGGGTTCGAACGGGGTGAGAAATTTCCTGTTTTGACATTTCTAATTTGAAATGTCGGCTAGATATAGTACACATGAACCTTCCAATCTAGATGGGAGGGACAAAAAGTTTATTCCGTGTTGGAGAAGGTCATAGACGATGCCGAAGTCCTAAAGTACTGATGCATCATTTGAGCGCTGACGTCAAATGGCAGTTGCCTCTAGAAGGCAGCTGCCCTGATCACTCTGGCCACGGCCAGCTCCTCTGGATTCCCACGGCCCCGCCGCCAGCCCAATGATCCCGCACAACCCTCAAGAAGCAGCGAATCCAGTGGAAAGTGCGCAGGGCTGAGAGTTGGGTGACTTGGGTCCTAGTCCCGGTTCCAGCACTTTCGTGCCGTGTGCCTTTGGGCAAAGGCTCTTTGGTTTCTCTGTGCTTCAGGTGCCTCATCTGTAAAAATTGGGACTTAACTACATGTTCTCCCTATTCCTCGGTGTGGGAGCCCCGTGGGGGAGGCAGGCTGCCTCTGCTCTGATCCTAGGGTGCCCAGCCCAGCTATAGGTCAAGAGTCATCGCTGAACCAACAACCCTGCAATAATGCGGGGACTGACATCCCCGGCACAGGCACCGATCCCGCCAATCGGTCAGGGTCGCCAGGGGAGAGGGGACGGGAGCCGTTGGGCCTCGGGGCACAAAGCCTTCAGGGAGCCGTAGTCTGACGTTCGCTCTGGACAGCGGTCGCCTCGGCCGAATGAACTACTACTCCCATCGTGCCCCGCGGTGGGGCTGGTGTCCAGGGAGTGGAGCACGGAAGCCGGTTGTTCAGCCCGTTTTCCCATTCCTAATTCTAGTCACAGTGGTGTTTGTTACGTTCTCGCTACCACTCCCAGCGAGGTGGAGCGTAGGGCACAGAGAGTCCCCCTTCTCGCCCCCCAACTCGCTCCCAGTGCGGCACTTTCAATCCTAATCCATCCCGCCTTCGGTTTAGCACTTATTCGAGCAGGACCAGGCACCGGGCGAGTCCGGGTCCACGGACTAAGTGCGGGCCTCTTCCACAGGCGGAGTTTGAACACAACCCTTCAACCTACGAATCAAGCAAAAACTCCTCACTTTCGGATTCAAGGCTCTCCATCACCTCGCCTCCTCCTACCTCACCTCCCTTCTGTCCTTCTACAGCCCAGCCCGCACCCTCCGCTCCTCTGCCGCTAACTTCCTCACTGTGCCTCGTTCTCGCCTGTGCCACCATCGACCCCTGGCCCACGTCCTTTCCCTGGCCTGGAATGTCCTCCCTCCACACATCCGCCAAGCTAGCACTCTTCGTCCCTTCATAGCTTTACTGAGAGCTCACCTCTTCCAGAAGGCCTTCCCATTCATTCATTCATTCATTCATTCATTCAATCGTATTTATTGAGAGCTTACTTTGTACGGAGCACTGTACTAAGCGCTTGGGAAGTACAAGTTGGCAACATATAGAGACGGTCCCTACCCAACAACAGGCTCACAGTCTAGAAGACTGTGTCAAGCACTGTACTAACAGCTAGGGTAGGTACTAGATGATCGGGTTGGACACAGTCCCTGTACCACATTGGGCTGGCAGTCTAAAACACCATTTTACAGATGAGGCAACTGAGGCCCAGAGAACTAAAGTGACTTACCCAAGGTTACACAGCAGACAGGTGGTGGAGCAGGGATTAGAACCCAGGCCCTTCTGACTCCCAGCCCCATGCTCTATCTACTAGGCTATGCTGCTAAACTCAGGTTGGACACATTCCCTGCTCCACACGGGGCTCAAAATCTCAGTAGGAAGGAGAACAAGTTTTGAGTACCCAGAAAACTGAAGCCCAGTGAAGTTCAGTGACTTGCCCAAGGTCACACAGCAGGGAACTAGCAGCGTTGGGATGTGTATCTTAATTTCCCTGTGTCTCAATTTCCTCATCTGTAAAATGAGGATTCCATCCTTGTTCTCCCTCCCCCTTTGCCTATGTGTCCCATATGGGACAGGGATTCCAGCGCTTAGTACAGTGCTTGATACGTAGTAAGCACTTAGCCGATACCCACTAACTCTAGATTGTAAGTTCGTTGTGGACAGGGAATGTGTCTGTTTATTGTTGTATTGCCCTCTCCCAAGCGCTTAGTATAGTGCGCCTCACGCAGTAATCGCTCAATAAACAAGATTGAATGAATCAATAAATGAATGCAACACTGACCCAGCACCGTGGCGGTTTGGGGAAGGAAAGCTATCCGGTGAGTCTGGGAAGTGGTGGGGAAAGGATTTTGAGGTTGTCGGGGCTGAAAGAGGGACGGGTTCTGTCAGAACCAAGGTGGGACGAGGGCACTTGTCCCTCGGCACCTCGGACAGGAGACAGGGACAGTAGGCCTCTGACCCTACCTTGATCCCTGGCCTGGTTGAACTCCAGTGCATTTTTCTCTCTCTCTCTCTTTCTCTCTCTCTCTCCCTCCCTCTCTCCCTCTTTCTCTCCCTCTCTCTCTTTCTCTCTCTTTCACACAGACACACACACCCCTCAACCCACTGTTATACACACATATAACATACACAAACATGCCTCATACCCCTGTCACACACATAAACAAACATGCACCCCCGAGCTAGCATGGCGGATGGGCAGAGGGAGGGCATTCCAGGCCCGGGGGACGACGTGGGCCGGGGGTCGACGGCGGGACAGGCGAGAGCGAGGTACAGTGAGGAGATTAGCGGTGGAGGAGCGGAGGGTGCGGGCTGGGCAGTAGAAGTAGAGAAGGGAGGTGAGGTAGGAGGGGGCGAGGTGATGGAGAGCCTTGAAGCCCAGGGTGAGGAGTTTCTGCCTGATGCGCAGATTGATCGGTAGCCATTGGAGGTTTTTGAGGAGGGGAGTAATATGTCCAGAGCGTTTCTGGACAAAGATAATCCGGGCAGCAGCATGAAGTATGGATTGAAGTGGAGAGAGACACGAGGATGGGAGATCAGAGAGAAGGCTAGTGCAGTAGTCCAGACGGGATAGGATGAGAGCTTGAATTAGCAGGGTAGCAGTTTGGATGGAGAGGAAAGGGCGGATCTTGGCAATGTTGCGGAGCTGAGACCGGCAGGTTTCGGTGACGGCTTGGATGTGAGGGGTGAACCTGTTTCACACCTGTTTCAAACACCCACTGATCACACCACGGTCATAATCACAAACAACCATCCCATCCTTGTCAAACACACACACATACACAGACACACATCCCTCATTCCTCTCTCTCTCTCTCTCTCTCTCTCTCTCTCTCTCTTTCACACACACACACACACACACACACACACACCTGAAATCATGAGATTTTCAATAATTTCTGGTCTTGCCCCAATGTAGAATGTAGGAGGAGAAGGAGGGAGGGAATGCGCTTAGAACAGTGCTTTGCGCATAGTAAGCGCTTAATAAATGCCATTAAATAATAGAGAAGGAGGAAGAGAAGGAGGAAAATAAGGAAGAGGAAGGGAAGGAGGAGGAGGAGAGAAAGAAGGAGGGGAGGAAATGGAGAGGAAGAGGAAGAGGGTGAGGAGGAGGAGGAAGAAGAGAAGAAGGAGGACAAGAAGGAGAACGAGGAGAAAGAGCAGGAGGAGGAGGAAAAGGAGAAAGAAAGAAAACGAAGAAGGAAACTGAAAAGGAGGAGGAGGAGGAAGAGGAGGAGGAGAAGGAAGAGGATGAGATGAAGGAGGAGGAGGAGGGGAAGAAGGAGGAGGAGGAAGAGAAGAAGGAAGGACAATGAGGTGGAGAAAGAGGAGGAGGAGGAGGAGGAGCAGACTGGAGAAGGTACCGGAGATGAGGGGGAATTGAGTAGGAGAGAGGTAGCCAGCAATGTTCGATTCCTTCCAGACTCTAAGGGGATTTCTGGTCCAGAGTCTACCTGTTTAGTGAGTTGGCTACGTGGAAGCCAAATAGCAGTTGGACCCTGTGGCTGTAACTGCTGAACTTCTCTCCTGAAGCTCTGAATCTTCCCCATCCACCAAAGAATCCTGAAAAAATCCATTTCAGCCTCAGGGACTCTGGAGTAGGACTGGGAAGATTTGAACTAGCACTGCAGTCTAATAGTACTGAGCGCCTATTGTACCGAGCGCTTAGATGGGTTACTATGTGCCAGACACTGTTCTAAACGCTGGGGTAAACACAGGATAACTGGGTTGGATACAGCCCCTGTCCTACATAAGGCTCAAAGTCTTAATCCCTGCTTCACAGATGAGAGAACTGAGGCACGGAGAAGTAAAATGACTTGCCCCAGGTCACACAGCAGTCAGGGGGCAAAATCGGGATGATGATAATCCAGGTCCTTCTGACTCACAGGCCCGTGGTCTGTCCATTGGGCCACGCTGCTTCTGCCTAATTATGTTGGCTGAGCAGGACGTAGAGGGAATTCTCACGGGGGAACTCCCAGTTAGTCCATTGCTGTCCAGGACCCAGCCGGGAGGAGTTTAGCTTCTCCCAGCTCCCTGAATGGGTCTCCTGCTCAAGGCCCCAGGGGGTAGAAGCTGCTTTTCCTGAGGAGAACTCTTTGTGAGAGGGTTTCCCAGTCAGTCTCAGAGGAGCCGGGGAAGCTTTTGAGCCTTTATCTTTCCTAGAGATCTCCATCTGGCCCCACTCACAGACAAAAGAAGGCCTAATCCCAGACTCAGGACTGAGGAGGTGAGTTTCGGTGCAGGAGGAACGGAGAGGAAAAAGGGGGAAACGTTTGGAGTGTGTGTGAGTGTCTGTGTGTGTGTGGTAGCGGAGAGTTCTGGGAATCAAACAATTGACCAATGAATTTACTGAGCGATTACTGTTTGTTTCAACAAAAACGTAGGGGAAAGAGAACGGGCTTGGGAGTCAGGAGTCGTGGATTCTAGTCCCGGCTCTGCCAGTTATTAGCTGTGTGGCTCTGGGCAGGTCACGTCTCTGTGCCTCAGTTATCTCATCTGAAAAATGGGGATTATGACTGTGAGCCCCACATGGGACAACCTGATAACCTTGTTTTTACCCCAGCGCTTAGAACAGTGCTTGGAATATAGCAAGCACTTAACAATTGCTCTCATTTTATTATTATTATTATTATTATTATTATTATTATTATTATTATTATTATTACTATTATGTATTTCCACTCAAGAACCTGCAGTGGTTGCCCATCCACCTCCGCATCAGGCAGGAACTCCTCACCATCGGTTTAATAATAATAATAGCAATGAGGGTATGTGTTAAGTGTTTACTATGTGCCCAGCATTGTTATAAGCACTGGGGGAGATACAAGGTAATCAGGCTGTCCCAGGTGGGGCTCACAGTCTTCATCCCCATTTTACAGATGAGAAAACTGAGGCACAGAGAAATGAAGCATATTGCCCAAAGTCACACAGCTGACAAGTTACGGAGCCGGCATTAGAGCCCACGACCTCTGACTCCCAAGCCCAGGCTCTTGCCACTGAGCCACGCTGCTTCTCTGCTGATCCATGCTGCTTAAGGTACCAGTCAGCTCAACCCCTCCTACCTCACTTCTCTGATCATTTACCCCAGCCCAGCCCGCACACGCTGCTCCACTAGCTTCAGTTTACTCACTGGGCCCCGATCTCGTCTATCTCGCCGCCGACTCCGTTCTCCACAACCTCCCCTTAACCTGGAACTCTCTCCCTCCTCCTTCGTACAGGACAGACCACCACTCTCTCCAGATTCAAAGCGTATTAAGGTCACATCTCCTCCGCGAGGTCTTCCCTAATTGAGCCCTCCTTTTCACTTCTCCCTCTCCCTTCCGCATTTTCTGTGCTCCTGAATCTGTGACCCCTGGATATTTGGCGTTCGCCCCACTCCCAACCCCACTCACACGCAAGTTGAGAAGCAGAAGTAGCATGGCTTAGTGGAAAGAGCCCGGGTTTGGGAGCCAGAGATCGTCGGTTCTAATTCCGACTCCCCCACTTATCATTCATTCATTCAACCGTATATATTGAGCGCTTACTGTGTGCAGAGCACTGTACTAAGCGCTTGGGAAATACAAGTTGGCAACATATAGAGACGGTCCCTACCCAACAACGGGCTCCCGGTCTAGAAGGGGGAGACAGGCAACAAAACAAAATAAAACATATTAACAAAATAAAATGAATAGTAAATATGTACAAGTAAAATCAATAGAGTAATAAATCTGGATTGAAATATACACAGGTGCTGCGGGGAGGGGAAGGAGGTAGGGCGGGGGGGATGGGGAAGGGGAGAGGAAAAATGAGGCTCAGTCGAGGAAGGCCTCCTGGAGGAGGTGAGCTATCAGTAGGACTTTGAAGGGAGGAAGAGAGCTAGCTTGGCGGATGTGCAGAGAGAGGGCATTCCAGACCAGGGGGAGGACGTGGGTCGGGGGTCGACGGCGGGACAGGCGAGAACGAGGTACAGTGAGGAGCTTAGCGGCAGAGCAGCAGAGGGTGCAGGCTGGGCTGTAGAAAGAGAGAAGAGAGGTGAGGTAGGAGGAGGCGAGGTGATGGAAAGCCTTGAAGCCGAGAGTGAAGAGTTTTTGCCTGATGCGTAGGTTGATTGGTAGCCACTGGAGATTTTTGAGGAGGGGAGTAACATGCCCAGAGCTTTTATGCACATAGATGATCCGGGCAGCAGCGTGAAGTATAGATTGAAGTGGGGAGAGACAGGAGGATTGGAGATCAGAGAGGAGGCTGATGCAGTAATCCAGTCGGGAAAGGATGAGAGATTGAACCAGCAGGGTAGCAGTTTGGATGGAGAGGAAAGGGCGGATCTTGGCGATGTTGCAGAGGTGAGACCGGCAGGTTTTGGTGACGGATAGGATGTGAGGGGTGAAAGAGAGAGCAGAGTCGAGGATGACACCAAGGTTGTGGGCTTGTGAGACGGGAAGGATGGTAGTGCCATCTACAGTGATGCGAAAGTCAGGGGGAGGGCAGGCTTTGGGAGAGAAGATAAAGAGTTCAGTATTGGACATATTGAGTTTTAAAAGGCAGGCAAACATCCAGATGGAGATATCCTGAAGGCAGGAGGAGACACGAGCCTCAAGAAGGAGAGAGAGCAGGGGCAGAGATGTAGATTTGGGTGTCAGCACCGTAGAGAAGATAGTTGAAGCCGTGGGAGCGAATGAGTTCACCGGGGAAGTTAGTGTAGATAGAGAACAGACGGGGACCAAGAACTGACCCTTGAGGACCCCTACAGTAAGGGGATGGGAGGGGGAGGAGGAGCCCGAAAAGGAGACTGAGAATGAACGGCCAGAGAGATAAGACGAGTAGCAGGAGAGGACAGTGTCTGTGAAGCCAAGGTTGGATAGCATGTTGAGGAGAACGGGGTGGTCCACAGTGTCGAAGGTAGCTGAGAGGTCGAGGAGGATTAGGATAGAGTAGGAGCCGTTGGTTTTGGCTAGCAGTAGGTCATTGGTGACCTTTGAGAGGGCAGTTTCGGTGGAATGTAGGGGACGGAAGCCAGATTGGAGGGGGTCGAGGAGAGATTTGGTGTTGAGGAATTCGAGGCAGCGGGTGTAGACGACTTATTCGAGGAGTTTGGAAAGGAATAGTAGGCTGTGAAATGAATAGTTAGACTGTGAGCCCACTGTTGGGTAGGGACTGTCTCTATATGTTGCCAACTTGTACTTCCCAAGCGCTTAGTACAGTGCTCTGCACACAGTAAGCGCTCAATAAATACGATTGATTGATTGATTGAATAGTGGGAGGGAGATAGGGCGATAACATCATCTGTGAGACTTTGGGAAAGTCACTTAACTTCTCTGTGCCTCAGTTACCTCATCTGTAAAATAGGTAGTAACACTGTAAGCCCACGTGGGACAACCTGAGTATCTTATTTCTACCCCATCGCTTAACAACTATCATCATCATCAAGTAACCTCACCTCTCTGTTCCTCAATTCCATCATCTGCACAGTGGGGATTCAATCCAAGTTCTCCTTTCTACTTATATCGGGAGCCTCTTATAGGACCTGATGATCTTGTCTCATCAATAATAGTATTTATTGAACACTCACTATGTGCAGAACACTGTATTTAGAACAGTGCTTGGCATAAAGTACATGCTTAACAAATACCACAGTTATTATTATTATCGTTATTATTATTATTATTATTATTATTATTATTATTATTATTACCTGCTATATGGTTTAACTTTTATTGACAGCCTGGCCTAGTAGAGAAAGCACGGGATGGAAGGCAGAGGACCTGGGTTCTAATCCCAGCTCGGCCACCTGTCTGCTGTGTGACCTTGGGCAAATCACTACACTCCTTGGAATGGGGTTTTCTACCCTGTTTTCAAGGTGAGTAAACCCCACCCAACCTCACTAAATGAGTAGCTTCATCTTGTTTTCAGCTATTCCTTTCGAAAAACCTAGAGAAAAAAGTGAACATGTGTTGCGAACTGGATTGCCTTGGTAACCAGAGGCAATCAAGCAGGCCTAAAGCTGACCAGGGTTGGAAAGAAGGGGGCAAATGCAAGCTCTTGACCATTTTGCTTTCCTATTACAAGTGGGGTGAAGATTTGGGAAGCAGGTGGGAAATTAAGTGGAAGGAGCCCAGGCTTGGGAGCTGGGAGCTGGATTCTAATTCCAGCTCCACCACTTGCCTGTTGTGTGACCCTGCGCAAGTTGCTTCACTTCTCTGAGCCTCAGGTACTTCATCTGTCAAATGGGGATTAAAACTGGGAGCACCAAGTGGGACATGAATTATTTCCAACCTGATTAGCTTGTAATTACCCCGGCGCTTAGTACAGAGCCTTGCACATAGTGAGTGCTTTACAAATACCATTAAAAAAATCCCCGCCTAAGAAATGCCTGGGAAAGCGGCTTTACGGAGGGGAGGGAATTGAGGTGGGAAGGAGATGGGGTGGAATTTAGGGGAGACCCCGCTGGATGATTTCAATTTCCTTAACAAAGTAGTTGGTGAATGAGGGTAGGAGAAACTTTGAGGTGTGAGATAGTTAAACGATAACTCTCCTTGTGGGCAGAGATTGCATCTATCAGTTAAAGAATGAAATTTCTTCAGGGTTCATTGTGTGTGGAGCATTTTAGTAAGAGCTTGGTAGAATACAATCATCATCATCAATGGTATTTATTGAGCGCTTAATGTGTGCCGAGCTCTGTACTAAGGGCTTGTCAGAGTATAATCATCATCAATGGTATTTATTGAGAGCTTACCCTATGCAGAGGGCTGTACTAAGTGCTTAAGCTCATTACTGTTATAAGGTGCTCTCCCAATAGCTTAGTACAATGCTTTGCACACAGTAAGTGTTCAATAAATACGACTGAATGAATACAACAGAGTTGGTAGAAACAATCCCTCCTCACAGTGAGCTTACAGTCTAGAGGGGAAAACAGACACTAATATAACTGAATAGGTCTACCAACTCTATAGCACTATATTCTTCCAAGCGCTTAAAACAGTGCTCAGCACAGTGTGAGTGCTCAGTACACATGACTGATTGATTGACTGAGGTAAGGAGTTGGAACGTATGGCTCTTGTCTCATCACATGGGCAATTTCCTTTGGGAAGTGTATCCATTCTCTATGTCTGGTTCACATATCTTAGATCATGACCAACCTCACGACCGTGACAGAATTCCTTCTGTTGGGATTCTCGGAGGTCCGGGAGCTGCAGCTGGTCCACGCCGCGCTGTTCCTCCTGGTCTACCTGGCGGCCCTGATGGGGAATCTCCTCATCGCCACCGTCATCGCCCTCGAGCAGCGCCTCCACAACCCCATCAATCGATCAATCGTATTTATTGAGCGCTTACTGTGTGCAGAGCACTGTACTAAGCGCTTGGGAAGTACAAGTTGGCAACATATAGAGACAGTCCCTACCCAACAGTGGGCTCACAGTCTAGAAGAGGGAGACAGAGAACAAAACCAAACATATTAACAAAATAAAATAAATAGAATAGATATGTACAAGTAAAATAAATAAATAGAGTAATAAATATGTACAAACATATATACATATATACAGGTGCTGTTGGGAAGGGAAGGAGGTAAGATGAGGGGGAGAGGAAGGATGGGGCTCAGTCTGGGAAGGCCTCCTGGAAGAGGTGAGCTCTCAGTAGAGCTTTGAAGGGAGGAAGAAAGCTAGTTTGGCGGATGTTGGAAGGGAGGGCATTCCAGGCCAGGGGGATGACGTGGGCCGGGGGTCAACGGCGGGACAGGCGAGAACGAGGCACGGTGAGGAGATTAGCGGCAGAGGAGCGGCGGGTGCGGGCTGGGCTGTAGAAGGAGAGAAGAGAGGTGAGGTAGGAGAGGGCGAGGTGATGGAGAGCCTTGATGCCGAGGGTGAGGAATTTCTACCTGAAGCGCAGATTGATTGGTAGCCACTGGAGATTTTTGAGGAGCGGAGTAACATGCCCAGAGCATGTTTCTGGACAAAGACAATCCGGGCAGCGGCATGAAGTATGGATTGAAGTGGGGAGAGACACGACACCTCCCTGTACTTCTTCCTCAGAAACCTGCCCGTCCTCATCTCCGTCACCACCCCCAAATCCATCTACAATTCCCTGACCTACCAACGGTCCATCTATTATTGCAGCTATGTGGCTCAAGTATTTCTGGTGGTTCTGTTTCCCAGTTCAGAGGTGTTCCTCCTCATGGCAATGTCCTACGACCACTACGCGGCTATCTGTCCCCCCACCCTTGCGCTAAGGGGTCAGCATGGACCGAGGGGCCTGAGGGAAGATGGCGGCTGCCTCCTGGATCAGCGGGGGGCTCTTTGGGGCGATATTCACAGCCGGAAATTTCTCCTTAAACTTCTGCGGACTCCAAGAGGTCCAGCAGTTCTTCTGTGATGTCCACTCCCTCCTGAAGATCTCTGGTTCTGGGACGAACGTTGTCATCGGTACCAGTGTCGTTGTTGTTGCCAGTTTTTGTTTCATCACTTTCGGCTCCATCGTGGTCTCGTACGAACGCATCTTCTGGGCTGTGCTGAGAATGCCGGGCGCCGAGGGCCGGACCAAAGCCTTCGCCACCTGCCTGCCTCACCTCGCAGTCGTCACCATCTTCCTCTGTACGGCCGTCATGTCCTACCTCATGCCCATGTCAGACTCCCCCTCAGTCCTGGACCTGCTGGTGTCTATGTCCTACACCGTGATACCCCCCACTCTGAACCTCTTCATCTACAGCCTAAGGAATCGTGACATGAAAGCCTCCCTGGGGAGGGTTCCTGGGGGTCGTACGTTTCTCCAGAATAAAATCTCCCTCTCTTCGCCCTGATATCAGCCCGCCGGGATGTCTCCTAACCCCTGGATCTTGAACAGCAGCCGCGTTTAGCAGCTGGGAACAGAATCATCGAGAATTTCCGATATCACTGCTCCAGGCTCACTTATTTTCTACCTTCCCTGATGACCACATTTCCCTCTCCCTTCCTGGCTCAACTCCCCTACTGGATTCCAGTCTTCTCTCTGATTCGGGTGGTCAGCAGTGCTTTTATACCAGACAGTCCCTGGCATACTACTACTACTACTACTACTACTACTACTACTACTACTACTACTACTACTACTACTACTACTACTGAAAACAATATTAAGTGTTTACTGTGTGCCAAGCATTGTACTAGGCACCGGAGTAGATACATGATAATCAGGTTGGACACAGTCCCTGACCCACACAAGGCTCAGAGTCCAAATAGCCTCGAGGAAAAGGCATGGGCCTGGAAAGTCAGAGGACCTGGGTTTGATTCCCACTTCTGCCACTTGCTTGGTATGTGACCTAGGACAAGTGACTTTACTTCTCTGTGCCTCTGTTTCTTCCACTGTAAAATGGGGACTCAGAACCTGTTCTCCCTCCTACTTAGACAGTGAACCCCAAATGAGACAGAGACCTCATCTGACTTGATCAACTCATTGTCTACCCCAGTGCTTAGTTCAGTGCTTGACACATAGTAAATGTTTAACAAATACTAAAATTATTATTATAATAAATAGGAGGGAATAGGATTTCATCCCCATTTTACGGATGAAGAAACAGAGGCACAGAGAATATATGTGACTTGCCCAAGGTCATGCAGCAAACAAGCGGCGAAGAGAGGATTAGAACCCAGGTCCTCAGGCTTACATGTCTGTTTCCTGACTGCTAGGCTGCCTTGTTTCCTATTGGCCTGTCCCCTGTCCGGTACAAATTTGTCTCCCCGTGCCTTTATGTTTTTTAACTTTAGTTTCAGTGCACAAAATTCCTTTGTTTCATGTCCTCTTTTCCCATTTCCCCTGCCTCCCAAGTGGCATCGTGTTCCCAGGGAGTGGAGAGGGCAATGCAGTGGTCTTGAAAAAGTGTAGCTAGGAAACCCCTAGGCCATAGAGAACTTGTAAAGTTTATAAAGTGGGGATTGAGACTGTGAGTCCCTTTTGGTACAGGGACTGTGTCCAATGCTTAGTACATTCATTCATTCATTCATTCATTCACTCATTCAACCATACTTATTGAGTGCTTACTGTGTGCAGAGCACTGTACTAAGCGCTTGGGAAGTACAAGTTGGCAACATATAGAGACGGTCCCTACCCAACCGTGGGCTCACAGTCTAGAAGGGGGAGACAGAGAACAAAACAAAACATATTAACAAAATAAAATAAATAGAATAAATATGTACAAATAAAATAAATAAATAGAGTAATAAATACGTACAAACACATATACATATATACAGGTACTGTGGGGAGGGGAAGGAGGTAAGGTGGGGGGATGGGGAGGGGGAGGAGGGGGAGAGGAAGGAGGGGGCTCAGTCTGGGAAGACTTCCGTACAGTGTACTTTGTACAGTGCCTGGCACATATTAAGCGCTTAACAAATGCCAGTCTTATTATTACGGTATCCACCCCAGCGCTTAGTACAGTGCCTGGCACACATTAAGAGCCCAACAAATACCACAGTTATTATTAGTGGCACAATCTGAGCCCTGCTGAACATCGGGGATTATGTCACTGACGGGGTCCAGGGTCTTCCAGGTAACGCAGTCTCCCGGGCCGAGCCCAGGACTGGTCCTCCCTGGGGACCCCCTCCCTGCAACCATCAGCCCGAAACAGTGGATGCCTTCTCATGGGGATCCTGATGTCATCGGGGAAATCACTGAGGCTCGGTTACTTCACAGAGCCTGTCCCGTCACAGCCAAAAATGCGCAAGAACGGATGAGGACTGAGAGTGAGCATCCAGAACCAGCCTGCAGTCACTATCCTCGATGTTGGACGGCTCCGGTGAGTCTGAGTCTGGCGGGGGCTAAAGGGGGTGATTGCGATGAGAAAACACCTCTTGCCAAGTTCCTTATGCTGCTTGTTGTAATAATAATATTAAGAATTGTGGTATTTGCTAGGTGCTTACTATGTGCCAGGCACTGTTGGAGGAATGAAATCAGTAAGCCACACTGACGTCAACGACAACGTGTGTTTCCGAACAGGAGATCTTCAGTGAGGAGGGGACGCCACTGAAAAACTGCAGGATCACATTGGACTCACAGAAGCTTAATGTGAACGCTCCAGCTGAGTACATCGTCCCCAAGAGCCCCCCGCTGAGCCAGGATGCGGCGGCCATCTTCCCACAGGCCCCTCGGACCCATGGTGAGATCGTAGCGCAGGGGGTGGCAGATGGCCACGTAGCGGTCATAGCACGTCGTCGTGAGGAAGGACAGTTCTGACTCAGCATAGGAAACCACTAAGAAGAGCTGGGCAGCACAGTCCAGAAGGGAGATGCCTCTTCGGTCTGTCAGAGAGTTGAAGATGGATTTGGGGACGGGGACGGAGATGAGACCCAGATCTCTGAAGTACAGGTTCCTGAGGAAGAGGTACATGGGGGTGTGGAGGCGCCGATCGAGGGCGGAGACGGCGACGATGAGGCGATTCCCCATCAGAGCCGCCAGGTAGACCAGGAGGAACAGCACGGCGTGGACCAGCTGCAGCTCCCGGACCTCCGAGAATCCCAGAAGGAGGAATTCTGTTACCATAGAGAAGCTGGCCATGTCCAACAGGATGCCTTTAGGCATCTTGTAATAGGACCTGATTTCAGACAATCAATCAATCGTATTTATCGTGCACGTAGTCCTTTCAGAACGCTATGCTAAGCCTTTGGGAGAGTATGTTATAAACAGTGTAACAGAGTTGGTAGACACATTCCCTGTCCACAATGAACTATCGTTCTGGAGCGGGGTACAGACATTTATAGTAATGAATGATTTACAGATATGAACATAAGCGCTGTGGGGCTGAGGGAGGGGTGAATAAAGATAAGGATGAAAACACCCAGAGAGAAGGTCTGAGACTTATAGCTGATTATGGGAGGGGAAAGTTTTTGCTAATTCTGCTGTGTGGCCTTGGATAAGTCACTTCACTTCTCTATTCCTCAGTTACCTCATTTGTAAAATGGGGATTAAGACTGTGAGCCTCATGTAGCATAGGAACAATGACCAACACGATTTGCTTGTAACTACTTTGCATAGTACAGTGCCTGGCACATAGAAAGCACTTAACAAATACCACAATTATTATCAATTCTGTTGTATAGTTCATTTCTTTGCGATAGTGAACTCTCAATACCTTCGATTGATTGCGCAATGGGGCAACATCCTGGAAGGAACCTGGTCTTGTCATCTCTATCTTGATTCAGGACAAATCCTTTCCACAATCATGATGCCCATTTTATTCTTCATTATCAGCAAACACCAAGGCTACACAGAATGCCCCACTTGGTTTGCTATATGCGCCCATCTCCCCTGTCCTCAAAAGCCTCCAGTGGTTACACAACCCTCTCCATATCAAACACCAACTCACATCCTACGCATCAGACAAAAACCCCTCACTCTCGGCTTCAAGGCTCTCCATCACCTCGCCCCCTCTTACCTCACCTCCCTTCTCTCCTTCTACAGCCCAGCCCGCATGCTTCCCTCCTCTGCCGCTTATCTCCTCACTGTGCCTCGTTCTCGCTTGTCCCGCCGTCGACCCCCAGCCCACGTCATCCCCCTGATCTGGAATGCCCTCCCTCCGCACATCCACCAAGCTAGCTTCAAAGCCCTACTGAAAGTTCACCTCCTCCAGGAGGCCTTCCCAGACTGAGTCCCCCCTTCCTCTCCCCCTCCTCCCTTCCCCATCCCCCCCGCCTTACCTCCTTCCCCTCCCCACAGCACATGTATATATGTATATATGTTTGTACGTATTTATTACTCTATTTATCTATTTATTTTATTGGTACATATTCATTCTATTTATTTTATTTTGTTAATATGTTTTGTTTTGTTCTCTGTCTCCACCTTCTAGACTGTGAGCCCACTGTTGGTTAGGGACCGTCTCTATATGTTACCAACCTGTACTTCCCAAGCGCTTAGTACAGTGCTCTGCACACAGTACGCGCTCAATAAATACGATTGAATGAATGAATGAATGAACCTCGATCTCGTCCATCTCTCCACTGACCACTTGTCTACAACCTCTCTCTGGCCTGTAATTCCCTCCTCCTTCATAGCCAAGAGATGATCATTCTCTCCTGCTTCAAAGTCTTATTAAAATCACACCTCCTCCCAGAAGCTTTCCCTGACTACCTCTCACACCATCCCTCTATTTCCGTTCCCTTCTGGGTCGTCTACAAACTGAGGTCCGTACCCCATAAGCACTTTGATACCAGAGCTTAGAACAATGCTTTGCACAAAGTAAGTGCTTAACAAATACCATAGTTATTGTTATTATTATACTCACCCCAGTCCCACAACACTTGGATGAAAAGGATGGCTTACATGCGAAACAGCGTGGCTTACTGGAAAGAGCATGGGCTTGGGAGTCAGAGGATATCGGTTCTAATTTCGACTCCACCTTTTGTCAGCTGTGTGACCTTGGGCAAGCCACTTAGCTTCAGTTACCTCTTCTTTAAAATGGGGATTTAGACTGTGAGCCCCACATGGGGTAATCTGCTTACCTTGTATCTACCCCAGATCTTAGAACGATGCTTGGCACATAGTAAGCGCTTAATAAATACCATTATTATTATTATATCCATATTCCTATTCTCTACTGCTTCCCCTATCTGTAATTTACTTTAATGTCTATCTTCCCCTATTAGTAAATCAATGGTATTTATTAAGCACTTACCATGTGCAAAACAGTGTCTTAAGCACTTGGAAGAGTTCAATGCAACAAATTGGTAGACATATTCCCTGTCTACAAGGAGGGTGAGACAGAGATTACTAGATTGTAAGGATCTTTTGATTAGGAATTGGGTCTACCAACCCTACTTCTCACGGGTTTGGTACAGTGCTCTCTCTATATGTTGCCAACATGTACTTCCCAAGAGCTTAGTACAGTGCTGTGCACACAGTAAGCTCTCAATAAATACGATTGAATGAATGAATGAATGCTCTGAGAACAGTACGTACTCGATATATACCATTGATTGATTGATTGATACTGCTCTTATTATTATTACTAATCTTCATATATCTATGAAGATATAGACATATATCTATACCTCTAGACTATAAGTTACGCCTCTAGATTGCTACCTCGCTGTGGGCAAAGAACACGTCTCTTAATTCTTTTATATTGTATTCTCCCAAATGCTTCTTAGAGTGCTCTGCACAAAGTAAGTGTTCAATAAATATGATTGATCAATAGATCTAGGCACTGATTGATTGACTGATACTCCTAATATTGCTACTACTCCTTATCTTCATATATATGATTGATTGACACTAATAATATTATTACTATCTTTATTAACCTTCATATATCTTGAAGGAGCCAGGAATAGACAATCAGTCAGTCAATCAATCATTAGGATTTGTTGAGTGCTTACTATGTGCACACCACCGGACTAAACTTTTGGGAGAGTATAATACAATAAAATTAGCAGATGATTCCCCTGCCCTTGACACATGGACAAATTCCTCCTCTCTTACATTTCTCTTCTGATCTGGACGGGGAACTGGGTTACCTCTATTTCTTACGCATAAATCTGTGCAGGAATAGAAGAAATATCCCATTTCTGCCCCTCATCTTTCCTCTGCTCCTCTCCGGAGTCACCAGGACTGTCCTGGACTAGGGAGTACCAACCTCTGCTGAGAGAGAGGCTCACTCCATCTCAGACTGTTCCTGTTCTGATTGTTAATTCATTCATCATTCAGTTGTATTTATTGAGGGCTTACTGGGTGCAAAGTAATGTACTAAGTGCTCGGGAGAGTAAAATATACCAATTAATGGAAACATTCTTTGATCACAACGAGCTTACAGTCTAGATAGATATAGTCTTGTGTCTACGACAGCACTTACCAACAATTCTTGGGACATACTAAATGCTTAGCAAGTAGCACATTTATTTTTGTCTCATGGGTCCTGGACGCTGGTGATGGTGACAGGAAGGTCTGGGTAGTGGGTGGAAGCTTTCAGAATCCTCCCTCCCCTTCTCGGCTCTCCGGATGGCTATTCTGTCCCCTCTGTCTTGCCTAAGTAAGGGGAGAAGAGTTTGGGAAGCGGAAACAGCTGGAGTCTTTTATTAAGATTAAAAGCTTTATTATAATCAGTAAACAAAGCAGTAAATACTAATCCATAACAAATTATAAAGTACAGGAACAAGAAAGGGGTTCATATATCATCGATCCTAATCCATCTGCTACATCCAGGTCAACACTTCGGAACTTTTCCAGTTTTATAGTCCGATACAAACAACTTATGTAACTTAGTTTACACAAGCTTTGGTTATTTTTGTATCCGTGTTGACACAAGGGCCGTTGTTCCCCAGGGTCCGCCCCGCTCCAAGGAGCTGGCCAGGCGCCCGGTTCGGGGTGAGCCTCAAGAGCAAGGACATACTTTTTATACAATGCTTTCACCTAAGGGAATAATTAACCGTTCTTTAACCCCTAACAAGAAATAGGCGTGATTCTGTAGAAGTTATAATCATCCTTCGCAGGAGTTGTAAGCACCCTAATCACACCCTCAGACGAAGGCCGGGTTATTTCCTGGGGGATTCCCCGTTGGAGGACAGGCCCGGGAATCCTCTGGGACATCTGACCATCCAGGAATCTCAGAAGGCTGGAATCGTGGGCTCGCTGTAGTCCCGGCCCTCACAACCTAAATAACTGCCCAGCACCACCTGGTTCCCACTCTGGGACTCCTTCCTAGAACAACCTCAACGGACTAATAATCATTCCCTTTACTGAACTGATAAAAACCCTGGAGATTTGAACCTCGTTTCATGCCAGGAATTAGGACCATATGAATATCTCAGCAGCAGCAGCGTGGCCTAATGGAAAGAGCCCGGTCCTGGACTACAGAGGACCTGCGTTCTAATTCCAGCTCCACCGCTGGTCTGCTATGTGACCTTGGGCAAGTCACTTCATTTCCCTGTTCTTCATTTCCCTCCCGTGAAAAATGGGGATTCAATGCCTGTTTTCCCTTTTACTGTGAGCCCCATGTGGGCTCTGATTATTTTGTATTTACCCCAGTGCTTAATATAGTGCTTGGTGCATAATAAGCACTTAACAAATGTCATTTTAAAAAATGGGGGGAGGGTAGAGGAGGGAAGCAGAGAATGTTTGGAGGAATGAAATCTAAGTGGGCCACACTGCTCATGGGCCTTGTTCTAAGGTACAGCAGTGGGGCAGGGGATGGGCACTCTATGACCTCCTAGAACTTTATTGCAGACTCTGGTGGCAAGCATGACCAATAGCCATTTTAGAAAGATCTGGTACAGGACCCATTTTAGGTGTCCAAGTGGTGGCCATTTTGGGAGTAGTAGCAATCAATCAATCATATTTATTAAGCACTTACTACGTGCAAGGCAATGTACTAAGCATTTGGGAGACTACAATATAACAGAGTTGGTAGATATGTTCCCTGTCCACAGGGAACCTACAGTCTAGAGAGGGAAACAAATTAATAGCAATAAATAAACGACAGATATGGACATCAGTTGTGTGGGGAAGAGGCTGGAGTGAATAAAGGGTGCAAATACACCTACGAGGGTAATGCAAAAGGGAGTGGGGGAAGAGGGCTAATCAGGGAAGGCCTCTTGGAGGAAATGGCCTTCAATATGGCTTTGAAGTTGGGGAAAGTTATTGTCTGATGGACACGAATAAGGAGGGCATTCCAGGCCAGAGGCAGAACGTAGGCTAGGGGTCGACGGGGAGATGGATGAGATCGATGTAAAGTGAGTAGTCTGGCATTGGAATATCAGAGTGTGTTGGCTGTGTTTTACTAGGAAAACAGGGGCAAGGTGATTTAGAAAGGACTAGTTGACTCTTGAGAAATGGGTCTTGGCCCGAAACTTTCCTCAGAGAGACCTGTTTCTCAGGACAATCCTCACACATCCAGCAGCCTCCCCATGGCAGCCTGCATGTCTCTGTTCCTTAGACTATAGGTGAGGGGGTTCAGGGAGGGGGGCACCACAGAGTAGAACACGGATTCCAGCAGGTTCAGGGTCGAGGGGGCGTCTGACACGGGCTTGAGGTAAGTAAAGGCTCCGGCCGAGGGAAAAACAGTGACGATAGCGAGGTGGGGCAGGCAGGTGGAGAAGGTTTTGGCCCGACTCTCGGTGGACGGGCACCTCAGCACGGCCGAGAAGATGCAGACATAGGAGACAACGATGGAGACGAAGGATATGAAACTAAATCCGATAACCATAGCCACGCTGACGTCAACGACAACGTCCGTTTCCGAGCAGGAGATCTTCATTAAGCAGGGGACATCGCAGAAAAACTGCTGGATCACGTTGTACTCACAGACGCTTAATGTGAATGTCCCGGCAGAGTACATCGCCCCGAAAAGCCCCCCGCTGAGCCAGGAGGAGGCGCCCATTTTTCCACAGGCTCCTAGGTTCATGATGACGTGGTAGCGCAGGGAGCAGCAGATGGCGGCATAGCGGTCGTAGGACATCGCCGTGAGGAATGACAGCTCTGAAGCAGCAAGCAGATCCATCCAAAAGACCTGGGCCACACAGCTTCTGAAATAGATGGACCTGTTGTCGGTCAGGAAGTTGAGGATGGATTTGGGGACGGTGATGGAGATGTAGCAGAGATCGAGGAGGGACAGATTCCTGAGAAAGACGTACATGGGGTGTGAAGGCGCCAGTCGAGGGCAGTGATGGCGACGATGAGGAGATTCCCCGTCAGGGCCGCCAGGTAGACCAGGAGGAATAGCATGGTCTGGACCAGCTGCAGTTCTCGTATCTCTGAGAAACCCAGCAGGAGGAATTCCCTCACTGAGGTGTGGTTGGCTATGTGGTCTGAGGACTGCCTGAGGGTACCAAGAAAGCGATTGTGTATCATTCCGAGAAAAAAAAAACAACATAAGACAAGTGAAATTGTTACGTTGCATAGGACCTCTTAGATTCCTCTTTCTTCTGCCTCTGGCCTGGAATGAAGACAAGCATTCAAACCAATTTGTTCTTCCGGGAACGTTCCCTGTTCTTAAATGTTTGTGAGGATTGAGATACTGCAACTCCTCTTATTTATCTAGTCACACTAGCCTATCTGCCCTGGAACGCCTTCTCCCTTCATATCTGACAGACCACCATTCTCCTCTTCCAAATAAACACAAAGGTGAACACGAAGCGGCAGCGTGACCAACAGACAGGCAGACAGGCAGGCAGAAGCAGAGAAACAGAGATAGGGAGAGAGAAGCACAGAGACCAAACAAAATTAAAGGAGCTACCTAGACCAAGAGGCAGAGTTTGAATTATAGCTCTGCCACTAGCTTGAAAGTGTGACCTGCTGTGAGACTTTGGGCCAGTCACATAACTTCTCTGGCATCAGTTCCTTCATTTGCTAAGTGATTAATTAACTTTTCTCCCTGCTATATAAACTGCAAGCCCCTTGTGGGAGAGGGTCTATGTCCAATCTGATTGTTAGAGAAGTAGCATGGCTTAATGGCCACGTAGCACGTGCTTGGGAATCAGAGGGTGTGGGTTCTAATCCCACCATTTGTCTGCTGTGAGATTTTGGGCAAGCCACTTAACTTCTCTTTGCCTCAGTTACCTCATCTGTAAAATGGGGATTAAAACTGCCAGCCCCAAGTGGGACAACCTGATTACCCTGTATCTACCCCAGTGCTTAGAACAGTGCTCGGCACATAGTAAGCACTTAACAAATACCACAAATTTATTATTATTATCTGACACTATTAGACTTACACTTTAATGGTATTTGATAAGAGCTCTAAACTGTGAGACTGTTGTTGGGTAGGGATTGACTCTGTTGCTGAATTTTACTTTCCAAGCGCTTAGTACGGTGCTCTGCACAAAGTGAGCGTTCAACAAGTACTATTGAATGAATGAATACCATAATCATCATCATTACTACTACCATTAACAATCGATCAATCAGTGGTGTTTGCTGAGCACTTATTACGTGCAGAACACTGTTCTTAGTGCTTGGGAGAGTACACTACAGTGGAATTAGTAGATATTTTCCCTGCTCATAATCAGCTTACATTCTAGAAGGGAGTCAGATGTTAATATAACTACTGCCACTGTTACTACTACGACTGTTACTACTACTACTGCTGCTGCTAATACTACTCTACTGCTACTACGACTAAAGACCTGCAGAGAGATAGAAACAGAATGTCCGAGACAAGAAAAGAAACTCAAAGAAATATAAATTGAAAGCTATAGAAACCCAGAAAAATTGAGAAAGGTAGAGGAATTAAGGCAGAGAAATGGAGATGAGTGAAGTTTGAGACAGAACCAAAGGCAGAAACACTAAAGTATGTTGATGGTCATCAGAAAGGCGATTACAAAGATAGGTGGAGAGAGAGAAAGAGTGGTAGAATAGGAGAGGGAGAAAGAGGAAGAGAGAGACAGAGGAAAGAAAACAGAAAGGGAGAGGGAGGAAAGAAAAGTAGACAGAGATAGAGGTAAAAAAGAAGCGGTGTGGTTTTGTGGGAAGAGCACAGGCCTGGGAGTTAGAAGACCTAGGTTCTAATCCTGACTCTGCCACTTGTCTGCTGTGTAGCCTTGGGCAAGTCACTTAACGCTTTGTTTTTAGAGTCCAGATCTTCTGACACCCAGGCCTGGGCTCTACCCACGCCCCCAGCGGCTACCAGTCGAGGAAAGACACTGGCCTTGGTTCCGACCTATGACATTACATAGTCAAACAGCATCGATTGCATCTGTGAGACAAAACCAAAGAACGTCCATCTTGCCTCTAAAGGCTGCACTTCCCTTTTCTTCAGAATCAACGGGACAGGCCAGGAAGATAGGAGGGGCCTCTGTTGGCCTTGGCTGGTATCGGCTGGTCTCGGCTGGTCTCGGTTGCCCTGGTCCCGACACCCCTCCCATCTGTCTCCAGGATGCTCCTGGCTGATCCCAGAATGCTTTATGCACGTACCAAGTATTTCTGCTCCATCTGCCCTCCCTCACAGAGGCTGAAATACTCTGCCATCGAGCCTGGCTCTGTGAAGATAAGGGAGAGATCCCTCTGGGAGGACCCGCTCGGAATTCCTCTCACGTGTTGCTCCACAGGTACACAGCCAGTGGGTGGAGAGGCGGCGTGACCTGGTGGATAGAGCATGGGGTGGAGAGTCAGGGCACCTGGGTTCTAATACCAACTCAGCAGGATGTCCGCTCAGGGACCTGGGGCAAGTCACTTCACTTATCCGTATCTCAGTTCCCTCAACTGCAAAATGGGGATAACGACTTTCAGCCCAATTTGGGACCATTTGCTTGTATCCATCCCAGCTCTTAATAAAGTGCCTGGCAGATAACAAACACTTAAAAAAATACTACAAATGTTATCATTATCATTATCATCCCAGACTAAGCTGCGCTTTTCCTCAGCTCCCCCTCTTCTCCCCGTCGCCTCGACTCGCTCCCTTTGCTCTAACCTCCCCCGACCTGCCCACAACACTTGAATGTGTATGTGCACATCTATAATTTTATTTATATATATTAATGACTGCTTACTTGTTTTATTGTCTGTCTCCCTTCTCCTAGACTGTATGTCATGCCTGGACAGGGATTGTCTCTCTTTAGTGCTGAATTTAACTTTCCAAGAACTTAGTACAGTGCGTTGCACAGACCAAGTGCTCAATCAATACGATTGAATCAATGAATTAATGAATATCATTATCATTACTATTATTATTATTAATCTCAGCTCCACCACCTGTCTGTTCAGTGACTTGATATCTATCATTATTATCTTTATTAATGGTATTTGTTTAACATTTACTATGTGCCTCAAAAATCTCCAGTGGCTACCAATCAATCTGCGCATCAGGCAGAAACTCCTCACCCTGGGCTTCAGGGCTCTCCATCACCTCGCCCCCTCCTACCTCACCTCCCTTCTCTCCTTCTACAGCCCACTCCGCACCCTCCGCTCCTCTGCTGCTAATCTCCTCACCATACCTCGTTCTCGCCTGTCCCGCCATCGACCCCCGGCCCACGTCATCCCCAGGGCCTGAAATGCCCTCCCTCTGCCCATCCACCAAGCTAGCTCTCTTCCTCCCTTCAAGGCCCTACTGAGAGCTCACCTCCTCCAGGAGGCCTT
Organism: Tachyglossus aculeatus; assembly: GCF_015852505.1. Classification (NCBI taxonomy): domain Eukaryota; kingdom Metazoa; phylum Chordata; class Mammalia; order Monotremata; family Tachyglossidae; genus Tachyglossus; species Tachyglossus aculeatus. The sequence goes on from NW_024044871.1 coordinate 373,520, forward strand.
CCCAGACAGAGCCCCTTCTTTCCTCTCCCCCTCGTCCCCCTCTCCATCCCCTCCATCTTACCTTCTTCCCTTCCCCACAGCACCTGTATATATGTATATATGTTTGTACATATTTATTACTCTATTTATTTATTTATTTTACTTGTACATATCTATTCTATTTATTTTATTTTGTTAGTATGTTTGGTTTTGATCTCTGTCTCCCCCTTTTAGACTGTGAGCCCACTATTGGGTAGGGACTGTCTCTATATGTTGCCAACTTGTACTTCCCAAGCGCTTAGTACAGTGCTCTGCACACAGGAAGCGCTCAATAAATGCGATTGATGATGATGATGATGATGATGATGTGCCAGGCACTGTACTAAGCTCTGGGTTAGGCACAAGTTAATCAGGCTGGACACCATTCCTTTCCCAAATGGGGCTCACAGTCTTAAACTCCATTTTACAGGTGAGGCAACTGAGGCACAGAGCAGTGAAACGACTTGCCCGATGTCGCACAGCAGACAAGTGGCAGATCAGCTCCTTTCGATTCCCAGGCCTGTGCTCTACCCATCAGACCATGCTTCGTCTTTTATCCCATCACTTAGTACTGTACTTGAAACTTAGTAAGTACTTAAGCACCATTAGAAATAATTAAGATTATTGTCTTTCCCTCTAGATCCTGCTTTCCCCCTGAATAATTATGACCCAGGATCTGTTCTACCTGGACCAATAATGGCCCTGATTGTGGCCCATTTCTTGTAGCAATGATTTCTGGGTAATCCTCCTCCTCTACACCCCATCCCCTGTCTGCCCTGTCTTTGTGGGACCTCACCAGCCCTACAACAGCCTCTCACCAACCTCTGACGAGTCTACCCTTGGTTTACGGTATCTGCCCAATTTATCTCTGCCCATTGCCCTTCTCCGCCTTCTTTGTCTCTCCCATTGTCCCCTCTGAGCTTTGTGGCTTCCTGTCCACATGAAGTGTTGGGGATAGGGACGGCAATCAATCAATCTATGGGTTTTTACTGAACACTTACTGTTTGCAGAGCACTATACTAAGCACGTGAGGAGAGTACAACGCAAAGGAGTTGGTAGACATGATACTTGCTCTCAAGAAGATAAGAGTCTACCGGGGGAGACGGACTTTAAAGTAGATCAGGCTTAGGGGAAATAGTAGATCATGAGACTATACGAGTATCGTCGGTCTGGGGGGAGGAACAGAGTGATGAAGGGGTACACAGCCAATTTCAGAGTCGACACAGAGGGGAGAGCAGACAAGAACGATGGGTTTCAACCACAACTTTTCCTCAAGGAGGCCTTCATGACCCTGTTCCTCAGGCTGTAGATGAGGGGGTTCAGGGAGGGGGTGGGGCACCACGGTGTAGAACACGGACACCAGTAGTTCCAGGGCCGAAAGGGAGCCTGACACGGGTTTGACGTAGGCGAAGCTTCTGGTCGAAAGGGAAAGAGTGACGACGGCGAGGTGGGGCAGGCAGGTGGAGAAGGCTTTGTCCCGACTCTCGGTGGACGGGAACCTCAACACGGCCGAGAAGATGCGGACGTAGGAGACGACGATGGGGAAGGAGACGAAAGCAAAGCTGATACCAGTAACCACGGTGACGTCAATAACATTGTGCGTTTCCGAACAGGAGATCTTCCGTAAGGAGCAGAAGTCACAGAAGAACTGCTGGATCACGTTGGACTCGCAGAAACCTAATGTGAATGTTCTGGCAGAGTACATCGCCCCGAAGAGCCCCCCGCTGAGCCAGGAGGCAGCGGCTATCTTTCCGCAGGCCCCTCCATCGATGATGGCGTTGTAGCGCAGGAAGTGGCAGATCAATCAATCAATCAATCGTATTTATTGAGCGCTTACTGTGTGCAGAGCACTGGACTAAGCACTTGGGAAGTACAAGGTGGCAACGTATAGAGACAGTCCCTACCCAACAGTGGGCTCACAGTCTAGAAGGGGGAAACAGAGAACAAAACCAAACATATTAACAAAATAAAATAAATAGAATAGATATGTACAAGTAAAATAAATAAATAAATAGAATAATAAATATGTACAAACATATATACATATATACAGGTGCTGTGGGGAAGGGAAGGAGGTAAGACGGGGCGGATGGAGAGGGGGATGAGGGGGAGAGGAAGGAAGGGGCTCAGTCTGGGAAGGCCTCGTGGAGGAGGTGAGCTCTCAGTAGGGCCTTGAAGGGAGAAAGAGAGCTAGCTTGGCGGATGAGCAGAGGGACGAGGCACGGTGAGGAGATTAGCGGCAGTGGAGTGGAGGGTGCGGGCTGGGCTGTAGAAGGAGAGAAGGGAGGTGAGGTAGGAGGGGACGAGGTGATGGAGAGCCTTGAAGCCGAGGGTGAGGAGTTTCTGCCTGATGCACAGATTGATTGGTAGCCACTGGAGATTTTTGAGGAGGGGAGTAACATGCCCAGAGCGTTTCTGGACAAACACAGTCCGGGCAGCAGCATGAAGTATGGATTGAAGTGGGGAGAGACACGAGGGTGGGAGATCAGAGAGCAGGCTGATGCAGTAGTCCAGACGGGATAGGATGAGAGCTTGAACGAGCAGGGTAGCGGTTTGGATGGAGAGATAAGGGCGGATCTTGGCAATGTTGCGGAGCTGAGACCGGCAGGTTTTGGTGATGGCTTGGATGTGAGGGGTGAATGAGAGATCGGAGTCGAGGATGACACCAAGGTTGCGGGCTTGTGAGACGGGAAGGATGGTAGTGCCGTCAACAGAGATGGGAAAATCAGGGAGAGGGCATCCAAACCGCTACCCTGCTCGTTCAAGCTCTCACCCTATCCCGTCTGGACTACTGCATCAGCCTTCTCTCTGATCTTCCATCCTCGTGTCTCTCTCCACTTCAATCCATACTTCATGCTGCTGCCCGGATTGTCTTTGTCCAGAAACGCTCTGGGCATGTTACTCCGCTCCTCAAAAATCTCCAGTGGCTACCAATCAATCTGTGCATCAGGCAGAAACTCCTCACCCTCGGCTTCAAGGCTCTCCATCACCTCGCCCCCTCCTACCTCACCTCCCTTCTCTCCTTCTACAGCCCACCCCGCACCCTCCGCTCCTCTGCCGCTAATCTCCTCACCGTACCTCGTTCTCGCCTGTCCCGCCGTCGACCCCCGGCCCACGTCATCCCCCTGGCCTGGAATGCCCTCTCTCCACACATCCGCCAAACTAACTCTCTTCCTCCCTTCAAGGCCCTACTGAGAGCACACCTCCTCCAGGAGGCCTTCCCAGACTGAGCCCCTTCCTTCCTCTCCCCCTCGTCCCTCTCTCCATCCCCCCATCTTACCTCCTTCCCTTCCCCACAGCACCTGTATATATGCATATATGTTTGTACATATTTATTATTTCATTTATTTATTTATTTATTTATTTTATTTGTACATATATATTCTATTTATTTTATTTTGTTAATATGTTTGGTTTTGTTCTCTGTCTCCCCCTTCTAGACTGTGAGCCTACTGTTGGGTAGGGACTGTCTCTATATGTTGCCAACTTGTACTTCCCAAGCGCTGAGTAAAGTGCTCTGCAAACAGTAAGCGCTCAATAAATACGATCGATTGATTGATTGATTGACTCTTTCCTCTGTCTTTCTGACTTCTTATTCACTGAAGATAACAGTAATAACAATAATTGTGGTATTTGTTAAGCGCTCTCTATGTGCCAAGCACTCTATAAGATTCAAGCTAAACAGGTCGGACAACAGCCTTCGTCTAACATGGGGCTCATAGTCTTCACCCCGTTTTACAGATGAGGAACCTTAACCACAGAGAAGTGACTCGACCAAGGTCACAGAGCAGACAAGTGTTGGAGAGGGGATTAGAACCAAGAACCTCTGACTCCCAGGCCCGGGGTCTTTCTGCTGGCTATTCTCCTTCTCCGATTGGGGAGCACTACCAGAGCACTGTTCTAAGCCCTTGGAGAAAATACTAGGCGGCAGACATTCAAGTGAATTATAGATGGGAAGCAACAGAGTGTAAGGATTTGGACATAATCCCTGTGGTACTGGGGTAGGATAAGTATCCAAGTCCTTGGGAGTTAAGACCTAAGGGTCCAAGAAACCCAGAAGGGACGGTGAATAAATAGGATGGGTGGAGGTGGGGGAAACCCACCTAACCCCAAGTACTACATTGCAATGTTCCCAAGCACTGGGAATCAATTCTGGGAGAGCAGCTGGATCCTAGAGAGAAGGAGGCTAGCCACTTAATGTTAAAATATTGCACAAAAAATAATCCGGGACCATACTAGCAAATCAATCAATCAATCAGTGCTTTGAGCGCTTACCTTGTGCAGAACATTGTACTAAGCACTTGGGACAGTTCAATATAACAGAGTCGGTAGACGCGTTCCCTGCCCATAGTGAGCTCACGGACTAGTAGGGGACGCAGAAAGGAATATAAATAAATAAATTATGGATATTATGTCCACATCAGTGCTGTGGGGCTGATGGAGGGGTGAATAAAGGGAGCAAATCCAAGTGTAAGGGTGACGCGGAAGGGAGTGAGAGATGAGGAGATGAGGGCTTGGTCAGGGAAATCCTCTTGGAAGAGATTTGTCTTCAATAAGGCTGTGAAGGTGGAGAGAGTGATCTGTAGTGGACATGAGATGGATCAGCTGAAAACGGAATGTCTTCTGATTCTGGATAAATAGCAATTTAGTAAGGGAAGGATTTGGAATCTGGGAAGTCAAGGGAAAGGAGGTAGGGATACGAAGAGTGGTCAAGACTGTAGGCTCCTTGTGGGAGGGGAACATCTCTGCCAGTTCTGTTGTGTTGGCCTCCCCCAAACGCTTAGTACAGTACGCTGCACAGAGTAAGCTCTCAGTAAGTACTGCAGATTGATTGATCAGCAGGGAAGGAGAAACGACAACACTTAGTACAGTGCAGTTCACTACCAGGGGGTATGGAAACATTCTGGGGGCTAATGTCAGGTCAAAAAGAGGGGATCTTTATTCTGGAGGAATGTATGCCCCCTCAGGATCTTCCTCAGGGCGACTTTCATGTCCTGGTTCCTCAGGCTGTAGATGAGGGTGTTCAGGGCGGGGGGCACCGTGGTGCAGAACACGTACACCAGCAGGTCCGGGGTCGAGAGGGAGTCAGACATGGGCTTGAGGTAGGTAACGGCTCCAGTAGAGAGGAAGATGGTGAGACGATAAGGTGGGGCAGGCAGGTGGGGGAGGCTTTGGCCCGGCCCTCGGAGGCCGGCATCCTCAAGCACGGCCCGGAAGATGTACACGTACGAGACCACGATGAGAATGAAGGAGATGAAAGCCAAGATAAATGCGGTGGCTATGCTGACGTCGATGACGACATGCGTTTCCGAACAGGAGATCTTCAGAAAGGAAGGGATGTCGCAGAAGAACTGCTGGATCACGTTAGAGCCACAGAAGCTCAGTGTTAATGCCCCGGCTGTGTACATAGCCCCGAACAGCCCCGTGCTGAGCCAGGAGATGGCCTCCATCTTCCCACAGGCTGCTCTGTCTATGATGACCTGGTAGCGGTCGTAGAACATGGCCGAGAGGAGGGGCTACTCTAAGAAAGCAAACGAAATCACTAAAACGACCTGAGCCACACAGCCCCATAGAGAGATGACTCTGCCATTGATCAGGGAGCTGTGGGTGGACTTGGGGACGGTGACGGAGATGAGGCAGAGGTCGAGGACGGACATGTTCCTGAGGAAGAAGTACATGGGGGTGTGGAGCCGCCGGTCGAGGGCTGTGACAGCGACGATGAAGAGATTCCCCGCCAGAGCCACCAAGTAGATCAGGAGGAAGAGCGCGGTCTGGACCCGCTGCAGCTCCTGGACCTCCGAAAATCACAGCAGGAGGAATTCTCTCACCTTGGTGGTGTTTCCCATCTTCACGGATTATCTGTGGATTTCCCATGGAGGCACAAAAAAGGAGTACATTTACAGGAAGGAATCTGAAAATCCCCATTTTTATTTTCAACTATCAGCCTCCCTCTGTTTTGGCTTCTAAGTCTGCATTTCCACTTTAACAGAGACCCAGGATGGGAAGGCAATGGCTTTGGAGCAATGATAAAGGGACTGGGGTCCTAACACCCACCCACTCACCCCTTTCTCTCTCTCACATACACACACACATACAAACACACACACACTTTACAAAGATATTTTAATATTATCTACCAACTCTGTTCCACTATACTCTCCCAACTCTGTTCTATTTCACTCTCCCAAGCACTTAGTTCAGTGCTCTACACAGAGTAAATGCACAATAAATACCATTGATTAATTGATCATTTCTGCAAACACATTTTTAGTGTGTCATAATGGCACCCTGATATTATCATTCAGTCGTATTCATTGAACGCTCACTGTGTGTGGATCACTGTACTAAGCGCTTGGAAAGTACAATTCAGCAATAGAGAGAGACAATCCCTGCCTACACCGGGCTCACAATCTAGAAATGAATGAATTACCTACCGTGACTAATATTTCTTCAACATTAATGGTGTTTCCTAAATGTTTTCTGCATGCATGGCGCTGTACTAAGTGCTTGGGAGAGTACTATAGAACAGACGTAGTGGAAATGTTCCCTGCCCACAGCGAGTTTACAGTCTAGTGGACGAGATGGACATTAATATTAATATATGTTACGAAAATGAATATAAGTTCCCTTCTTTATTTTGAGTGTGCTCTGCAGGTAGGCTCATCTTCAACCCAACCAGCAATGACAGAAGGAATCCGATACAGGTAGATAGATTCTGTTATTTTGAGCCTCAAAGGCAGTGCAGTAGGCATTCGATCGATAGATGGTATTTACTGAGCACTTACCGGGTGCAGAGCACTGTACTAAGCCTTGTGGGGAGTACAGTAGAACAGAATTGAAAGACACGTTCCCGGCCCGCAGAGAGCTTCGTGGCTAGTCTAGTCTCAGCTCCATGGTCCTTTGTCCTTCTCTTGCGATCCTGGCAGCTTGGTGTTGACTGGTTTCAACTAGATGTTTGCAGTCCATGCATCCTAACTCCTAACTCCTAACTCTCTCCTTCGGGCTGTTAGTGTCTTTTCCACAGCAGCGGGTTTTCCCCCGCCATTCCACGCCCAGCCTCTTGTCTCACACCCATTCTTCCGGTTCCATCTTCCCCTCATTCCTGGCTTTTTATCTGGCCCCTCATTACAACCCGGCCTTACATTCTATATTCATTCATTCATTCAATCGCATTTATTGAGCGCTTACTGTGTGCAGAGCACTGTACTAAGGGCTTGGGAAGTACAAGTTGGCAACATATAGAGACGGTCCCTACCTAACGGCGGGCTCACAGTCTAAAAGGGGGAGACAGACAACAAAACAAAACATATTAACAAAATAAATAAATAAATAAATAAATAGAGTAATAAATACGTACAAACATATATACTATATCTTCATTCTGGTCTGGGATTGGGAAGCAACGTGGTTTAGTGGAAAGCCTGGGAGTCAGGGGATCTGGGTTCTAATCCCAGCTCCACCACCCACCCTTTTGTGGGTGGTATTTATTAAGCAGTTACTAAGTGCCAGGCACTATACTAAGTACTGGGGTAGATACAAGCTAATTAGGTTGGACACAGTCCCTGTTCCACAAGAGGGTCACGGTCTTAATCCCCATTTTACGGATGAGGTAACTGAGGCACAGAAAAATGAAGTGACTTGCTCAGGGTCGTGGAGCTTGAGTTAGGACCCAGATGCTCTGAGGCCCGTGATCTTTCCACTAGGCCACTTTACTTCTCACACACGTACATATCCTTATATTCTGCTACTTTCCCTATCTGTAATTCATTTTAATGTCTCCTTTTAGCACTAGATTCTAAGCTTCTTGAGGGCAGGCATTGTGTCTACCCACTAGAGAAGCAGCGTGGCTAAATGGAAAGATCCCAGTGTTGTGGGTTCTAATTCCAGCTCCGTCACTTATCAGCTATGTGACTTTGGGCAAGTCACTTCACTTCTCTGTGCCTCAGTCACCTCATCTGTAAAATAGGGATTGAGACTGTGAGCCCCACGTGGGACAACCTGATTAGCTGGCATCTACTCCAGTGCTTAGCACAGGGCTTGGCACACAGTAAGCGTTTAACAAATACCATCATCACCATCACTACTCTGTTGTACTGGACACTCCCAAGGAGTGCGTTCTGCACGCAGTCAGTTGTAAGCTCCGTGTGGGGGCAGATCCTGTCTATCAACTCAATTGCATCAGTACACTTCTCTGTACCCAGTAAGAGCTCAATAGCGGTCCAGGGTTGGAGATGTTGAGTTCCTCCTCGTCGTCTCCTTATGCGGGTTTGTGGTCGGGACGGGAAAGAGTGTGGCATAAAACCAGTGCTTTGGGCTCCTCGGAGACAGCAGCCGCTATTCTGGCGGGACGTGGGGAGGGGGTTCCCCCGGGAGGACCTGCCCCGGGCTCACCCCGAGGGACTCGTTATCTGGAAGACTCAGGAGTCCCAGAGGTGACGTTCATCAGAGCTCAGACTGTCCTACTAATGTTACCTCCCTCACCCACGAGAATGCCCATGGTCTCAAATTCTTTCAATTGTCTTCGTTTAGTGCTTGCTGTATGTAAAGCACTGTAGTAGGCGCTTGGCAGCGCACAATACAACAATAAACAGACATATTCACCACTCATAATGAATGTATAATTTAGAGAAATTCCGATAACGAACAAAACTCTGGCAAAATTCGATCTTCCTCGGAGCTTTCACTCTCCCCACCTTCACAGCCTTATGCAAATCCTCTCCAAGAGGTCTTTCCTTACTAAGCCTTCATTTCGTCTTCTCCTACTCTCTTCCACGTCACCCTGGTACTTGGATTTGCACCCTTTATTCACCCCGCCCCCAGCCCCAAAGCACTTATGTCCAAATCCATAATTTATTTATTCATATTAGCGTGTCTCCTCCAACTAGATTGTAAGCTCATTGTGGGCAGGGACCTTGTCTACCAACTCCGCTGTATTATACTCTCTCAACGGCTCAGTGTAGTACTCTCCACACAGTAAGTGTTCAGTAATTATAGTTTGATTGACTGATTCATTCATTCAATCATATTCATTGAGTGTTTTAGTGTGCAGAGCACACGTGCATCTGGTTTTGTACCGGACAATCTGATTTCTGGCTGTTCTGTATCCTGCTCTGTGCCCAGGATCTATGATTAACCCCAATGACCACCCTTTCAATTTCTCTGCCCCCTTGTCTAACAGCACCAAAACCCCAGTTGGGTGCCATGGCTATTGGCTCTCCTAGTCTTCTTTTACAGTCCTATCTCCCCTTACAGTCCTCCTTTCCTCTTCTCCCACTCTCTTCTACAGCGCCCTGACTTACTCCCTTTATCCATCCCCTCGCCCCAGCCCCACAGCACTTACGTCCATATCTGTCATTTACTTATGTCCATTAATGTCTGTCTATCCCTCCGGTAGAATGGGTGGTCAGGGAATGTGTCCATTATATTGTTATATTGTACTCTCCCAAGCACTTGGTATAGTGCTCTGCACACAGTAAACACTCAATTAATTTGATTAACTGACTGATTATTAAAGACTACGTCATTTTCACGCCAGCTCAGCCCTGATCCAAAACTGATCTTGGTCTAGTCCCAGTTAACATTAATGCACTGGGTGTGCCTAATGGAAAGAGCACGGGGTTGGGAGTCAGAGGAGGACCTGGGTTCTAATCCCTGCTCCGCCATATACCTGCTACGTGACCTTGGGCAAGTCACTTCACTCCTCTGGTCCTCAGTTACCTCATCTATGTAATGGAGATTAAGACTGTGATCCCCTTGTGGGTACAACCCGATAGTTTCATATCTACCCCAGCGCTTAGAATAGTATAGTGCCCGGCACATAACAGGAACATATCTACCGATTCTGTTTTATTGTACTCTCCCAAGAATTTAGTACAGGGCCCTGCACACAGTGAGCCCTCGTTTGATTGCTTGTATGATAATAATAGCTTTACAAATGCTACAAACAAATAGCCAATCTCCACAGCCACTATTCCATGTAGACGGCTGGCATTATGATCCATTCGGGCATGGTGGTCCTGGATCTTGAGGTCTCAGCTACTGGTTGACCATTTTCCTCCGTGAGAGATTCCATGGTCACCAGTAGTTCCCATGTGAGCTACCCCCAGGGTGGGAACCCAGAATCCCCCAGGCTAGAAGGTCCTCTGACCTCAGGGAGAAGAAGGTTCTACCGTCATTTTAGAGACATTTCCCTGCTATCATTCTCCGCGGGGTGGTCTTCATATCCTGATTCTTCAGGCTGTAGATGAGAGGGTCCAGGGTGGGGGGTACCACGATGTAGAACACGGACACTAGCAGGTCCAGGGCCGAGGGAGAGTCAGATACGGGCTTGAGGTAGGCGAAGTTTCCATTCACTACGAATAAAGACACGACGACGAGGTGGGGCAGGCAAGTGGAGAAGGCATTGGCATGGCACTTGGCGGCCGGCATCCTCAGCACGGCCCGGAAGATGCGCACGTACGTGGCGATGATGAGAATGAAGGAGATGAAAGCCAAGAAAAATGTAGTGTCCACGCTGACGTCAATGACATCGTGCGTATCGGAACAGGAGATCTCCAGTAAGGAAAGGACGTCGCAGAAGAACTGCTGGATCCAGTCAGAGCCACAGACGCTCAACGTTAATGTCCCGGCTGTGAACATCGCCCCGAACAGTCCCCCGCTGAGCCAGGAGGCAGCCACCAACTTCCCACAGGCCCCTTGGTCCATGATGACCTCGTAGCGCAGGGGGAGGCAGATAGCAGCCTAGCGGTCGTAGGACATCGTTATGAGGACGGACAAATCCGAGAAAGCAAACGAAATCACAAAAACGACCTGAGCCACACAGCCCCATAGAGAGACGGATCTGCCATTGATCAGGGAGTCATGGATGGATTTGGGGACGGTGACGGAGATGAGGTCGAGTTTGAGGACGGACAGATTCCTGAGGAAGAAGTACATGGGTGCGTGGAGGTGCCGGTCGAGGGTGGTGACAGCAGCAATGAGGAGATTCCCCGTCAGGGCCGCCAGATAGATCAGGAGAAACATCGCGACCTGGACCAGCTGCAACTCCCAGACCTCCGAGAATCCCAGCAGAAGGAATTCCATCATCATGGTGGTGTTGGTCAATTTCATGGAGAATTTGTGGATTGTGCATGGAGGCACAGAAATAGATTCTGTTCATTCATTCATTCAATCCCATTCATTGAGCGCTTACTGTGTGCACAGCACTGTACTAAGCGCTTGAGACGGACAGGCTGGCAACATATAGAAACGGTCCCTACATAACAACGGACTCACAGTCTAGAATGGAGAGACAGACAACAAAACCAAACATGTAGACAGGTGTCAAAACCGTCAGAATAAATAGAATTATATCTATATGCACATCATTAACAAAGTAAATAGAATAGTAAATATGTACAAGTAAAATCAATAAAGTAATAAATCTGTACAAACATATATACAGGTGCTGTGGGCAGGGGAAGGAGGTAGGGCGGGGGGATGGGTAGGAGGAGAGGAAAAAGGGGGCTCAGTCTGGGAAGCTGTCTTGGAGGAGGTGAACTCTCAGTAGGACTTTGAAGGGAGGAAAAGAGCTAGCTTGGTGGATGTGTGGAGGGAGGGCATTCTAGGCAAGGGTGAGGACGTGGACCGAGGGCCGACGGCGGGACAGGCGAGAACGAGACACAGTGGTAGGAAGTTATCAGCAGAGGAGCGGAGGGTGCGGGCTGGGCTGTAGAAGGAGAGAAGCGAGGTGAGGTAGGAGGGGGCGAGGTGATGGAGAGCCTTGAAGCCCAGGGTGAGGAGTTTTTGCTTGATACGTAGGTTGACAGGCAGCCACTGGAGAATTTTGAGGAGTGAAGCAAGATGCCCAGAGCGTTTCTGCACAAAGGTAATCTGGGAAGCAGACAAGTATAGACTGAAGGGGGGAGAGACAGGAGGATGGGAGATCAGAGAGGAGGCTGATGCAGTAATCCAGTCGGGATAGGATGAGAGATTGAATCAGCATGGTAGTTGTTTGGATGGAAAGGAAAGGCCGGATCTTGGCGATGTTACGGAGGTCGGACAGGCAGGTTTTGGTGACGGATTGGATGTGAGGGGTGAACGACAGAGTGGGGTTGAGGATGACACCAAGGTTGCGGGCTTGTGAGACGGGAAGGATGGTAGTGCCGTCTACAGCGACGGGAAATTCAGGGAGAGGGCAGGGTTTGGGAGGGAAGATAAGGAGTTCAGTCTTGGACATATTGAGTTTTAGATGGCGGGCAGACATCCAGATGGAGGTGTCTTGAAGGCAGAGGAGACACGAGCCAGAAGGGAGGGAGAGAGAGCAGGGGCAGAGATGTAGCTTTGGGTGTCATCAGCGTAGAGATGATAATTGAAACTGTGGTAGTGAATGAGTTCACCAAGTGAGTGAGTGTAGATAGAGAACCGAAGGGGACCAAGAACTGACGCTTGAGAACCCCTGCAGTACGGGGATGGGAGGAGGAGGAGGAGCCTGCAAAGGAGACTGAGAATGAACGGCCGGAGGTATAAGAGGAGAACCAGGAGAGGATGGAGTTTGTGAAGCCAAGGTTGGATAGCGTGTTGAGGAGAAGGGAGTGGTCCACAGTGTCGAGGGCAGCTGAGAGGTCGAGGAGGATTAGGATAGAGTAGGAGCCGTTGGAATTGGCAACAACGAGGTCATTAGTGATCTTTGAGAGGGCAGATGCGGTGGAGTGTAAGGGACGGAAGCCAGATTGGAGGAGGTCAAGGAGAGAGTAGGCGTTGAGGAATTCGTGGCAGCAAGTGTAGACGACTCGTTCTAGGAGTTTGGAAAGGAATGGTAGGAGGGAGATAGGGCGATACCTAGAAGGGGAGGTGGGGTCAAGAGAGGGTTTTTTAGGATGGGAGAGACGTGAGCATGTTTGAAGGCAGAGGGGAAGGAAATAGTGGAGAGAGCACGGTTGAAGATGGAAGTTAAGGAGGGGAGGAGGGAAGGGGCGAGTGATTTCATAAGATGAGAGGGATTGGGGTCTGAATCACAGGTGGGTGGGGTAGCACTTGAGGGGGGGAGGAGATCTCATCTGAAGATACTGCTGGGAAGAATGAGAGAGCATCAGAGAGCGTTGAGAGCAGGCGGGGTTGGAGAAGGGGAAGGTGTGACTTTTGGGAGCTCAGAAGTGGTGGAGTTAATGTTACTAATGAAGTAGGAGGCCAGTGAAAGGAGCTAAATGTACGGAAGAGCTGACGGGGATGATGGGCATGGGTGTCAATAAAGGAGGAGAAATAGTGTTGCCTGGCAGAGGAGAGGGCAGAGTTAAGGCAGGAAAGAATAAACCTGAAGTTAACAGGTTTGGCTTGGTGTTAAGAATTTCTCCAGCAGCGTTCAGCAGCTTGAGCATAAGAGCGAAGGAGGCGGACAGTGGCAGTGTTTCAAGGCTGTGGGTTAGTGGTATGTGAGCGGCGAACGGTAAGGGGAGCGAGTGAGATGAGTTGAGTAGAGGGTACAGTTGAGTGCAGTAATCTGGTCGTCAAGATTGGGTAGAGAGGAAAGAGAGGAGAGGTGGGTGTGATGCGCTGAAAAAGATGGATGGCGTCGAGATAGCGGAGGTCTCTGTGAGGTAGTAATATAGATTTGCAGGGGAGAGGAGTGTGAGTGAGGAGGCAAGTGAGAAGGTTATGATCAGAGAGAGGGATTTCAGATTTGGTGAAGGTGTCCATAGTGCAATGGTAGGCGATGCTGAGGTCGAGTGCGTTACCAAGTTGGTGAGTGGGGGAGGTGGGGTGGAGCAGGAGGTTGGTAGAGTCAAGGAGAGATCGAAGGCGGGCGGCAGAGGAGTCACCAAGGACATCCATGTGGATGTTGAAGTCTTGGAGGATCAGAGTGGGCATGGAAAAGGAGAGAAGGAAGGTGAGAAAGGGGTCAAAGTCGTTAAAGACGTTGGAGGTGGGGCCGGGTGGGCGGTAGATGACGGCTACAAGAATCTGAAGGGGGTGGTAGAAGAAAAAAATCTGGGCTTCATAGGAAAGGAAGGAAAAGGAAGGGGGAGGAGGGATAGTACGAAAGGGACATTGGGGAGCCAGAAGGAAACCGACACCTCCTTCTTTTTCGCTGAGTCTGGTGGAGTGCGAGAAGAGGCCTCCAATGGAGAGAGCAGCAAAAGAGACAGTGTCATCCGTAGAGAGCCATGTTTCGGTTAGAGCGAGGAGGAGTAGAGATCTGGAAAGGAATAGGTCCAGGATAAAAGGGAGCTTACTTATAATGGAGCGGGGGAGGTTTCCAAAACCCACACTTGGCAACAGCTGTGGAGGGAGGGGAAGGAGAGGGAATTGTTCGAGGAGTGGGGAGTGTTTGTGTTTGGATGAGTTGGCGGGGCCCTGGGCGGGTAGAGAGAGAAGAAGGGTGGCTATAAGAAAGGATAATTGGAATGGGGTGTGTGCGGGGAGGAGGGGAGGGAGGGGGTTGGAAGGGAGGGGTTGAGGGTTGGAGCTGGTACAGAGTGATTCTGGGGAGCGAGTGAAGGGAAAAGGTGGGGTGGGGGAAAGGGAGGGAAAGAGCTGGGTGGGAGAGGGGAAGGGGAAGGTGAGGAAAGGGAAGGGCAGTTGGGAGCAGGGGACTTGATAGTTCATGGTGAGTTCAGCAAGGTAAATGACAGCATAGCGGGTAGTTAACAATTAACATGCAATAAGAACAATAGAATAAGTGGGTGATGACGTCACAGAGAGTGGCTAACAATTAACATGCTATGGCAATAAGAAAATAAGCAGAAGATGATATCACAGAGAGCAGATAACAATTAATACGCAATGGCAAAAAATAAGCAGATGATGACATCGCAGAGAGCAGTTAACAATTAACATGCAGAAGCGACCATGAAATAGGCAGCTGATGCCCAGAGCAGAAGAATGAATTGTCCATGGATCAGTCAAATCAAATCAATATGGCTAATGGTGAGGAGAGTCCAGGAGCTCTTAGCTAAAATGTCTCTGAGGTGGTCGAAGATGGAGTCCTATGGATGGCAGTTCTGGAGTAGGGTGGAACTGTTAAGTGGGGGGTCATGGGAGAGGAGATGTCTGGGAAGAAGAGTGAATAGCCAAATAGCAAGGGTGGGCTGACTAGAGGTCTTCTGTGACGTCCCCTCCCTGCTGAAGATCTCCTCCTCCGAGGACCACATCATCATCGATGTGAGCGTCACCGGTGGGGTAGCTTTAGTTGTCGTCTGCTTCTTCTCCATCGCCGTCTCCTATGTACGCATCTTCCAGGCCGTGTTGAGGATTCCGGCTGCCGAGAGCCGGGCCAAAGCCTTCTCCACCTGCCTGCCTCACCTCGCCGTTGTCATCGTCTTCCTCTTGACCAGAAGCTTCGTCTATCTCAAGCCCGTGTCAGACTTCCCATCGACCCTGGACCTGCTGGTGTCCATGTCCTACATCGTGATGCCCCTCACCCTGAACCCCCCACGTACAGCCTGAGGAACCGGGATATGAAGGCCGCCCTGGGCAAAATTCTAAAGGAGAGATTCCTCCTCCCTCCTCTAAGGGGCCAAATGTCTGTTTCCTTTTGCTGACTAACCGATTCCTTATCAGGATTCTGACGGTGGGGGAAGCCATGCAAAGAGCTGTCCAAAGAGGAAGTCCACCGTCTACGATTTGTCCATGTCAGGGACAGAGGCTGATGAGCTGTGTGTGACTAAGCCCGGTGTGAGCAGGGATTGTCTCTCTTAATTCTGAATAGTACTTGCCAAGCGCTTAGTTCAGTGCTCAGCACACAATAAGCATTCAATAAATATGATTGAATGAATCAATGAATCAATGATTGACTAGTGATTGTTTGGGCGACATCATGATTTAGTGGAATGAGCGGGAGATTAGAAATGTCTGCCCGGTTCTGCCACTGTCCTGCTGTATCATCTTGGTCCAGTTATGTAACGTCTCTGGGTCTTTCTGTAAAATCGGGATTCAATATGTGCTCTCTCTTTCTCTTACAATCTGTGCCCCCGTGGGTCAGAAAACGTGTCCGATCTGATTCGTTTGCTTCTACTCCAGCACTTGGCAGTCTTTTGCAAGTAAATTCTTAATAAATTCAATAATGATAATGTCGATACTACTAGTGATAGTAACAGTAATTCTATGAATTTTAAGATCACTGTTGATGGTTATGAAAATCAGAAAATCGGAGGATGACAAGGAGAAGGGATGCAATCATGGAACCTTTTTCCCACATTTGATTGTCTGTTTACTTGTTCTGATGCCTGTCTCCCCCTTCTAGACTGTGAGCCCGTTGTGGGCAGGGATTGTCTCTGTTGCTGAATTCTACTTCCCAAGAGCTTACTACAGTGCTGTGCACACAGTAAGCATTCAATAAATACAACTGAATGAATGAAGGAAGGTCTCCAGACACTAACTAAGCTTGCCAATCTGTCACTCCCTACTTCTCTGCTGAGGGTTCTGATTCTCCTTTTTTTACTCTATGTAACCAATCGTACTCCCCCAGTGAGGATTTGAGGATATATTCTCTTTTTGATATCGTATTTGCTAAGCGCTTACTTCGTGTCAAGCACAACTATTAGCGCTGGGATAGATACAAATCAATCAGGTTGCACACAATCCCTGTCCCACATGAGGGTCACAGTCAATGTATGAAGGAGAACTGGTATTGAATTTCCATTTCACAGCTGAGGAAAATGAGTACCGGAGAAGTGAAGTGATTTGGCCAAGGTCACCCGGGAAGCATTCGGGAGAGCTGGGACTCTCATTCCCAACTTCTTTCCACTGAATCATGTTGCTTCTCCTATTCAGAAGCATACCATTCTCTCCCTGTCTCTCTCTCTCTGGATACGGGTATACCTATGTAGAAGAAGATGCTGTTGTTGCCATGGGAACATCACGGGCCAGGACCGTTGCTGCAGTTGGAAGTGTCAGGTTCCTGTCTCCAGAGGGTTCTCGCGTTGCCTGGGCCACGTGATCCCTCCACAGGGGCCCAGGCCGGTCCTCCGGGGATCCCCCTCAGAACAGCGACTGCTTTATCTTCGGGGATGGGACCCACCTGGAGAGCAGGTCGGCATCCATGGGGGAGTGGAGAGTGGCTGAGAGCTCCTGGACGTCCCTGTGTGGCTGACCGAACCCAGGAATCCGAGGAGAAAGAGAAGACCAGCCTAGTCCAAAGGAGGTCAATGCCCCCGCCAGCCCCAGCTGCCCTGGTGAGATTGAGCAGCGGTGGAGAGAGGCAAGATGGAACCAGAAGGGTGAAACCAGAGTGGAGCCATTCTGGGGAGATTCTCGCCCTCGGGAAACATTTAGAGGTCATTCATTCATTCAATCGTTTTTATTGAGCGCTTACTGTTTGCAGAGCAGTGTACTAAGCGCTTGGACACTACAGTTCAGCAACAGAGACGATTCCTGCCCACAACGGGTTCACAGTCTAGAACAGGTGAGAGACCAGTTCAGACCAAGACCGTACCCCAAACAGGTCATGCTTATAAGAGGGGAATGGCTTGCCAGCAATAATACATCATCTATAATCTTGGTACCTGTTAAGCGCTTACTGTGTGCCAAGCATTGTTCTTAGCGCTGGGTTAGATACAAGTTAATCAGGTTGGACACAGTCCCTGTCTATCATGGGGCTCACACTCTTATCCCAATTTTACAGATGGGGTAGCCGAGGCACAGGGATGTGAAGTGACATGCCCAACGTCACACAACAGATTTATGAGGGAGCCGGGATTAGAACCCACATCCTTCTGACTCCCAGGCCCGTGCTCTATCCACCAGTGGCCCCATTGCCGACACAGCTCTCCTCCCTCCAGCATCCCCACCCAGGCTACCAGGGTAACCACCTGCCAGGCTCGGATGCTACAACCGAGCATCGGCACGATGCTGCAGTCACTTCGGCTGTCACTTCGGCTGTATGTCAAAAACGTTTTCAGCGGGAACGTAATTGTCAGGGATGAGAGAGCGTGATTGATTCTGGGAAAAACCCCAGCACCATCATCAATTCTTCTAAACGGAAGCTCTCCTACGAATCAATGCCTTACCGTGGCAGCAGAGTTTGCATACGCCAATGAATCCTAGAGCTATGCCATTGAGAGATACTCTAGCTAGGGTTACCTATAACGGAAAGGTCTAAGCGAAAGGATCAGACAAAGTTGATTTACCTGTGCTGGGCAGCAGCAGCATGGGAAAGAGTCAAAGGCAGGTGGACAAATGATCAAAATGTGGCTCAAAGACAACGGTGGAGACTTAGGTTTTCACTGCATGAAAGGAGACGATGGTAACTACTTCTTTATGTTTGCCAAGAAAAGTCTATGGACACACATATCAGAATGACTACTCCATAAAGTCTTGTTGGTAAACACATGGCAGTGGTTTACCATTGCCTTCTTCCATGCGGAAAATTTCAGTCTCTGCCCTCGACGCTCTCCCGCGCCGTTACTGCCCATCACAGGTGAGTTTTGACTTGTAGCAGATTACCTGCAACTCGCTCGCCACTGTCCAAGCTAGGAATGGAATGGGTAGGCCTCTGCTTGACTTTCGCTCCCGTAGTCGAGACTGGTAGAGGACTGGAAAGTCTCCAGGTGCGATCCCGAGAGGGGCTGAGGATATTAGTTTGAGTATAAAATAACTTCTAGACTATAAGCTCGTCGGAGGCAGGCCACGGTCTCTACCCTACACGGGGCTCACAGCTTCAGCAGCGGGGAGAACAGGTCTTGGGTTTCCATTTTTAAAATGAGGAACCTGAAACTCAGAGAAGTTAAGTATGCTGCCCAAAGTCACACAGCAGGCAACTAGTACAGCCAGACTTAGAACCCAGGTCCTCCGGTTCCAAGGACTGTGTCCTTTCCACTACACTATTCCACTGATACGAGACTGTGAGCTTGGAATTCCTTGGCAGCAGGAATCATTTGTACTAATACTTTTGAACTCTGTAGGTGCTCAGTATGTACAAATGACTGCTTTACTCATGAGGGAATTAATGTTGATTCCTTTATCGATGCCCTCAAGGCCCGTAAATTGAAGTCTTCCCTCTTTCTGTGCAGGGAGTCGACATCATCACCCAGAAATGTCCAACATCTCCACGGTGAAGGAATTCCTCCTGCTGGGATTCTCGGAGGTCCGGGAGCTGCAGCTGGTCCATGCCGCTCTGTTTCTCCTGGTCTACCTGGCGACCCTGACGGGGAATCTCCTCATCGTCGTCATCATCGCCCTCGACCGGCACCTCCACACCCCCATGTACTTCTTCCTCAGGAACCTGGCCCTCATCGACCTCTGCTACATCTCCGTCACCATCCCCAAATCCATCACCATCTCCTTGACTAACTGCCGAACCATCTCCTTCTTGAGCTGTGCCACTCAGCTCTTCCTGGTGGCCCTGTTTCCTGCCTCGGAGTTTTTCCTCCTCATGGCGATGTCCTACGACCGCTGCATCGCCATCTGTCTCCCCCTGCACTACGAGGTCATCATGAAACCAGGGGCTTGTGGGAAGATGGCGGACGCTTCCTGGCTCATCGGAGGGCTGTTCGGGGTCATGATTTGAGCTTCGACCCTCTCCTTGTCCTTCTGCGGGTCCAACGTTGTCCAGCATTTCTTCTGTGACGTCCCCTCCCTGCTGAAGATCACCTGCTCTGATGACCACTCCGCTATCGACGTGACCATGCCCTTTGCGCTAACCATAGCTGCCGTAAGCTCCATTTTCATCGTTGCCTCGTACGTGCGCATCTTCCAGACCATTCTGAGGATGCCGGCCTCCGAGGGCCGGGCCAAAGCCTTCTCCACCTGCCTACCCCATCTCATCGTCGTCACCTTCTTCTTCTCCACAGGTGTGTTTGGCTACCTCAAGCCTCCCTCGCACTCTTCCTCGGTATTCGACCTGCTGATTTCCGTGTTCTACGCCGTGGTACCCCCGGCCCTGAACCCCCTCATCTACAGCCTGAGGAACCGGGATTTGAAAGCTGTTCTGTGTGCAGTCTTAAAAAGGAGATTCCCCCGGGCTCCTCTATAGGCCGAAATGTCCATTTCCTAGCGCTGATATTCAATCCGTCAGTCAATCAATCACTTTTACTACAGGACCGAAGCGTGCTGTCTGTGTTGTAGTAGGAGAGTAGCAAGGTGAGATAGGAGGGGGCAAGTTATTGAGGGCTTTATACCCAGGGGTGAGGAGTTTCCGTTTGATGCTGAGGTGGATGGGAAAACGCTGGAGGTTCTCGAGGAGTGGGGAAACATGGACTGAAAGGTTTTATAGAAAAATGATCCGGGCAGCAGAGTGAAGTGTGGACTGGAGTGCGGAGAGAAAGGAGGCATGGGAGGTCTGCAAGGAGGCTGATAAAGTAATCAAGGTGAGTTAGAATAAGAGATTGGATTAACGTGGTAGCAGTTTGGATGGAGAGGAAAGGGCAGATTTTAGAGATGTTGTGAAGGTGGGATCGACAGGACATTGTGATGGATTGAATTTGTGGGTTGAATGAGAGAGAGGAGTCGCGGGTAATGCCAGGGTTATGGGCTTGTGAGACAGGAAGAATGGTGGGTCATCTACGGTGATGGGAAAATCAAGGGGAGGACGGGGTTTGGAGGGGAAGATAAAGAAAAGATTTGGTAGGCACGTTTCCTGCCCACAAGGAGCTTACAGTCTAGAGGGGATTGATCAGAGAACAGGGAGACACGACACGAGTTCTAACACCCACCCAGTCACTGACCAGCTGTGTGACCTTGAGTGACCAACTTAACAATTCTGGGCATTTCTGTAACATGAGGATTTAATACATACTTTATCTTATGTTCTGAGCCTCTAACAGTCAGGGACTTATTCTGGGCTAATCATTTTGTTTCTACTCAGCACCTGTTACAGCCTTTTGCATTTAAGCTGTTAATAAAGACTATAATGATAATGTTGATAATTATAATTATGATAATTAATTATGGTTATGATCAGGAGCCCATGAATATATACTTCCTGGGTTAGATGCAGCTACCCCCTGCAAAGTTTTGCAGCAGTATATTAAAAGGGATCTTGTAATTGCCTTCTAGGGTATATTCCAGATGTGTTGATAATAATAATAATAGCAACTATTATTATTATTGTTATATTTGTTAAGCACTTTCTCTGTGCCAGGCACTGTACTAAGCACTGGGGTTGATACAAGCAAATCGGGTTGGACACAGTCCCCTGTCCCATGTGGGGCTTACAATCTCAATCCCCATTTTACAGATGAGGTAACTGAGGCCCAGAGAAGTGAAGGGACTTGCCCAGGGTCACACAGCAGACTAGTGGGAGAGCCGGGATTAAAATCCGGATGGATGGACCACAGTGATTCCCTGTATTGCTTTGATTTTTCCTAAATTATTGGGGGTAGGAGGGATAGACATTGACCTGTGGAATCGCGATCTAATATCCGAGACAGTTCAGCCTCCCAACTGTCCCAGGTCTGCGTGATTTTATCCAGTGTGCTGACCAAATATTCAATTAGTTGGTCTTTTAATAATAATAATAATGATAATGACATTTGTTAAGCGCTTACTATGTGCCAAGCACTGTTCTAAGCGCTGGAGAGGATACAAGCAGATCAGGTTGTCCCACATGGGGCTCACAGGATTAATCCCCATTTTACAGATGTGGTAATTGGGGATGAATATTGAGCCCCTTTTGGGATATAAACTTGGTCCAACCTGTTAGCTTGTATCGACCCCAGCGCAATGCTCTCTGAGGCAAGATTGTCCATCACACACTGATTCTATCAGACATCCCTCCGGACCCGGAGAAGCCTCCTTTCAGCCAGAAAAGATAACTGTTCACATGCACCGCTTTGTAGGGTGCCTTAGTGAGGTAAGGGATGCCAATATCAACACAAGGGGACTGTTTTTTTTTTCCAGAGAAAAAGGTGGGAAAATCTCCCCTTTATTATTCTCCCGATGGCGGCCTTCATGTCCCGGTTGGGTTCAGGGCAGGGGGAACCACGGTGTGGAACACGGACACCAGCAGGTTCACCGTCGAGGGGGAACCTGGTGGAGGCTTCAAGTAAGCACGGAAACAAGTCATGATGAAGAGAGTGATGACACCGAGGTGAGGCAGGCAGGTGGAGAAGTCTTTGGCCCGGCCCTCGGCAGCCGGAATCCTTAGCACGGCCCGGAAGATGTGCACGTACTAGATGACAATAGGGACAAAACAGGCGACTGCTAATGCTTTTCCGACGGCCACGCTCACGTCGATGGCGACGTGGTACTCGGAGCAGGAGATCTTCAGCAGGGAGAGGACTTCACAGAAAAACTGCCGGATGACGTTAAACCCGCAGTAGGGCAGGGAGAATGTCAAAGCTCGTAATAGGACCCCTAACAGCCCTCTGCTGACCCAGGAGGCAGCAGCCATCTTCCCGCAGGCCCCTTAGTCCATGATGGCCTCCTAGTGCAGGGGGGCGGCAGATGGCGACGTAGCAGTCGTAGGACATCGCCGTGAGGACAAAATACTCCGATGCGGCAAACAAGATCACCGGTAAGACCTGAGCCACAAAGTCTAGGAAGGAGATGGAGCTGTTATTAGTCAAGGAGATGGTGACAGATTTGGGGACGTGGGAGATGAGGCAGAGGTTGAGGACGGACATGTTGGAAGAAGGACATGGGAGTGTGGAGGCGCAGGTCGAGGGCAGTGACGGCGACGATGAGATAACCCGTCAGAGCCACCAGGTAGACCAGGAGGAGCAGCGTGGCATGGACCAGCTGCAGCTCCCGGACTTCTTAGAAGCCCAGCAGGAGGAATCCACTTACCATGGCGACATAGGGCGTTTTTAGGAGACCCCATTGACTTTCTGCAGTGGATGAGGGAGGAGTCAAAGTTAGAGTCCATTGATGGGGTGAGTGAAGAAACTGACGGGACATTTGCTGGTGATTCTCTATGGAGAGGAGACAGTTACTGAAATCAAAATGCTCTTTGAGTTCCTTATCCGGCAGGGATAAGGAATGATCCAGATTTTCACATTCTTTTGGTTGATTTAAAGGGAATTCCTGATATTCCCTCCCCTCCGCCACCCCAACAGAGTTGGTAGAAACATTCCCTGTCCACATCGAGCTTACAGTCGGGAGGGAGATCTTTTTCTATCTTCGTCTTCAACCCTCCCCACTGCCTGAACTTGTTCGCTGCTTCCACTACTCAATACTTTGCGTGCACACACACACACGCGCGCGCGCGCGCACACACACACACACACACACACACACACACACACACACACACACACACACACACACACCCCTCTTCTAGCAGAAGTAACCTAACTGCATCAGCTCCCGTAAGGTGGAAAATGAATTCATTCAGTCGTAGTTATTGATCACTTACTGTGTGCAGAATACTGTAGCAAATGCTGGGGAGAGTACAATAGTACAATAAACGGTCACATTTCCTGCCCACAACGAGCTTACAGTCTAGAGGAATAACGGATTGTAGTTGGGTTGATTTCACTGGCTTCAGTGCCATCCACTTGCTCTCCTCCTCGTTATCCTCTCTCTTCAACCAACCCTCCAAAAGGAACCTTCTTACCGTGACTCGTTTTCGATGCTTCCTCCTCCCACCTCTGGCTCCCACTCTTCCTTTAGCCTGGAATTGAAAACCCACCCTTTTCAATTCTCCAGCCCGAAGATATCCCACCGTCGAAAACCCTCTGGAATTCCACCTTCTCAAGGAGGATTTAGCTATTTCACTTCTTCCCACCATCTGTCAGTGACCACCTCCAGACTAAATGTACCCACAGACTCTCAGTATATTGATGGTGAGGGTACGGTTCATTACTCTAGACTGTAAGCTCCTTGAGGAAACATATCTACCAACTCATTTATATTGTATTCCTCCAAGCATTTAGTACAGTGCTCTGCACACAGAAAGCACTCAATAAATCACTCAATAAATGTCTCTGGTAGGTTGACTGATTAATGTCTGCTTTCCCTCTAGATGGTGAGCTCCTTGTGGGCAGGGAACATGTCTACCAACTCCTTTATAGGGTGCTCTCCTCACCACTCAGTTTAATGTTCTTCACACATTGAGCATGTAAAAATATAATTATCAAGCACTAATAATGATAACGATATTATTTGTTAAGCACTTACTATGTGCCAAGCACTGTTCTATGCACTGGGGGAGAGAGAAGGTAATCAGGTTGTCCTACCTGGGGTTCACAGTCTGAATCCCCATTTTACAGATGAGGTAACTGAGGCCCAGAGAAGTGAAGTGACTTGCCCCAAATCACCCAAAAGAGAAGCAGCCTGGCCCAGTGGAAAGAGCATAGGCCTGGGCTCTAATTCCAGTTCTGCCAATTGCTTGCTCTGTGACCTTGTGCAAGTCACTTATCTTCTCTGTGCCTCACTTCTCCTGCTCTCCCTCCTGCTCAGACTGTGAGCCCCATGAGGTACAGGGATTGTGTCCAACCTGATCAACTTGTCCAGTGCTTTGAATAATGTTTGACACATAGTAAGTGCATAGCAAATACCGTTAAAAAATAAAAAGAGGGAGAACCGTTATTAGACCCCAAGGCCTCTGACTCCCAGCCCTCTGACTCTATCCACTAGACCTCAGTGCTTCTCTCTTGCTTCAGCCCAGGATTTTGAGGGGGAAGTCCTTTGAGAAGGAATTGGTGATGAAGCATCTGGCTGGTGCAGTCTCAGTCATACCCTCTTGTCCCTGCCCGGTTGGTTGAAGTCACCACGGGCCAGGGCTGACTCCATGCCATAACGCCCTAGCCTGGCAGCCATAGTAGCCGGGATTTGGGCGGCGGATGGACGGGGCCGGGGGCTACCGTACGGGCGAATGTTTTCTCTCTGCTTGTGTACGCTGTCCTGGTTCCAACTCCACCCTGGACCCCGGGTATGAACGTCTTCCCAGAGTGACCCTCACACTCACATTGATTAGCCTGATGGTCCCTCCCCGCCCCGAAAGTGAACACTCCCCGAGAGTGAACCCTCGTTCACTCTCACGGGGCCAGCATGGGGCTGGGGACCACTGGCCCGCTGTGGGCTGCTCTGGTCCCCGCCCCCCCCGTCCTCGGACTCCTAGATGTAGTGGCCACGGAGGGACGGCAAGGAGCTGTCAGCCCTTCTGCTCTCCCGCGGACACTGAGACGTGCTTTCCAGACAGGGCCCCTGTCCCCTTAGGTAAAGCCACCAATACACTGAGGGAGGTCCCCGGAGGAACGGATCACGGCGGCTCATCCCCACAGTCTTCGTGTCCCCAAAGATATGAGGATCTGGTGATGGCACTTATCTGCAGGTTTCCCTGGCAACGGCGTCCTAACGGTTCCCCCTGTTAGTGACCATTTGTGTCAATGCGTGGGCGCTTCAGCTTTTCTCTTTTTTCTTCAGTGGTGCCTGATAAGTGCTTTCTATGTGCCAGGCACTGTTCTAAGTCCTGGGATTCGATACAAGCGAATCAGGTTGGACATAGTCCCTGTCCCACATGGGGCTCACAGTCTCAATCCCCTCAATCTCAATTTTCCAGATGAGGGAAATGAAGCCCAGAGAAGTGAAGAGACTTGCCCAAGGTCCCATAGCAGAAAGGTAACAGAGCCGTGATTAGATCTCTGGTCATTCTGACTCCCAGGTCCACGTTCTATTGACTAGGCCACGCTGCTTCTCTGAGTTTCATCTTGTTGTTGACCTCAATCATTTGGCCACTTAATTAGTTGTATTTTCTGACGTCTTCTGATTGCAAATCTAGAGAGAACGAGAAATGACTCTAAATCTATCCTAAGACCCTCCCCCGGGCTGGCATGGGGGCTCAACCCAGAGAAGCAACATGAAAAGCAGCATAACTTATTGGCAAGAGCCCGGGCTTGAGAGTTAGAGGATGTGGGTTCTAATCCCGCCTCCGCCACTTGTCTGCCGTGTGAATTTAGGCATGTCACTTAACTTCTCTGTGTCTCAGTCGCCTCCTCTGGAAAATGGGGATTAAGACTGTGAACCCCAAGCTGGACAAGCTGATTATGTTGTATCTACCCCAGCGCTTAGAACAGTACTTGACACATAGTAAGCCCTTAACAAATGCGATTATTTTTAGTGTTATTATTATTATCATCTTGGGAGTGGCTGAGGGGTTCTGAGAACGTGGTGATTGGAAGGAATCACTGATACTAGCAGGTTGTACACGACGGGAAAATCCCTGGTTTCAGAAGGAATAGGTTGCAACCTCGGGGTCGTCCTCTTCTATCTCAGAGCTGAGACACTGTACCAAACTGGGGTGAAGCAGTCACTGCATTCTCTCCTCTGAATGGCCCTGTCCCCTTTCAAAATATCTCAGTGATGGAAAATGGAGAAATAATTGGCCAGCCCACATTTCCTCCTTCTCACCTTCCAGTCCATCAGAGCACTGCTTTCTGCATCTTCAAAGCCCCTCTGTCATCCCACCACTTCCAGGATATCTTGCACGATTCATTTTTCTCCTCCCTAAGTCATCGTCTCCCAACTACCAATTGGCATCTTAGACCACCTTTTGATTTTTTGCACTCACACCCACCCATTGATTTTTTTAGACCATTTTTGCACTCAGACCCACTGGTATTGTTTTGTACATAGTGGCTTTTATAAAATTTCCTCTTGAAGCACATAGTCAATTGTTTACCATTCTTTCAATTCTCTTCTTCGTCCTCCCATTAATTAATTATGTGTCTATCTCCCCGGTTAGATTTTACTCTCTTGGAAAGCAGGGATAGTGTTTAATTTATTTTGATCTCTCTGAAGGGTGCACTATGGTACTTTACACCCAGGATGCATTTAACAAATATTGATTGATGGATGGATGAGTTGATAGATGGATGCATGAATGGGTTGTTGGATGGATGGATGGAAGGGTGGGTGGGTAGATGGATGGATGTGTGGATGGATTATCTGTTGTGTGACTTTAGGCAAGGCAATTCACTGCTCTGTGCCTCAGTTATCTCATCTGTAAAATGGGAATTGAGGCCGCGAACACCATGTAAGATAGGGACTGTGTAAAACCTGATTAGCTTGTATCCGTCCCAGCACATAGTACAATGCCTGGCACATAGTAAGCGCTTAACAAATACCACTATTTTAATGGATGGATGGATGGATGGATTGATGGATGGACAGACAGATGGGTAAACTGACAGACAGATGGATGGATGGATGGTCGGACTGATGGATGGATGGATGAACGAATGGATTCGAGGCTAGGATTTGATCAGTCAGATTAATTCATTCATTGATTCCATCGCATTTATTGAGCGCTTATGGTCTGCAGAGCACTCTTCTAAGGGTTTGGAAAGTACAATACAACGACAAATAGGGATAATCCCTGCACACAACGGGCTCCCAGTCTAGAAGTGGGGAGACAGGCATCAAAATAAGTAAATAGGCAGTCAAATGTGGGGAAAGGTTTCCATGATTGCGTCCCTTCTCCCTTTTCACCCTCCGATTTTCTGATTTTCATAAGCACCAAAAGTGATCTTAAAATTCAAAGAATTACTGTTATTGTAAATAGTAGTATCAACGCTATAATTATTGAATTTATGAAGAATTTATTTAAAAAAGACTGCCAAGTGCTGGAGTAGGCAAAACTAATCAGATCGGTCACTTTTCCTGACCCACGGGGGCTCAGATTGAAAGAGAAAGAGAGGGCACATATTGAACCCTGATTTTACAGAGAGACCTAGAGAGGTTACGTAGCTGAACCGAGGTGATACAGCCAGCCGGTGGTAGAACTGGGCAGACATTTCCAATCTCATGACTCCCAGCCACATGCTCATTCCACTAATCCATGATGCCTCCCAAACAATCACTTGTCATTCATTCATTCATTCATTCATTCATTCCATCATATTTATGCAGAGCACCGTCCTAAGCGCTTGGAAAGTACCATTAAGAATAAAGAGAGACAATCCCTCCCCACACCGGGCTTAGAGTCACACACATCTTATCAGCCTCTGTCATTGACAAATCCTCAGATGCTGGACTTTCTCTTGGGACAACTATTTTTATGGCTACCCCCACGGCCAGAATCCTGATGAGCAATGGGATAGTGAGCAAAAGGAAACACATTTTGTCCCTTAGAGGAGGGAGGAGAAATCTCCCCTTTAGGAGTCTTCATTTCCCGGTTCCTCAGGCTGTAGATGAAGGGGGGAACCACGGTATAGAACACGTACAACAGCAGGACCAGGGTAGAAGGGGAGTCTGACACGGGCTTAACGTAGGCAACCGCTCCACCCAAGAGGAAGACGGTGACGACAGCGAGGTGAGGCAGGCAGGTGGAGAAGGCTTTGGCCCGGCTCTCGGCGGCCGGCATCCTCAGCAAGGTTCGGAAGATGCGCACATAGGCGATGACGATGAAGACGAAGCAGATGACACGAAATTCTACCCACCTGTGATGCTCATTTCCATGGCGACGTGGTACTAGTAGCAAGAGATCTTCAGCAGGAAAGGGACGTCACAGAAGAACTGCTGGACGATGTTGGACCATCGGAAGCTCAGGGAGAAAGTTGAAGCTGAATACAAGACCCCAAACAGCACCCCGCTGAGTCAGAAGGCGGCCGCCATCTATTCACAGGCCGTGTTGGTCATGATGAGCTTACACCGCAGTGGGAGGCAGATGGTGGCATAGCGGTCGTAGGGCAAGGCCGTGAGGAGGAACAGCTCTGAACCACCAAACAGAACCACCAAAAACACTTGGGCAGTACAGCTCAGGAGAGAGATGGCTCTACGATCGGTCAAGGAGATGATGACAGACTTGTGGACTGTGACGGACATGTAGCACAAGTCGAGGATGGAAAGGTTCCTGAAGAAGAAGAAGTACGTCGGGGTTTGGAGGCTCCGGTCGAGGGCGGTGACGGTGACCATGAGGACATTCCCTGTCAGTGACACCAGTAGACCAGGACGAACAACGTGGAGTGCTCTGCACACAGTAAGCGCTCAATAAATACGATTGATAAATACGATTGATGATGGAGTAGACCTGTTGCAGCTCCCGGATCCCCGAGAATCCCAGGAGCAGGAATTCCCTCACAGTGGAGACGTTGGGCATTCTGAGGAGGCAGCATGGACTTTCTGCATCTGATGAGGGAAGAGCCAAAGTTAGAGTCCACTGATGGGATGACTGACGGAACTGACAGCACACTTACTGGTGATTCCAGCACTGCCACACACTTGCGCTACCATCCTACGTGTCTCTCAAGCCCATACCTTTGGTGTCATCCACGACTCCGCCCTCTCGTTCACCCCACACACCCTATCTGTCACCAGAACCTGCCGGTCTCACCTCCCCAGCATTGCCAAGATCTGCCCTTTCCTCTCCATCCAAACTGTTACCTTGCTGGTTCAATCTCTCATTCTATCCTGACTGGATTACTGCACCAGCCTCCTCTCTGATCTCCCATCCTCCTGCCTCTCCCCATTTCAGTCTATACTTCACTCTGCTGCCCGGATTATCTTTGTACAGAAACTCTCTGGGCATATTACTCTCCTCCTCCAGTGTCTGCCTGTCAACCTACGAATCAAGCAAAAACTCCTCACTCTCAGCTTCAAGGCTCTCCATCTCCTCTCCCCCTCTTACCTCAACTCCCCTCTCTCCTTCTACAGCCCAGCCCGCACCCTCCGCTCCTCTGTCGCTAACCTCCTCACTGTACCTCGTTCTCATCTGTTCCGTCGTCGACCCCCGGTTCACGTCCTTCCCCTGGCCTGGAATGCCCTCCCTACACATATCCGCCAAGCTGGCTTTCTTCCTTCCTTCAAAGCCCTACTTAAAACTCACCTCCTCCAGAAGGCCTTCCCAGGCTGATCCCCCTTTTTCCTCTCCTCCTACCCACACTCCCGCCATACCTCCTTCCCCTCCCCACAGCATATATATATATATATGTACAGATTTATTACTCTATTCTACTTGTACATATTTACTATTCTATTTATTTTGTTAATGATATGCATCTAGCTTTAATTCTATTTGTTCCGACGATTTTGACACCTGTCTACCTTTTTTTTTCGTTGTCTGTCTCCCTCTTCTAGATTATGAGCCCGTTGTTGGGTAGGGACTTTCTCTATATGTTCCCGACCTATACTTCCCAAGCGCTTAGTGCAGTTCTCTGCACACAGTAAGCGCTCAATAAATACGATTGAATGAATGAATGATTCTCTATGGAGAAGAGACAGTTATTGAATTTAAAATGATATCTGAGTTCACAGTGTAGACACTGAATATTTCTGGGGAATGATGTCGACTCCCTGCACAGGAAGAGGGAAGACTTCAATTCAGAGACATCGATGTTGGGGGTGAAGGAATAGGACTAATTCAATCAGTTCTATTTATTGAGTACCTATAAAGGACGTGGTATTAATACAAATAATCACTGTCCCCAGGGAGCTTCCATTCTTTTGGAAGCACCAAACTTCGAAACGTGCTAATGGGAAGAACACAGGCCTGGGAGTCAGAGGACCTGGGTTCTAATCCCATCTCCACCAGTTCTCTGCTGAAAAGCCATGAGTAAGTGACTTAATTTCCCTATGCCTCAGTTTTTTCATTAGTAATAAGAGGATTCGATACCCGTTTCCCTCCTACTTAGTCTGTGAATCCCTCGTGAGACACAGATTGTGTTCTACCAGACGGTCCTGAATCTCCCCCAGCACTTAATACTTTGCTTGGAACGTAGTAAGCGCTTAATATGCATTAGGAATATTATTTTTGGTTGAAGAGACTGAAACTAGAATGAATAGAGGATAGGAGAGGTCAGAGAATGTAAATATATGAACAGGACTGTAGTGAAATTTTTTCGGTGCTTTATGTCAAACAAGAAGGACCTTTATACATAAATTCATCCATTTAGTGGAGAGAGAATGAGCCTCGTAGACAAAAGGACGTGGATTCTAATCTTGTCTCCGCCCCTTGTCTGCTGAATGACCTGCGGCCAGTCGCTTACCTTCTCTGTGCCTCAGTTACCTCATCTGTAAATTGGGGATTTTGACTGAAAGCACCATGTGGGTCATGGACTGTCCAATCTGATGAGCTTGTATCCACCCCATTGTTTAGTACAGTACCTGGCATATAATAAGCACTTAACGATACCCTATAACAAACAACAAAAATAAAACCCACATATACACCAAGCTGATTCCATTTGACGACATATCAGCATTCCCACTCGCACACACACAGACACAAGCATATCTCATTCTAGTCCTTTCCTAAAGCATCACTCAGCCTACATCTCTCCTCTCCTTAACCTCCTCTCATGACAAATTGTGTCTTTTCACAAGCAACAAAAACTCACAATCGGCTTGAAGGCTCTCCACCTGTTAGGTTAACGAAATATTTCTTCAGTTAACCAACGAATAAGGTTCAGACCCGCGACTACAAGTCCCCTTTTTTCAGAGAAAGAAGCGCAGACACATAACGATATAGGTGTATCGTTACAATTTTAATAGAAGGACAATTTTAATAGAAGGAAGGGAATACGAAAGAAGAAAACAAATACAAAAAAAGGTTAAAACAAACACACACAATAAAGGGGTTACATCACCAATTCGGGGGAACACCAACTGCTGAAGTTTCATGCTGGGGAATCCCGGATTCAGCTTTCAGGGTCCCGAATGGGAGGGTCCCAAGCAGAGCGTCCTGTCCGTGGGTGAGATTCCGAGTTAGCTCCAACGTACGAGCCTTAATAAACCCTTTGCAAACCAAGAAGGTATTTTGCCAATTGCACAAGTTCCCGGGCGACTGGCCAGGTCACCTTGGGAAGATGTGTTTATTCAAGATGTTTCTGTACTGTGGGAAATGGCCCGTTTCCAGAGTACAGAGATAAGTTATTTTTCTTCTCCTTTGTTTTGCAATTGGTTATCTGTCAAGCCCAGTCGAGGTCGCCCAGCAGACAGGTCGGTCTAGCCGTTGCCAAATCGAAGCCTATACTTAATGTGCAAGAGTTTCTAAATTTACCCATCACCACCCTATGACTGCACTTCACCCCCTTTCCATCGTTCAACTCATCTTCTCAGCTCTCAAAGCAACTTTCTAGTAGTTACTCATCATCGACTATCCCGTTTCCATCCTAGCCTGGAACTCCATCTCTTATCGGCTCAAAATCAGAGAGACAACAGTTCTTTCTGAATTCTGAGCACCGCTAAAATCTCCACCTCTTCCAAACAGCTTCCCTGATTCATTTCCCAGCCCTCTAATCCCACTTGACCTAACTCAAGCGCGAATCAGCTCATTTCCATCCTCATTTAGTGGAAAAAGAATGGGCCCCGGAGTTCTCTTGACTGGGAACCCCTTGAGGGAAGCATACACATCTACCAGCTCTGTTCTATTGTACTCTCCCTAACATAGCAGCGGGAGTCAGAGGACCTGGGCTCTAATCCTGCCTCTGTCCCTTTGCTGCTGTGGGATCTTGGACAAGTCGCTTCACTTCTCTGGGCCTCAATTTCCTCATCTGTAAAATGGCACCTAATAATTGCATACTCATCTTTCCTTCTAGGAGGGGCAGGAAATGTGTCTGTAATGGTGTTCTAAAGTGGATAGGGCAAGGGCTTGGGAGTCAGAAGTACCTGGGTTCTAATTTCAGTTCTGCCTTGTGTCTGCTGTGTGACCATGGGAAAGTCATTTAACTTCACTGAGCCTCAGTTACCTCATCTGTAAAATGGGGGTTAAGACTGCGAACCCCATGTGGAACAAGTACTGTATTCAACCTGCTTAACTTGTATCTACCCAGGCGCTTAGGACAGTGCTTGGGACATAGAGCTTAACAGGTACTACTATTATTGTTACTCTCCAAGTGCTTAGTGTACACAATAAGCGCTCAATAAATACGTTTCAAGATTAATCGATCGATAATACATTATACTGTGTCAACGTAGCCCAGTAGGCTGGAAAGTTATTGAGGGCAGGGATTACATACAGCCTTTCCCACAATTTGTCTTCTCCCAACATTTGGAAAGAACTCCTACAGGGTGGAATTGCTGATAGTGCCAGTGGCTGTCCAAAACTGGCCACGCTCTCTCAGCCCTGCCTGTCATTGACCCTCTGAAAGGGATTCTGGAACCCACTAAAGGCCACAGTGACTGTCCACAGTGCTGACCCTGTCCTGGAGCACTGTAGCCCGGCGGGAATGGTAGCGAGGTTTGAGGAGGAAGGAGGAGAGGGGTGTGACCGTTGGGGTGTACTGAACTGGAAAACACCTCCCCTCCTGCTAGCACCCCTGACCCGTTGGGGGCCGCGGCCGTGGTCCGAACCCCAACATCGGCCCCAGACTAGCTCCATCTCTTCCACCCTCATCCTCGTCCTCCCCACCCCTCCATCCCACTCACCCCTGGTCACTCTCACCAGAGCAGCATGGGGCTGGGGGTCGCTGACCTCTGCAGGGCTGGGCTGGTCCCTTCTTTCCCCTCAGACTCCTGGGTGCGGTCAGCCAGGAAGGAACAGAGAGGAGCCCTCTATCCCTCTCCGCTCTGCCTCATACCCCGACAAGCTCTCCAGACGGGCCCTCATCGCTGTAGATAAAGCAGGAGCTGTTCCCGTGGTGATCCCTGGAGGATGGCTTAGGGGCCCTGCCGAGGGACCTCGTGGCCGGGACAAGCCAAGGACCCTCTGGTCACGTGGTTCCCGAGGCTCCTGGGAGACGAGGGCCCGGTCCCTGTACCGTCAGCGATGGTGCCGGCCCTCGGGGTTCCTGCGGAGACAGTGGCGTCACTATCCCAGCGTTCCAACGGTTCCTGTTTTCAATGACCGTTTTAGTCACTGTGAATGGTTTTACCTTTGTCTAATTCCCAACCTGAGACACTCAATCTGTCAGTCTATCAGCCCACTGTAACTTTTGTTTCTGGCCTTTTTGAAGCGCTTACTGTATGTCAGGCACTATACTAAGTGCTGGAGTAGTTACAAGCTAATCAGATTGGACAGAGTCCATGTCCTCACTGGGGCTCACATCTCAATCCCCGTTTTACAGATGAGGGAACTGAGGCACGGAGAAGCTAAGCGACCGTGCCCAAGGTCACACAGCAGACATTTGGTGGAGCCGGGATCAGAACCCATGTCCTTTTGAATCCCAGGCCCGTGCTCTTCCCACTAGGCCACGTTGCTTCTTCTGACTTGACCCAGTCGCAAATCCGTTGAAGCTCTGCTCATACTGACAATATAAACTATATTCTTGATTCAAGCATTCATCCTCTTTCTCATCTTTGTCTTCTCTCCTTCTAGCTCCTTATCTTCCCACCCAAACTCTGTCCTCCACCTGACTGTCCCATCACTGTCGATGGGACCACCACTCTTCCTTGTCTCACAAGCTCAAAGCCTTGGGATTATACTTCACTCCTCTCTCTCATTCAACACACATATTCCATCAATCACAAAATCCTCTCCGTCCTACCTTGACAACATCCTTAAAATCCACCCTTTCCTCTCCATCCATACTACTACGACATTAATACAATCATTCATCATATCCCACCTAGATTACTGCATCAGCCTCCTTGTTGACCTCGCAGACTCCTGTCTCTCCCCATTCCAGTCCATACTTCACTCTGCTGCCACAGACCAGTTCATTGATCTTCTCCTCTCTCAGACCCTGTTTCTTCGGGAAGGTCACATCTCCTCCAAGAGGCCTTCCATGATTAAGCCTTATGCACGGAAGCCTTCCCACAGTATTCCATTCCATTCATTCAATCGTATTTATTGAGCGCTTACTGTGTACAGAGAACTGTACTAAGCGCTTGGGAAGTACAAGTCGGCCAACATATAGAGAGGGTCCCCTACCCCAACAGTGGGCTCACAGTCTAGAA
The DNA here is from genome assembly GCF_015852505.1 of Tachyglossus aculeatus. Lineage (NCBI taxonomy): Eukaryota > Metazoa > Chordata > Mammalia > Monotremata > Tachyglossidae > Tachyglossus > Tachyglossus aculeatus. Next base: position 408,227 of record NW_024044871.1, read on the forward strand.
GGGGGAAACAGAGAACAAAACATATTAACAAAATGAAATAAATAGAATAAACATGTACAAATAAAATAAATAGAAAATATATAAAGTGTTCACATTTACAAAACGTGCCGTTTATTTGGCTTTGTGAAAAACGCGAGCAAACTCGTAACGTTGAATCCCTGGGGCCCGGCCCCCCGTTTTGGAGCAGCGAGACCCCCCAGGTTTGTGAGTCACGAGTCAGTCTCTGGGGTATGGTGAGACCGGCGGGTTTCTACGTGGGGTTTCAGGGCGACTGACCGCAGAGGATGAGCGGAAGGTCTTCAGGCCCGGGCTCTGGTCAACCCGAGGTCAACGCAGTCGGATCCATCTGGGGGGTGGGGGAGGCTCACGGTCCACTGTCGACCGTGTTCGGGGCACCCCCTTCCCCCCGCTTTCCGTGCCCCGGCCCGAGGCCCCTCCCCGTGGGAGCTGCCGGGACAAGCGGAGCGTCTCTGGTCTTTGACCGGAAAGGGCCCAAGTAGCATGGGGGAAGGACGACACGCTCCGGCCCCTCACCCGCCCGCTTCCTCGTGCACCGTCCCCCTGGCATCGGGGCGCCTCGGCCTGCTCCGAGCCGTCTACACTAGCGGAAGACAGGGAAGGGCAGGTGTGGACATATGCGACCCGTAATTCATTTATTTATATCAATGTCCCTCTCCCCCTCTAGACTGTAAGCTCAATGACGGCAGGGAACGTGTCTACCAACTCATATTGGTCTATTGGACTCTCCCAAGCACTTAGTATAGTGCTCTGTCAATTAAATTAGTGAGCTCGTTTTTGGGTAGGGACCGTCTCTGTATGTTGTTGACTTGTACTTCCCAAGCGGTAAGTACAGTGCTCTGCACACAGTAAGCGCTCAATAAATACGATTGAATGAATGAATGAATATTAGTGTCTGTTTCCCCCTCGAAACTCTAGTCTCACTGTGCGGAGGGAGTGTGTCTACCAACTCTGTTGTATTAATTCAGTCGTATTTATTGAGCAGTTACTGTGTGAAAAGCACTTTACTAAGCGCTAGGGAGAGCACAATATAGCAGTAATTAGCTTAAGCACTTAGTACAGTCCTCGGCATAGAGTGAACCCTCAATAAATACCATTGATGATGATGATGATGATTATACTCTACCAAGCACTTAGTGCAGTGCTCTACACACAGTAAGCACTCAAGAAATACCATTGATGATGATGATTGTCCTCTCCCAAGTGCTTTCTACAGTGCTCCGCACACCAGTAAGCGCTCAATAAATACCATTGATGATGATGATTGTACTCTACTAAGCTCTTACTACAATGCTCTGCACACAATAAGCGCTCAAGAAATTGCTTTAATTGATTGCTAGATACAATCTCTGCCTACAAGGACAGTTACCTTTTAACTCTTTTAACTCTCTCAAAGTTTCTCCTACCCAAATTCACCAATTACTTTGCTAAGGAAATTGAAATCATCCAGCGGAGTCTCCCCTAAACTCCACCCCATCCCCTTTCCACCTCATTCATTCATTCATTCAATCGTATTTATTGAGCGTGTACTGTGTGCAGAGCACTGTACTAAGCGCTTGGGAAGTACAAGTTGGCAACATATAGAGACGGTCCCGACCCAACAGTGGGCTCACAATCTAGAAGGGGGAGACAGAGAACAAATTAAAACATATTAACAAAATAAAATAGATAGAATAAATATGTACAAATTAAATAAATAAACAAATAGAGTAATAAATACGTACAAACATATATATATATAAACAGGACCACCAGAACGACTCAAGCCGCACAGCCCCAATATCAGATATACAGGTGTTCTGGGGAGGGGAAGGGGGTACGAAGAGGGTGATGGGGGGAGGAGGGGGAGAGGAAGGAGAGGAAGGAGGGGGCTCAGTCTGGGAAGGCCTCCTGGAGGAGGTGAGCTCTCAGTAGGGCTTTGAAGGGAGGAAGAGAGCTAGCTTGGCGGATGTGTGGAGGGAAGGCATTCCAGGCCAGGGGGATTGCGTGGGCCGGGGGTCTACGGCGGGACAGGCGAGGCACGGTGAGCGGATTAGGGGCAGAGGAGTGGAGGGTGCAGGCTGGGATGTAGAGGGAAGGACGGGAGGTGAGGTAGGAGGGGGCGAGGTGATGGAGAGCCTTGAAGCCGAGGGTGAGGAGTTTTTTGTCTGATGCTAAACTCCCTCCCCTCCCTAGAGCCGCTTTCCCAGGCGGGATTTTTAAATGGTATTTGTAAAGTACTCGCTATGTTCCAGACTCTGTACTAAGCGCTGGGGTAAGTACAAGATAATCAGGTTGGACATAATCCACGTCCCAGTGGGGGCTCCCTGTTTTAATCCCCCATTTGATGGATGAAAGTAAACGAGGCCTAGAGAAGTGAAGCGACTTCCTCAGGGTCAAACGACAGACAAGTGGTGAGGCTGGAATTAGAACCCAGGTCCTCCTGACTCCCAAGCCTGGGCTCCTTCCACTCACTTAATTTCCCAACTGCTTCCCAAATCTTCACCCCACTTGTAATGGGAAAATATAATAATAATAATAATAATGATAATAATAATAATAATGGCATTTATTAAGCACTTACTATGTGCAAAGCACTGGTCTAAGCGCTGGAGAGGATGAAAGGTGATCAGGTTGCCCCTCGGGGGGCTCACAATCTACATCTCTGCTCTTGCTCTCTCCCCCCTCCCTCCAGGCTCACATCTCCTCCTGCCTTCAGGACATCTCCATCTGGATGTCTGCCCGCCACCTAAAACTCAACATGTCCAAGACTGAACTCCTTGTCTTCCCCTCCCAAAACCCTGCCCTCTTTCTGACTTTCCCAACACTCTTGACGGTACTACCATCCTTCCCGTCTCACAAGCCCGCAACCTTGGTGTCATCCTCGACTCCGCTCCCTCGTTCACCCCTCATATCCAAGCCATCACCAAAACCTGCCTGTCTCAGCTCCGCAACATTTCCAAGATCCGCCCTTTCCTCTCCATCCAAACAGCTACCCTGCTCGTTCAAGCTCTCATCCTATCCCGTCTGGACGACTGTATCAGCCTCCTCTCCGATCTCCCATCCTCTTGTCTCTCCCCACTTCAATCCATACTTCACGCCGCTGCCCTGATTGTCTTTGTCCAGAAACGCTCTGGGAACGTTACTCCCCTCCTCAAAAATCTCCAGTGGCTACCAATCAACCTACGCATCAGGCAGATGTTAATAAACATGAAAACCAATTGGTGAACATCCTAAATGTGGCCTTCCAAGCTCATGTTACAGTGCTTAGCATTTAGTAGGTGATTAATAAAGTCATTTATTACTACTACAGGGAAAGCTCTGCTTAATATTTGGTAGGACACAAGTACAATATCTCTACTATGAATCATTTTGATCATCAATCATCATCGTACTGTACTAAACGCTTGGGAAGTACAAGTTGGCAACATATAGAGACGGTCCCTACCCAACAGTGGGCTCACGGACTAGAAGGGGGAGACAGAGAACAAAACCAAACATATTAACTAAACAAAATAAATAGAATAGATATGTATAAGTAAAATAAATAGAGTAATATATATATACATATATATTATGTATATATCTATATCTATATCTATATCTATATATATATACACACACATATATACAGGTGCTGTGGGGAAGGGAAGGAGGTAAGACGGGGGGATGGAGAGGGGGATGAGGGAGAAAGGTAGGAGGGGGCTCAGTCTGGGAAGGCCTCCTGGTGGAGGTGAGCTCTCAGTAGGGCCTTGAAGGGAGGAAGAGAGCTAGCTTGGCGGATGTGCGGAGGGAGGACATTCCAGGCCAGGGGGGATGACGTGGGCCAGGGGTCGACGGCGGGACAGGCGAGAACGAGGCACGGTGAGGAGATTAGCTGCAGAGGAGCGGAGGGTGCGAGCTGGGCTGTAGAAGGAGAGAAGGGAGGTGAGGTAGGAGGGGGCGAGGTGATGGAGAGCCTTGAAGCCCAGGCTGAGGAGTTTCTGCCTGATGCACAGATTGATTGGTAGCCACTGGAGATTTTTGAGGAGGGGAGTAACATGCCCAGAGCGTTTCTGGACAAAGACAATCCGGGCAGCAGCATGAAGTATGGATTGAAGTTGGGAGAGACACGAGGATAGGAGATCAGAGACAAGGCTGATGCAGTAGTCCAGACGGCATAGGATGAGAGTTTGAACGAGCAGGGTAGCAGTTTGGATGGAGAGGAAATGGCGGATCTTGCCAATGTTGCGGAGCTGAGACCGGCAAGTTTTGTAGTGTACCCTAACATAGAATAGAATAAAAATGGGGGTTCCTGGATCTCATGGTGCTTATGATCTGTGATTTGTATTTTTATACTTGTCTCTCTAGTTAGACCATTGGACTGGTAATTGTGACTTTGCTATTCTATACTTTCCAAGATTCTAGTAATCATTCATTTATTCATTCAATTGTGTTTATTGAGCACTTAATGTGTGCACAGTGCAGTATTAAATGCTTGAGAGAGTACAATATAACAATAAACAGACACAGTCCCTGCACACAATGAGTTCACAGTCTAAAGGGGACAAACATCAACATAATAATAATGGTACAATAGAACGCATCAAGTGAGTGTTCAATAAATACTATCAATTTCATTACAACATTGCAACAACTACTATTAAAACTACACTAATAACAGTAAATAATAAAGATGGTGATGATAATAACAATAAGAATAAGGATAAGAATGATAATAAAAAAGGCAGTAGAGTTGTTCCTTAGTTCAAATATTTTTATGATATTTTCTAAGTGCTTATCATTTGGCAGGCACTGTACTAAGCTCTGGGGTATACACAAGTTAATCTGGTGGGACACAGTTTCTGTCCCATATAGAGCTTGTAGTCTTAAACCACATTTTGTAGATGAGGTAACTGAGGCTCAGAGAAGTAAAGTGACTTGCCCAAGGTAACCCAGCAGACAACTGGCAATGTCAGGATTAGAACTCAGGTCCTTCTGACGCCAAGGCCCTTGCTCTATCCGCAAGACCACGTTCCTTCCGATTTCCACTGCTGATGGTGAGATTGTATCCATGCTTGGGTGTTTGAGGGTGAATGTCTTGCACACTTGCATGTTGTGCCCAGAAAAACTTAGTCATGCACATTTTCTAGTTCTTTGCCATTTTGATAAGGATTGGGCAGACACCAGTCATGGACAGGTATGCCCTACCTCCAGCATGACGTGTGCATGAATTTGTATTTGCATTGGTAGGGATGGTTTGCACTGAGAAAGTCATACTCCCTGACCAGATCCTTGTAAGAAAAGCTATGCATCATGGGACCTCTGGCAGACCCTGACAGACCTGAACTTACCCCCAGCCCCATTGGTGGCTCTCCCTATCCTGGGCTCTCCCTTTTCCTCTAGAATGATCCGGGATATGTTGTAGTTACAGACCATGGGGAAACTTGGAACAGGGTACCAGCACCCTAGGCAGTTCTGCTTCCATGTCACAAAACGTACTCAGATGGAAACCAGCTCAGTAGAGATGGAAGTACCAGGCCTCTGGGTATCCATGAAAATGGCACTTTCAAGACAGGATATCTCTAACACCTCAAACCAGCCCTGAGACACTCTTGTTACCCAGATCCCTGGAGCCCCTGCTTCCCTTCAGGCATGCACTATTTCCTAAGACTCTAAGAGGGATGCCAGGTGGGAATATGAGAATCTCTTTTCCAGAACATTTTCACTCTCCTGCTGCTGAGAATAATCAGAAATGGACTAACAGTTGAGAAGGTGAAGGCCATAATGTTCTTGCTATTAACAACCAGAGGGGAGTTTTCCTTCATATTTAATAAAAACCTCAGGGTGATTGTACCCCGTCCATAGAAGAGGATGTAAAGGGTGACCAGAGCTATGAATCTTTTGGCTGCTCTGACCTCGGGCATCATCCTGAGGGAGCAGCCAGGCCCATGGAGATGGAGGATCTGCCGGTGGTGTCTGTGCAGGACAAATACCACGTAGACACTAGCCACACTCATAAGCCCCACGAAGAACATATCACGGAGGGAGAGCACCACCGCATTGACCAGAATTGTGCCTGCACTGATACTGATGGAAGAGCAGTATTTCAGGAGGATGACACTATTTATGCTGGTGTTGTTACTAAGTCCCATGACAAACATCGGCGTAGTTAAGTCAAACAGCAGATTGAGAATCCAGGAGAAGATGCAGGAGGGGAGGGTGTACTTGGGTAATTGGGCTTTGACTCCTGCCCACCAGGAGGTGCTGGGGTTGATGGTAATTGCCTGGAAGACATTCAGGAGGCAGGTAGTGCAGATGGCCAGACCCCAGGCCACTCGATAAATGTATGAGGATTTTACATCAAACGTCATCCAGGAAATTCCTCAACCCCCAAGATGACAGAATGTCAGGCATCCCTCTGCTGAGAAGGGCCACGGTGTTGGCCAGGGCCAAATGGGCAAGGATCAGTTCTGGAGGATTCAGCTGGTGGACAGTGGAGACCACGGGAGTATAAACCAGGAGGAGGAACACATTCCCCGAGACCCCAGTGATAATTTGTAAAAGAAAGAAATTCCCATAGGCCATTTCACAAGCATCCATTCTCTTCATTCAGAATCAGAAGTGACTTCCAGTAACACAACATGGGAAATGAGAGAACCAGAGAAAGAGTCGGAAACCTAGACTGAATGAGAGAGCCTGAGAGAGACAGAGGTAGAGAGATAGACAGGGGAGAGACAAAAAGACACAGAGAAAGTCAGAGAGGGGGGTGAGGCAAAATGAAAGAGGGATATAGCGAGATAGAGATAGGAGAGTATAGTCAGAGAGGGAGAAACAGAAGAAGAGATAGAAAGACGCAGAGAGATAAGGGCATATAGAGGTAGATGGAGAGGTTTATTTATTTATATTAATATCTGTCTTTCCCTCTAAACTGTAAGCTCACTGTGAGCAGGGAATGTTCCTGTTATATTGTTATGTTGTATTCTCCCAAGTGCTAGTACAGTGCTCTGCACACAATAACTGCCCAATGAATACAAATGGCTGACTGATTTTAAGGGAGAGGAAGAAGTAGAGAGAGATAAAGAGGAAGAAACAGGGATATGGAAAGACAAAGAGGGGCAGGGAGACTTGGGAAGTCAGAGAGAGATGGATAGAGGCAGAGCAGAGAGAGACAGAAGAAGAAGACATAGCAACAGAAAATCAGAGTGACACAGAAGCAACATGGTTTAGTGGATAAAGCACAGGCCTGGAAGTCAGAAGGACCTGGGTTCTAGTTTCGGCTCGGCCACTTGTCTGCTGTATGAACTTGTGCATGTCACTTAACTTCTCTGTGCCTCAGTTCCCTTATCTGTACAATGGGGATTAACACTGTGAGCCCCGTGAGGGAAATGGTCTCTGTCCAGCCTGATTAGCCTGGTCTATGCCAGTGCTTAGAACAGTGCTTGGCACATAGTGACCACTAAAAAAATACTAAAGAAATTAAAAAAAAAATTAAAAAGAGAGGCCGAGAAAGGTAGAGAAGCTTAATGTAAGCACAAGGAGATGGTGAAGCAGAGACGCATGGCAAGAAAGAAACAGAGTGAGTCAAAGAGAGATGAAGAGAGTCATAGAACGAGAAAAAGTGACAAAGTCAGAGAGGTGGAGATGGGGGTAGATTGGGAGGCAGAGCTACAGAACGTGTCAGGGAGAGGTATAGTAGAGAGACAGTAAGAAAAAGACAGAGACAAAGAGACAAATAAGTGGAGGCAATTTCAGAAAATGACAAAAAAATAAAGTAGTGGAGAACCTGAGTGTGAGAGGTAGAGAGAGACTGAGAATGAGAGAGGCAGGAAGAGACAGAAAACTGATTCATTAATTTGCATGCCCAGTTAATTTCAAGACTACTTTCGACAAGGGTCCCAGACAAACATATTTCCCTGTGGACAGGTTAAACAAGCCACTCAGAAGATTCCCAGATCCCACTTCGTCCCAATTTGGCGTCATCTCCCAGAAAATGCAGGGGAACGTGCCCCCAGTTCAGCAAGGAAGGGCTGGAACTCTCCAGGTTGGATTCAGGCAGATGAGGCAAGAATGCCAAAGGTTCCCTGGGAAATCTTAAAGAAAATCCGGGAACAGGCCTGTCGGGACTCTAAGTCTCTCCTTTCAGGATGCTGGATTCTGTGAAACCCAAAGTTACTACCGTCTGTGCTAGTTGAGACTGAGCTATTTTCCACCTCACCTCTCATGACTCATGGTGGAGGGGAGGGAGGCACGGGTGATGGATGACCTTTGGACAGCAGGCAGAGAAACCGGGTCAGAGAGAGCTCACTGTAAGGAGAATAGGAGTATGTATAACGATAACAAGTATACATTTTCTTCTCACAAATATGTCAGAGGACATTTCCGGTTACTATCCCTTCATGTTAACATAAATGAGAACTCTTTGGTCAGAGTAAGTGCTGTATCAGGAACTTGGGAGCATAAAATTATTTAGAAGACATTATTTCTGCCCTTAAGGAGTTTATGGCTTGGCAGGAGGAACCTCAATTCCATGTCTAGTTACATTTTGGATCAAAGTTACATTTTGGGAAGCAGCATAGCCTAATGAAAAGGACATGACCTGGAAGTCAGAGAACCTGGGCATTAATTCCAGCTCTGACACTTCCTTGCTGTGTGATGAAGCAGCATAGCTTAATGGATAGAAAATGGGCTTGGGAGTCAGAAGGTCATGGGTTCCATTCCTGGCTTCACCACTAGTTTGCTGTGTGAACCTGGAAAACTCACTTAACTTCTCTGGGCCTCAGTTACTGCACCTGTAAAACGAGAATTAAGACTGTGAGCCCTATGTGGGACAAGGACTGTGGCCACCCTGATTAACGTGTATCTACTTTAGCTCTTACAGCAGTGCTTGGCCCATAGTAAGTGCTTAAGAATGACCAAAATAATAATAACAATTATATACATATAATTATTATTAATAAAATGGGGATCCAATACCTGTTCTCTCTCAACTTCAGACTGTGATCCTTCTGTGGGACAGGGACTGTGACCGACCAGATTAACTTGTATCTGCTAGAGTGTTTGGAATATAGTAACAGCTTAACAAATACCATTAAAATTTAAAAAAAGGGAGACACTGGGCCTGCCCTGGGCAGAAAGGATACATGATGTGCATTCAAGGTTGCCTTCAGGGAGGGCTCTCAGAAAGGTGTGCTTTAGGGGAAAAAGAAAGGCTCTCCTGTCTGCTTTTAGCAGAACTTTTGTCTCCTGAGTTCTAGTCCCATTATCAGTTCGTAAGGGAAATTTCCATCAACACCTTAGAGGAAACAGTACTGGTGCCTGTCAGGTGTCTAATAATAATTGTGGCATTTCATTCAATTCATACAATCATATTTATTTAGGGCTTATTCTGTGCAGAGCACTGTACTAAGTGCTTGGGAGAGTACAAAATAACAATAAACAGACACAATCCTTCCCCAAAATGATCTAACAGTCTAGAGGGGGAGTCAGACATGCTACAAATAAATAATTTCAGGTATGTTCATAAGTACTGTGGAGCTGGGAAGGGGATTGAATAAAGGGAGCAAGCCAGGGAAATGCAGAAGTGAGTGGAAATAGTGGAAAGGAGGGCTGAAGCAGGGAAGGCCTCTTGGAGGAGATAGTTCAGCACTTACTATGTCCCAGGCACTGTAATAAGCGCTGCTGTGAATACAAGCAAAATGGGTTCGACACAATCCCTGTCCCACACAGGGCTCACAGTCTCAATCCTCATTTTACAGATGAAGTCACTGAGGCTCAGAGAAGAGAATTGACTTGCCCAAGGCCACACAGCAGACAAGCGGTAGAGCCAGAATTAGAACCCATGACATTCTGACTCTCAGGCCTGCGTTCTATCCACTATGCCAAGATGCTTTCATTAGTCCCCTAGCGGCTGCTGTTCATCCATCAGTACCTGCAGCTCCCCCTGGTCCCAGGCCCGGGGAATGAGCTGGGGATGAGGCAGTGTGGTCCCAGACAGGCCAGCAGTGGTAGAGATCGGCATCAAAGGTGGTGCAGGACTGGGTAGGACATCACTGGCAGTAGTTGGCCAGGGAATGAAGCCAGAAAGAGTGAAAGGGACTGTGTGGAGGGTGGGTGAGAAGGAGAGGATGAAAAGGAAAAAGAGAGAGGAAAGGGAAAAGGGAAAAAGGGAGAAAGAATTAAGGGGTGTGGGGGGAAGGAGAAGGAACAAAGGGGGAAAGGGATATGGGATAAGGGGAGAAAGGAAGGTAGGATTAGGAGAGGAACTGGAGGAGAAAGAGAAAAGAGACGGGAAGAAAGAAGGGATGGGGAGAAATGGAGAAGTGACAGGGAGAGAAAGAGAGAAGGGACAGGAAAAAAAGAGAGAAGGGACAGTCAAAGAAAGACAGGAAGTACAAGGAGATGGAAGGAAAAGAGCAAGAAGCAGGAGAGGGAAGCCAAGTGAGAAAGTCTAAGAATAGAGCAGAGGGTTTGAAGGTTTAGGGGGAAGAGAGGGAAAGGCTTGTGAAGAGGGCTAGTAAAGCCAGGTGCAGGGAGTGGGGATTTACCTGATCCCAATTCCATTGTTTGTCTCCTGTAGGACCTTGGGCAAATCACTTCACTTCTCTGTGTCTCAGTTTCCTCTTAAATCTCAGTTTTCTTTCCATAAAATGTGAAGTGAATGCCTGTTCTCACTCTTATTAGACAATGAACCCTATATGGTACTGGGATTGTGTCCAACCCGGGTATCTTGTATCTTTCATATTGCTTAGAATAGTGTTTGGCTTAAAGTAGGCATCTTAGAACAATAACAACTACAACAAGAATAGTAATTGCATTATTACTTCCCTCATGTTGTTAACTGATTCTAATGTTGTCCTACTCACCTCACCACCTTTGACCTCCAGTTCCACCATTTCTGGCTGTCAGGGGACAGACTGCTTTATCCCCATCTAATTCCCTGGACCCAGAGACCCACGGCAGCAGTGGTTACTCATGGATGAACATTGGCCACTGGGAGAATCGTGGACACCTGACCAGCACCAGAACTTCCTCCTTCAGGGTGTTGATGGAAATTTCCCATATGGACTGATAGTGGTATTAAGAGTCAGGAGAAATAGGTCCTGCTAGCTATCTGTTGTGGGACCTTGGACAGGTCACTGCATCTCTCTGTGTCTTAGTTTCCGCTCCTGTTAAATGGGGAAAAGCTCTCTGATCTCCTTCAGATTCTGTGTCTCAATAGTGGACAGAGACTATGTCCCTTCTGATCAGAGAAGCAGTGTGGGCTAGGAAAAAGAGCATGGGTCTGCAAGTTAGGGGACCTGGGTTCTAATCCCGGGCCAGCAATTGCTTGCTGTGTGACCTTGGGCAAGTCACTTAACTTCACTGTGTCTCAGTTTTCTCAGTTGTGAAAAGGGGATTCAATTTCCATTCTCCCTTCTAGCTAAACTGTGAGCCCCATGCCACACAGGGACAAGGTCGGCCTAATTGATTTTTACCTACCCCAGCACTTAGAACTGGGTTTGATACGTAGTAAGTACATAACGAATACCAAAAAAAATTATCTTGTTTCTACTCTTGAGGTTGGAGCATAGTAACCACCTAACAAATATCATCATTATTATCACCTTAGTCTAGTGGGAAGGGCCCGGGTCTGGGAGTCAGAAGACCCAGGTTCTAAGCCCAACTTTGGCACATGCTTACAGGGTGACCTTAGGCAAGTCAGTCTACCTCCCTGGACCTCATTTTCCTGATCTGTAAAATGGAGATTAAATATTCCTATTCTCCTTCCTATTTACAAACCATGTGGGGCAAGGGCTCTGTCCAATCCGATTAACTTGTACCTACCCCAGTGCGTAGAAGAGTGCTCTTAAATATAAAAATAAAAGCAATATCCAGAAATAGATAATAATCCTTTCCCATGATAGGAGCCTGCAGTGCAACCCATGGGCCTGGGAGTCAAAAAGTCATGGATCCCAGCTCCACCACTTGTCTGCTGTGTGACCTTGGGCAAGTCACTTAACTTCTCTGTGCCTCAGTTACCTCATCTGTAAAATGATGATTAACAGTGTGAACCCCACATGGGACAACCTGATTACCTTGTATCTACCCCAGTGCTTAGAACAGTGCTTGGCACATAGTAAGCACCAAGCAAATACCGTAATTATTATTATAGAGAAGCAGTGAGGCTTAGTGGAAAGAACACGGGCGTGGGAGTCAGAGGTCATGGGTTTTAATCCCAGCCCCGCCACCTGTCAGCTGTGTGACTTTGGGCAAGTCACTTAACTTCTCTGTGCCTCAGTTACCTTATCTGTAAAATTGTAATTAAGACTGTGAGCCCCAGGTGGAACAACCTGATAACCTTGTATTCCCCCCAAGTGCTTAGAACAGTGCTTGGCACATAGTAAGTGCTTAACGAATATCGTAATTATTATTATCATTATTATTGAAGACAATACTTTGCCTTAGGACATGATAGAGACTAGTGCCTACCCAGAATTGGAGTTTCCACAGGGATTTTTCCCAATCCTATCTCCCCAATTCTGACCTCCCTCCTTCTCTGCAGTTTCACATTTCCCCCTCCCTCCAAGGCATTTCCACATGCATATACCATTGACACCTCAGCTCACCATCTCCAAAACTGAATTCCCCATCTTTCCTTTTATATCCTGTCTTCCTAACTTTCCCATCACACTTGGCATCACCATCCCATCCTACTCAAGACCTTGGTATTGTCCTTGATTCCTTGCTTTCTTCAATTTTTCATACTCATTCACACACCAAAGGCTGAATAGCACCATCAATTACATCTCCTTCGAATATCAAAGACAGGTATTTGTGTGCATGTGTGTGTGTGTGTGTGTGTGTGTGTGTGTGTGTGTGTGTGTGCGTGTGTGTGTGTGTTGCATATGCGGCAGGGAGACCAGTGAAGAGACTGATACAGTATCATCCTCCTCACTTGCTTTCCTCATTCCATGCTCTCCCTACTCTAATCTGTTGCCTGGCTCACCTTTCTAAAATGTCATTCTGCCATTTTGTCTTACCTGAACAATTTGTGAATTCAGTCTAGGAGGGCAGCTTGTGGACAATGAGACTCTTTCAGGAGAAGACTGAAGCAGCATTTATCAGCAGCTTTCCTCATCTCTCCATTCCCTCAGGGAGTGATTAGTGTGTTTGTGTGAGTGGGATGTGTGTCTGTGTCAGTAAATGAATCGCCGAGCACTAATCCACTCTGACCCTTGGACAGGGAAGTATCTGGAAATTATAAGACTCCCCTCCAAGCTGCTCATCGATCTTAGATAAGATGATCCCAAATCTCGCTTTTTAATTAGCTGATGTTAATTGCCCATCAGAGATGCCCATGGAGAAACATGTCAACGTCTGAGTCTTATCCTGCAGACCATTTTCTTTCCCCACTCCCTGTGCTTCTCCCTTCCCCTTACTTTCCCCTCTGCTACCCTTTTATCTCTTCCTCTTTCTTCTCCTCCCTCAACCCCACCCTCTTCCTGAATTACGTTTCAGCCTCCACTCTTGGAGAGGGGATTGTGTAGCTTGAGGAACCCATGTTCATTCAATCATTCATTTATTCATACATTCAAATCATATTTACTGAGCACCTACTTTGTGCATAGCACTAAACTAAGGACTTGGAAGAGTACAATAATACTAGAAACCGACACATTACAATGAGCTTACAGTCTAGAAAGGGAGAGAGACATTAACATAAATAAATGAATAAATTACAGATATGTACATTAGTGGTGTGGGGCTGGGAGGGGGGATGAATAAAGGGAGCAAGTCAGGGCGTTGCAGAGGGAGTGGGAGGAGAGGAAAGGAAGGATTAATCAGTGAAGACCTATTGAGGGTGATGTGCCTTCAGTAAGGCTTGGAAGTGGTGGGAGAGTAATTGTCTGTCAGATTTGAGGAGGGAGGGAGTTCCAGACCAGAGGCAGGAAGTGGGCAAGGGGTCGGTGGGGAGATAGATGAGATCAAGGAACAGTGAGTAGGTTAACATTAGAGGAGCGAAGTGTGTGAGTGTGTGAGGTAGAAGAGTAGCAAGATGAGGTAGAAGGGGCCAAGGTGATTGAATACTTTGAAACCATTGGAGTGGAGTTTTTGTTGGAGGTGGAGGTGTATGGGCAACTAGTGGAGTTTCTTGAAGAGTGGGGAAAAATTTCTGAACGCATTCTTTGTAAAAAAAAAATGATCTGGGCAGCTAAGTGAAATATGAACTGGAGTGGAAGAGAGAGGAGGCTGGGACGGCAGCGAGGAGGCCGACGAAGTAATAGAGGCAGGATAGGGTAGGTGACTGTATTAACGTGGCAGCAGTTTGAATGGAGAAGAAAGGGCAGAATCTGGTGATTTTGTGAAGGTGGAACTGACAGGATTTAGGGATGGGTTGAATATGTGAGTTGCATGACAGAGAGGAATCAAGGGTAACACCAAGGTTATGGGCTGGTGAGACAGGAAGAATGGAGTTGCTGTCTACAGCGATGGGAAAGTCAGGGGGAAGACAGGGTTTGGGTGGGAAGATGAGTTCTGTTTTGAAAGTGTTAAGCTTGAGGTTATAGGAGGACATACTAGTAGAGATGTCTTGAAGGCAGGAGAAAATGCGAGACAGCAGACAGGGAGAGAGGTCAGGGCTGAATATGTAGATTTGGCTGTCTTCGCATAGAGGTGGTATCCTCAAAAATCTCCAGTGGCTACCAATCAATCTGCGCATCAGGCAGAAACTCCTCACCCTGGGCTTCAAGGCTCTCCATCACCTCGCCCCCTCCTACCTCACCTCCCTTCTCTCCTTCTACAGCCCACCCCGCACCCTCCGCTCCACTGCCACTAATCTCCCCACCGTACCTCGTTCTCGCCTGTCCCACCATCGACCCCCGGCCCACGTTATCTCCCGGGCCTGGAATGCCCTCCCTCTGCCCATCCGCCAAGCTAGCTCTCTTCCTCCCTTCAAGGCCCTACTGAGAGCTCACCTCCTCCAGGAGACCTTCCCAGACTGAGCCCCTTCCTTCCTCTCCCCCTCGTCCCCCTCTCCATCCCCCCATCTTACCTCCTTCCCTTCCCCACAGCACCTGCATGTATGTATATATGTTTGTACATATTTATTACTCTATTTATTTATTTATTTCACTTGTACATATCTATTCTATTTTGTTAATATTTTTGGTTTTATTCTCTGTCTCCCCCTTTTAGACTGTGAGCCCACTATTGGGTAGGGACTGTCTGTATATGTTGCCAACGTGTACTTCCCAAGCCCTTAGTACAGTGTTCTGCACACAGTAAGCGCTCAATAAATACGATTGATGATGATGAGGTGGTAGTTGAAGCCATGGAAGCAAATGAGTTCTCCAAGAGAGGGTGTGTAGATGGAGAATAGAAGGGGCCCAGAACTGAACCTTGAGGGAGCCCTGCAGTAAGGGGGTGGGAAGCAAAGGAGGAGCCCGCTAAAGAGACTGAGAATGAGTAGTCAGAGAGATAAAAGGAGAACTAGTAGAGGACAGTACCAGTGAAGCAGAGGTTGGATAATGTTTCCAGGAGAAGGGGATGGTTGAGAGTGTCGAAAGCAGTTGAGATATCGAGGAGTATTAGGATGGAATAGAGGTCATTGGTTGGGCAAGAAGGAGATTATTGGAAATCTTTGAGATGGTGGTTTCTGTGGAATGAAAGTGTCAGAAGCCAAATTGGGGCGGATCAAGGAGAGAATTGGAGGAGAAATATTTTTAGACGGTGGCTGTAGAAAATTCACTCAAGAAGTTTGGAGAGGAATGATAAGAGGGAACTGGGGTGATAAATGGAGGGAACAGTGGGGTCAGGGGAGTTTTCCTAGGATAAGGGAGGCATGGGCATGTTTGAAATCCATTGGGAAGAATCCATTGGTGAGCGAACTGTTGAAGATGAATCTTAGGGAGGGACAAAAGGAGGGGGCAAGTGTTTTGATAAGGTGGAAAGGTTCTATACTCATTCCCCTGGTGAACTCATTTACTCACACGGATTAAACTACTATCTCTATGCAGATGACACCCAAGTGTATATCTCCCCCACTGTTCTCTCTCCCTCCCTCCAGGCTCGCATCTCCTCCTGCCTTCAGGACATTTCCACCTGGATGTCCGCGCACCGCCTAAAGCTCAACATATCCAAGACCGAGCTCCTTATTTTCCCTCCCAAACCGTGTCTTCTCCCTGATTTTCCCGTCACTGTGGACGGCACTACCATCCTTCCCATCTCACAAACCCACAGCCTTGGTGTCATCCTTGATTCCGCTCTCTCATTCACCCATCACATCCAATCCGTTACCAAAACCTGCCGGTCTCACCTTCGCAACATCGCCAAGATCCGCCATTTCCTCTCCATCCAAACCGGTACCTTATTGGTTCAGTCTATTATCATATCCCGACTGGATTACTGTATCGGCCTCCTTTCTGATCTCCCAGCCTCCTGTCTCTCCCCACTTCAGGCTATACTTCACTCTGCTGG
Source organism: Tachyglossus aculeatus (assembly GCF_015852505.1). Classification (NCBI taxonomy): domain Eukaryota; kingdom Metazoa; phylum Chordata; class Mammalia; order Monotremata; family Tachyglossidae; genus Tachyglossus; species Tachyglossus aculeatus. The sequence continues at coordinate 424,661 of NW_024044871.1, forward strand.
CCGGATTATCTTTGTACAGAAACGCTCTGGGTATGTCATACCCCTCCTCAAAAATCTCCAGTGGTTGCTTATCAACCTTCACATGAAGCAAACCCGCCTCACTATTGGCTTCAAAGCTCTCCCTCACCTCGTTCCCTCCTACCTCACCTCCCTGTCTCTTTCTACAGCCCAGCCCTCACACTCCACTCCTATGCCTCTAAACTCCTCACTGTGCCTCGTTCTCGCCTGACCCGCTGTCTACCCCTGGCCCACGTCCTACCCCTGGCCTGGAATACCCTCTTTCCATACATCCACCAAACTAGTTCTCTTCCTCCCTTCAAAGCTGTACTGAGAACTCACCTCCTCCAGGAGGCCTTCCCAGACCGAGCCCTCTTTTCCTCTGCTTCTCCTCCCCTCCCCATCGCCCGCACTCCCTCCCTCTGCCCTACCCTTTTCCCCTCCTCACAGCACCTGTGTATATTTGTACATACTTTTCACTCTATTTTATTAATGATGTGTATATATCTATAATTCTATTTAGTCTGATGGTATTGTCACCTGTCTACCTGTTTTGTTTTGCTGTCTGACTTCTCCTTCTAGACTGTGAGCCTGTTGTTATATGTTGCCGATTTGAACTTCCCTAGCACTTAATACAGTGCTCTGCACATAGTAAGAGCTCAATAAATACGAACGAATTAATGAATGAATGCATAGTTGCATGAGATAGATTTTGAGAGGGAGCAGGAGTTTGACTTTGGAGATACTGCTGGGAAATATGGCAGAGTTGAAGAAGGGACAGGAGGTGGGAGGGGCTGGGGAGGAGCAGGAGAGATTTTAGGGAGAACATGCCTGATTGTGTCAATTTTCTTAGTAAAGTAGGTGACCAGGTTACTGGGAGTAAGGGATGGGAAGGCAGTGGGACAAAGTGCCTGAGGAGGGAGTTGAAGTTCTGGAACAACTTGAGAGGGTGATGGGCAAGGGTGTCAATAAGGGTAGAGAAACAATTTTGCCAGGCACAGGAGAGTGTGGAGTTAAAGCTCGCAAGGAAAAACTTAAAGTGGATGAATTCAGCTTGATATCTAGATATCTACCAGCAGCTCTCTGTGGCTTGTGCTTAAGAACAAAGGAGGTAGACTGTGGAGTGATCCAGTGCTGTGGGTAGTGGTATAAGATTGAAGAAGTGATAGGGGAGCTAGTGAGGTGCGTTCAGGAGAGAATTGGTGAGAGCTACAATTTGGTCACCATGGAAGGCACTTGGGGTATGGAGGCTAAGTGGGGTATGGTGATTTGAGGCAATTTTATGGGATCAAAAAATCAGAGGTCTCTGTAGAAGACGAGCGCAAATTTATGAGGAGGAGGTGTGTGGGAGAGAAGTCAATTGAAGAGGTTGTGATCAAAAAGTATTTCAGAGTTGGCGATGGTAGAGATTGTGCAGTGGTTAGAGATGATGAGATCCAGGTTGGTGAGCGGGTGAGGTGAGATGGGGAAGAAGATCAGTGGAATTGAGGTCTTATAGAAGGCAGACGAGAAAATAATCAGGAACATCCATGTGGATATTGAAGTTCCTCAAGGATTAATGAAGGCATAGAAAGAGAGAGAAGGAATGTGAGAAAGAGATCAGAATTGTTAAAGAAGTGGAGGTGGGACCTCGGGCTGTAGATGACCATTACTAGCTTCTGCAGTGGGTGGTCGAGGGGGATGATATGACCTTCGAAGGAAGGGAAAGAAAAGGATGTGAGAGGCGAGAATGGAGTGAAAAAAGCATTGGGGCATGAGAAAGAAGTCAACAGCTCCGTACCCAGTGAGCCTGCGAGAGTGAGGGAATTCATTCATTCATTCAATTGTATTAATTGAGCACTAACTGTGTTCAGAGCACTGTACTAAGCGCTTGGAGAGTACAATTTGGCAACAGATAGAGACAATCCCTTCCCAACAACGGGCTCACAGTCTAGAAGGGGGAGACAGACAACAAAATAGAACAAGTAGACAGGCATCAATAGCATCCAAATAGATAAATGGAATAATAAACATGTACAAATATACACAAGTGCTGTGGGGAGGGGAAGGGGGTAGAGCAGAAGGAGGGAGTAGGGGCTATGGGGAGGGGAAGATGAACAGAGGAAAAGGGGGTCTCAGTCTGGGAAGGCCTCCTGGAGGAGGTGAGCTCTCAGTAGGGCTTTGAAAGGAGGAAGAGAGCTAGTTTGGCGGATGTGTGGAGGGAGGGCATTCTAGGCCAGAGGTAGGACCTGGACCAGGGATCGACAGCAGGTCAGGTGAGAAGGAGGCACAGTGAGGAGGTTAGCGGCAGAGGAGCTGACTGGGATGGGCTGTAGAAGGAGAGACGGGTGGAGAGGTAGGAGGGGGCATGGTCTTGGAGAGCTTTGAAGCCAATACTGAGGAGTTTTTTCTTCATGTGAAGTTTCGTGGGCAACCATTGGAAATTTTTGAGGAAGGAGGGGTGACATGCCCAGAGAGCTTCTGTAGAAAGATAGTCTACAACAGAGTGAAGTATAGACTGAAGAGGGGAGAGACAGGAGGTTGGGAGATCAGAAAAGAGGCCGATGCAGTAATCCAGTCGGGATATGATAAGAGACTGAGCCAATGAGGTAGTGGTTTGGATGGAGAGGAAAAGGTGGATCTTGGCGATGTGTGGAGGTGAGACCGGCAGGTTTTGGTTGTGTGGGGTCAATGAGAGAAAGAAGTCAAGGATGGCACCAAGGTCGCAGGCTTGTGAGAAGGGAAGGATGGTAATGTCATCCACAGTGATGGGAAAGTCAGGGAGAGTACAGGGTTTAGGGGGGAACATAAGGAACTCAGTCTTAGACTTGTTGAGTTTTAGGAGGCTGGCAGGGATCCAGGTGGTGATGTTCTGAGGCCAGAGGATATGCGAGCCTGGAGGGAGGGAGAGAGAACGAAGAGGAGATGTAGATGTAGGTGTCAGCTGCGTAGAGATGACAGCTGAAGCTGTGGGAGCGAATGAGTTCACCAAAAGAGTGAGTTTAGATAGAGAGCAGAAGGGGACCAAGGACTGACCCTTGAGGAACCCCTGCACTTAGGGGATGGGAGGGGGAGGAGGAGCCCACGAAGGAAACTGAGAATTAACGGCCAGACAGATAAGAGGAGAACCAGGAGAGGTCAGAGTCTGCGATGCCAAGGTTGTATAAGGGGATCGTCGACAATCTCAGAGGCACCTGAGAGGTCGAGGATGATTAGAATAGAGGAGGAGCCATTGGATTTGTCAAGAAGGAGATCATTGGTGAACTCCGAGATGGTGGTTTCAGTGGAGTGGAGGAGATGGAAACCAGATTGGAAGGGGTCCAGTAGAGAGTTGGAGTTGAGGGATTTGAGGCAGCGAGTGTAGGTGACTCGCTCTAGGATTTTGGAAAGGAAGGGTAGGTGGGAGATGGGGTAATAACTGGAGAGGGCAGTGGGGTCAAGAGAGAGTTTGAGGGTCAAGAGAGAGAAGAGAGAAGAGAAGAGAGATAAGATGAGCCCCTCTTTGGAAAAAGCAGCAAGGTCGACCGTGTCATCTGCGGAGATTCAAGTTTCAGTGATGGCGAAGAGAAGGAATGATTGGGTGAAGAACAAGTCATTGTTGAACGGATGCTTCCCATAATACAGCGAGGTTCCACAATCTGCATTCGTTTGAAGGTGTGATGGAAGTTTGTGGGGAGGAAACTGCACAAAGGATAAAGAGGGTGTAGATGGGAGTGAGTTGACAGAGACCAGCGCGAGGGAAGTAGCACGAGGGGTGAGGCTGGGACAGAATTACAGGGTTTGGAGGGGTAGGCGGGGTGGAGACGGAGCAAGGGGTGGGGATGGGCTGACTGGAGAAGGGGGATTGAAGGGTTATAGCGGGGTCAGTGAAGTTCAGAAGTTGCAGTTGAGGTAAAAGACAGCAATAAATACTTAATCCAGTGATACTCTGAGGAGTGGCAGTGCATGGATCCAAAAGCTGGTCAATGAAAAACCAGGGTAGAAAGAGCATCGATTCTTTTGAAAAGTGGTGTGGTCCATGGCGAATACCACGGACTGCCTGAAACACACAAAAAAAAATGGATTTTGCAGCAAATTAAGCCAAAGTGGTCCTTGAAAGGCCAAATGACCTGACTAAAATTAGAAAATTTGGGACCTATAATTAGGAGGACTAATTCTCTGGAGAAGATACTAATGCTAGGAAAAGTCCAGGGAAAACATGGAAGAGGCAGACTAGCAGCTAGATGGATAGAGACTATAACAATGGTAACAGAAGAACCGTTAGAAAGGTTACAGATTATGGGAGAAGACAGGGCGTTCTGGAGAAAATATTTCCATAAATTCGCTATGAATTGGAAATGACTCGACGTCACTTGATAATAATAATAACCCTGAGGTGATGGTTGAATTCTCCTTGGGTCCTTGAGAGTGAAGAGGCCAGTGAATAAGAGAAAACAGGATGCGTTGGTATGAACGTAAGAGAAAGCAGGGTCATGGTTAGTGTGAAGGTAGGGAGTGGTTGATATGTAAAGATGCATAACTCTGGGCCCTTGTCACCTGGGGGTATGGCAGCAGCACCCTGATCGGTGTTTTCCCCTGAGGAAACAGGCCCAACTGAAGGGGAAAAGGGGGAAGATGAAGAAATGGCTAAATGGCGCTTCCCGGCAGACTGGCACACGGAATTAGCCGTGATTCCGATGGCTGATGATCTGGTCAGGCTGAGGCTGCTTGGTGGAGAAAGTCTAGTGTCCTCTGATAGGTCTGTCCCAGGCGATGGGCTCCATAAATACGATTGAATGAATGGTCCGCTTGGGATTGTGTCCCCTCTACGGAGAAACCTCGGTGTACTTGAACAGGTCTCTGTCCCAGGCAGTAGTCTATGCTGGTTTGTGGCCTCTTGTCGGGTAAAAGGTATGCGACTTTTAGAAAACCTCGGGAGGAACCGGGGCCCCCATTTGAGATAAGGATCTAGAGTAAATAAGGACAGAATGTATTTGGTGCCAGGTTTTAGTTAATTTTCCTTTTGACCACATACAGTGTTTTGTACCTATGGTAACAATGTGAGCTGTTTTTCTTTAACCTCTTGACTGGCAGAACAGAGAGCACTCTGATGTTCATTCCAGTCCCACAACAATTATGTAAATAGCCTCTTACTGTACTATTTCCACAATCCATAATTTGTTTCGGTGATTATTTCCCACGGTAGGGTGTCTATTCCTTGTGGGAAGGGATCTTATCTACCAGCTCTGTAATAGAGAGGAAGAGGCTAGTGACAGAAATGTGTCCATTGTATATTTTGTAGTTCCCCGTTGCTTACTGAAATACATAGCACCAAGTGGGCACTCAATAAATACCATTGATTGATTGATTCTTGGGGAGTCGGGGTGCACTGTGAGGTCAGAAACTGTTTACCTTCTATGACTATGCTTAGTCTGAAACCAAGACAAGAAAGATAGAAACTTTATTAAATATGTTTATTTTTAATTTTTTTTTGGAAGGAAACAATTGGAACATTTTTAGTAGTAGTAATAATAATATTTGTCGAGCATGCCAAGCAGTACATTAGGGACTGGGGCAGATACAAGATGATCAGGCCAAACACAAAGAATCAGGCTCACATTCTAAGTAGGAGGGAGAAAAGGTATTGATTCCCCCATTTTACAGAGGGAGAAACTGAGGCACAGAAAAGTTAAGTGACTTGCCCAAAATCACACAGCATGCAAGAGGCAGAGTCGGGAGTAGAACCCAGGTCTTCTGATGCCCAGGCTCCCTCTACTAGGCCAGGCTGTTTCCCTAGTAATAGCAGCAGTAGTAGTAAAGCATTTATTGACTGCCCACTTGGTACTGTTCATTCATTCTTTCATTCAATCGTATTTATTGAGTGCTTACTGTGTGCAGAGCACTGTACTAAGCGCTTAGGAAGTACAAGTTCGCTACAAATAGAGAGGGTCCCTACCCAACAACGGGCTCACAGGCTAGAAGGGGGAGACAGACAACAAAACGAAACAAGTGGACAGGTGTCAAGATCTCAGAACAAATAGAATTAAAGCTAAATGCACATCATTAACAAAATAAATAGAATAGTAAATAGTTATAAGTAAAATAAATAGAGTAATAAATCTGTAGAAACATATATACAGGTGTTGTGGGGAGGAGAAAGAGGTAGAGCAGGAGGATGGGGAGGAGGAGAGAAAAAAGGGGGCTCAGTCTGGGAAGGCCTCCCGGAGGAGGTGAGCTGTCAGTAGGGCTTTGAAGGGAGGAAGGGGGCTAGCTTGGCGGATGTTGGGTAGGGACTATCTCTATATGCTGCCAATTTGTACTTCCCAAGCGCTTAGTACAGTGCTCTGCACATAGTAAGTGCTCAATAAATATGATTGATGATGATGTGTGGAGGGAGGGCATTCCAGGCCAAGGGGAGGACGTGGGTCCCGGGTCGATGGTGGGACAGGCAAGAACGAGGTACAGTGGGGAGGTTAGCAGCAGAGGAGCAGAGGGTGCTGGCTGGGCTGTAAAAGGAGAGAAGGGAGGTGAGGTAGGAGGGGGCGAGGTGATGGAAAGCCTTGAAGCTGAGAGTGAGGACTTTTTGCTTGATGCATAGGTTGACAGGCAGCCACTGGAGATTTTTGAGGAGGGGAGTAATATGCTCAGAGCGTTTCTGCACAGAGGTGATCCGGGCAGCAGCGTGAAGTATAGACTGAAGTGGAGAGAGACAGGAGGATGGGAGATCAGAGAGGAAGCTGATGCAGTAATCCAGCCGGGATAGGAGGAGAGATTAAACCAGCAAGGTAGCGGTTTGGATGGAGAGGAAAGGACGGATCTTGGCGATATTATGGAGGTGAGACTGGCAGGGATTGGTGACGGATTGGATGTGAGGGGTGTTCTTTGCAATAAGCAATTGTGAGCTACAAAATATAAAGTGGACACATTCTCTGTCACTAGGCTCTCACTTTCTAATAGGGGAGACAAACAAATATTTACAAGTTTAGTGGAGTGGAGTTCAGAGACGGGTTTAAATGAGTTCATAAGTGCTGCAGTGGCTGAAAGGGTGGTACCTGAGCTGTTTACACACTCTTCCCTCCCTCGTCAACGATTTATGCTGTATTTGCTCTACTACCTATTTTATGTACATTTTTCCCATTAGCGTGGAAGCTCCTTGTGAACAGGGAATATGTCTCATATATATGTTGTATTTTCTCCAAGCACTTAGTACAGTGTACTGCACCCCGTGTGTGCTAGATAAATACCTTTGTTTCCACCTATTACTTTTTTCCTTTCCTTTTCTCCTGTTCCCTCCCTATTTGCAAATTTATTCATTCATTCATTCAAACGTATTTATTGAGCGCTTACTGTGTGCCGAGCACTGTACTAAGTGCTTGGGAAGTACAAGTTGGCAACATATAGAGACAGTCCCTACCCAACAGCGGGCTCACAGTCTAGAAGGAGGAGACAGACAACAAAACAAAACATATTAACAAAATAAAATAAATAGAAATATGCTATATGTCTATATCTGCATTGAATGAGGAAATCCTTCTGAGAGGGGAGTGTGTATTTAACTTCTGGTATACTCTCTGAAATGTTTTGCACTTCAAAACGTCCATTAATTTCTTCCCACTTGGTTCAGGATCTGATGAATCAGGGTCTTCTGCTTCACTTCTTTTTTTCTCCACATAACCGCAACAAAGTCAAGAGGAGTCTTAAGGAGTCTCTTACTCTCGTCATATTGTGAGAGGGCTACATTGCACACTGTAGCCCATTTTTCAAAAGCTACTCTTTTTAAAAATATTTCAGCCAAGTTTTCCTTCCTCTATCAGTCAATCACTGGAAATTATTGAGTACCTCCTTGTGTGCAGAACTCTGGCTCCACAACTTGTCTGCTGCGTTACCTTGGGCAAATCACTTCACTTCTCTGTGCTTCAGTTGTATCATCTGCTAAATGAGGATTTGAGATTGTGAACCCCAAGTGGACCAGGGACTATGTCCAACCCAATTTCCTTGTATCCACCCCAGCGCTTAGTAAAGTGCCTGGCACATAGTAAACACTTAACAAATACCATCACTATTATTATTAGGCATTTTGAAAAAATATAGATGAGTTAATAGATCCTGATCCTGCACTCTAGGAGTTTATAATCAACTATTACTGATTGAGCACCAACTCTGTGCAGAGCACAGTAGAATTAGTAGACCAAATCCCTGCCCTGTAGGAGGGTGTGTAACATATGTATAAAGTTGGAACAGATGGTTGTGACTACACAAGGTAGCACAGAAATGCTGAGGAAGATTTTAACTGTCGTATCTGTTAAGTGCTTACTATGCTCCAGGCAATGTACTAAGTCCTGGGGTGAATATACAAATAAAAATCTGCACCCATAAACATGCTGGGGATCCACTTCTTAACCTGGAATGATGATGATAATTATGAAGTACTTACTCTGTGCCAAGTGTTGGCGTACATGCAGGATAATCACATTGGAATATTCATACATGGGCTCACAGTCTAGCAGGGACCACACCCCCATTTCACAGCTGAGGAAAAGGAGGTCCAGAGAGGTGAAATGACTTCTCCAAAGTCATACAACAAGCCACTGGCAGAGTCGGGACTATGTGAGCCCGTTGTTGGGTAGGGACTGTCTCTATCTGTTGCCTAATTGTACTTTCCAAGCGCTTAGTACAGTGCTCTGCACACAGTAAGCGCTCAAAAAATATGAATGAATGAATGAGTGAGTGAGTGAGTGAATGAATGAATAAATGAATGAATGAACCAGGTCTCCTGACTCCAAGCCCTCTTCCAACCTCAGCCCTGGCCAGCACTATTCTGTCCCTAGGGGAGGGGAGCAGATCAGCCCCTTATAGAAGTCTGCCCATACCTAGGCAGTCCCCTTGATGTTGAGACCAAAGGGGCTTTGCACTGAAACTGCACCCAACTGCTTCCCAACCCTGAAATATCAGCTGCTCATTCATGGGGTAGAACCATGGAGGCCAGGAACAAGTAAGTAACCTGTGTGTCTGTGGGTAGTTTAGCTGATAGTAGGCTCCTAGAGGTCAGGAAAACATGTATTCCTTCTATATTGAGCCCTCTGAAATGTTAAGCCCAGTGCCTTGCACACAGTAGGTGCTCAATCATTAGTATTAGGTTGCAAGCTCGTCGAGACGAGGGACCATGTTTCCTAACTCTATTATACTCTCAGGCACTTAATGCAGTGTTCTGCACACAGCAGGCACTCGGTAATGCAACATATTGATTGATTATAAGCACCTTAGACTGGTAACGTGACTTTGGCCCCCATCTTCTCTCAAGCACGTAGTGCAGTGTTCTTTATGAACACAGAAGGCATTCAATAAATAGTACTGATTAATTGAGTGATAAGCTGAAATAGGAGACTCAGGAGTCAGGGAGTGAAGCTATGGATTTAGATTTGATAAGTCTCGGGATCCTCTGTATTACCAGTCCTTAGGGAGACATCTCAGTCCATTAATCAATAGTGGTATCTGTTGAACTTATACTGAGTGCAGTCAGAACCTCAAAGGAAGATGTAGTTCCAACCATCAGTTTCATAGCTCGCTACACACTTGTTTGTCTACTCTTACTTTGCCACTCATTTTTACCACCAACAACCACCTCACACTCTTTGCTCTTACCCAGAAAACACCCTAAGCCTTCATCCCTTTCTTACCTTTAACTAATAGGTAAGAAAGGCATTTCCCCTGCTCTTCCTTCACATACACTCCTCTCTTCTTACAAAGCCTTCAAAGCCTCCATCCTCCTCCTACAAGTGTCCAGTCCTGGCTCTTACCCCAGAGCTCCAGCCGGAAGCCACTCAGTTCCTATGGAAAGCTCTGAAATAGCACTGACAGAGAGACAGCTTCATCCTACTCACCCATCTGCATCGTTTATTTGGACTCGGAAGGGACAGGTTGCAGGCAATCAGATTCTCACGGGACATTATCTGTCCTCAGAGAGGCTGGTTATAAATGATAGATTAAAGATTTCAGGGTGAAATGGGGATTAAGACTGTGAGCCCCCCATGGGACAACTTGATCACCTTGTAACCTCCCCAGCGCTTAAAACAGTGCTTTGCACATAGAAAGCGCTTAATAAATGCCATTATTATCATTATTAGACCATCCTGAAACTTTCTCACAGGATATTCTCAGCCCTCAGAGAGGCTGGTAACTGAGGCCCAGAGAAGTGAAGTGACTTGTCCAAAGTCACACAGATTACAGTTGGCAGAGACGGAATTTGAACCCATGACCTCTGACTCCAAAGCCCGGGCTCTTTCCACTTAGCCACGCTGCTTCTCTAGGCGAAGACACGTGGGTCTGAGCATCAAGAGATGTTGGTTCTCAACCTGGCTCTGCTGTTTGACCTCAGCAGGTCGCTGAATCTCTCTGTGCCTCAGTTCACTCACCTCTAAATGAGGCTAAGATCCATGCTCTGCCTCTGTCTTCCACAGTGAGACCCATGAAGGACAGGTACCATTTCCAATCTGATCATCTTGTATTGACCCCAGTGAATAGTGAGTACTTGGTGAATAAGAATTGCAAAAAGGGAATTAATTTCAGGCCATGGAGGGAGCAGGAAACCAGCCAACAATTGCCCATCGTTGAACTGGGTTTTGGGTTAGAGGGCAGTGTTGCCTCGGTAACTGCTGAGGTTTTCTCCACCTACGCTGCTATCTGTTTTCACGGATTACCACTAGGCCTGTCCACCTCACAGAATGACCCAGGTGGTTCTTAAGTTGGAAACCTTCCCTGCTGATGGCCACCCCCCAACAGAGTCTATCCCTCTTTCTGGCAGCTCCCCTCCTCCATGGAAGTGAGATGTGTCATTGGATGTTGGATGGAGAGGGCCATGAGCTGAAAATGAAATTAATGATTCCTGTAAGGAAAGGTTGCACAACTACAGTATTCTGCCCTCTCTTTTCATATCCGACAAACAATCATTCTCCCCACTTTCAAAGCCTTCTTGAAGGCACATCTCCAAGAGGCCTACCCTGGCTAAACCTTCATTTCCTCTTTTTCAAATCCCTCCTGCGACACCCTGATTTGCTCTTTTTATTCACCACTACCTCCCCCACTAGCCCCTCAGCACTTGTGTACATATCCGTAATTAATTTATTTATACTTCCATCTCTCCCTCTAGACTGTGAGCTTGTTGTGGGCAGGGAATTTGTCTATTATATGTGTCGCAATCTCACAGACCTTAGGACAGTGCTAAGCATTAAACATTCAATAAATATGATTGATTGACTGATTGCTCATAGTTGGCACTTAAAAGTGATTGACTGATAGGTTAATTAATTGAAGTTGGCCACCCAGCCCTGTCGGCCAGACTCCAGAGCTGGAAACAAAGGCAATGCTCTTAAACCCAGGACACGGGAAACACAGAGAAGCAACATGGCTTAGTGGACAGACCACGGGCCTTGGAGACAGAAGGACATGTGTACTATCTTGGCTCCGCCACTTGTCCACTATGTAACCTTGGGTAAGTCACTTCACTTCTCTGTGTCTCGGTTACCTCATCTGTAAAAAAATGGAGATTTAGACTGTGAACCTCATGTGGGACATGGACTGTGTCCAACCTGATTACCTTGCCTAACAACTTATTAAGCACTGAGCAGATTCTTCTAAAAAAATGGGTCTATTAAAGCTTGAGAATAAAGCCAGTGATACCAACAAGTGACAGCATAATGAGGGATAGCCTTTGATTGTTCATGACGGGAGTCTCATATTGCCCTTTTCAATCACACATAATCAAAGTGCTTAGTGAATGCCATAACTGATCAACTACAGTGCAAGCTCTTGTGGGCAGGAGACGTGTCACTTTATTTGTACTTTCCAAATAAAGTATAACAGTCGGCACACAATAGGTTTTCAATAAATACTATTGATGGATTATTATCCATTAAATTCTAAGCTCCTTGAGAGCAGGGGTCATTTCTTCTATCTGCTGCACTCTCTCAAGTGCTTACTATAGTTCTCTGCACACAGTGGATGCTCAATCAATACAATTAGATTGTAAATTCCTTAAGGGCAGGGTCCATGTATAATAGCTCCACTGTACATTATCGTAAGTGCTTAGTATGTGCAGATCACCATTCTAAGCATTTGGAAGACTACAGTGTAACACTTGGAAGACCACAATGTAACAGAGTTGGTAGAAACCTTCTCTACCCGCAAGGAACTTACAGATAAGAGAAAAATGGCAGAGTATAAGGATATGAAAATAAATGCTGTGCGACTGAGGTTGGCGTGAGGTGCTTAAGGGGTATAAATCCAAGTGCACAGTCAAAGAGGGACAAGGTATAAGGAAAATGAGGGCTTAGTCAGGGAAGAGCTCTAGGAGGAGATGTGATTTTAGAATGTCCTCGAGGGTGGGGAGCTTCTCTCTTCTTTTTACTCTCCCTTCCTCAGTGTTGCCATCCCACCCTTAAATCCCTGTCTCCTGGTGTCTCTCTACAAGAGGCTGCTGAGTTTCTTCTTGAAATTTGAAGTCAGTGGATGCCACTTAGCTCTCCTTTGGAATCATGATTCTGATATAATTCAGCCTTGGGCTTTCAGTCAATGTCTCTCTCCTTCTGCTTTATACCTGGGTGGCCTCCACCAGCCACAAGCCCAGCTCCTCTGAGCTGATCCTCACCGCTCTGGTCTTGGCCAACACCATTATCCTCCTCACCAATGGAATCCCTGAGCCACTGTCATCTTGGGGGCTGAAAAATTCCTGTATGACTTTGGATGTAAAATCTTCATGTATCCTTAACAACTGACCTGGGGTTTGTCATCTGCAACACCTGCCTCCTGAGCATCTTCCAGGCCCATCACCACCAGCTCTGGCACCTCCTCCTAGGAAGGAATCAAAGCTAGATTACCCAACTGCATCTTCCCTTCCCTCCTCCTCTCCTGAATAATAATAATGATAGCATTTATTAAGCGCTTACTATGTGCAAAGCACTGTTCTAAGCACTGGATCCTCAATATTCTCATAGACTTGGACATTCCCATTTACATGATAAGTTCCCAGAACAACAGCAGTTTTCAAATCATGCTGGATCTCAAATATTATTCAGAAATCAATGACAGTGAAGAATACACTCTGGTAAATAAAGTGGTCCTTTCTTTGTGGGATATCTTCTTCATGGGACTCTTGAGCACAGCCAGCAGCTGCATAGTGTTTGTCCTGCACAGACCCCATCAACAGGTCCACCACCTACACAGGCCCTACTGCTCTCCCAGCATGATGCCCGAGGTCAGACAGCCAAGAGAGTCATCACCCTGGTCACTCTTTATGCCCTCCTCTGTGAGCAACAGACCATCATGCCGAGTGTTTTAGTCAACCTGAAAGGAAAATCTCTGATCATGTCGTCACCTGGTACTTCTACTGACTTTTTGTGTGGTGAGTCCATTCTTGATGATTCACAGCAACAGGAGAATAAGGGTATTTGTGAAAAGGCAATCTCCCGTGACTGGCCAGGCACACTTCTAAGTTCCCAGGGTAGATGCCTGACCTCCCCATGGGTCTCACTGGGACAGGGTGACTTGATTTGGGGAATCTCAAGGCTTAGGGCAGGGTCAGGTAAGGGTGATGGCGGTGATGACCTCCTTTGCCTAATGCCCTTCCCCAACATGAAGGCTGACAACAACAATAATAATAATAATGGTATTTATTAAGTGCTTGCTATATGGGTTGGACATAGTCCCTGTCCCACAGGGGCTCACAATTTAAAACCCATTTCACAGATGAGGTAACTGTGGCACAGATAAATTAAGTGAATTGCCCATGGTCACACAGCAGATAAATCGAGGAACTGGGATTAGAATCCAGGTTCTTCTGACTCCCAGGCCCAAGGCTCTGTGGACTAGGCCATGCTGCTTCCTCTTAGACAGCTTTGCCTATTCCCCAGGAAGATACTGGAGTTCGTGGCCGCAGTAGCCACAACCACCTGATTCCACTTCCAGGGCTGGCCAGAGCATCTCTCCGTACCTGGAGTCCAAACGTGTTTCAAAATGGATCTCCTTATCTTTCCACCCAAACGCTGTCCTCCCCCTGATTTTCCTATCACGGCATGCAGCACCACCAAACTTCTCATCTTACAGGCCCATAACCTGGGCATTATTCTCGACTCATCTCTCTCAGTTAACCCATATAGTCAATCCATCACTAAATCGGTTCTACCATTACATCATTAGTAAAATCTACCCTTTCCATGCCATCCAAACTGTTACCATATTAATCCAAGCACTTATAAACTGACTTAGTTACTGTATCATCCTCCTTGCTGACCTCCCCGCATCTTTTCCCTCCCCATTCCAGTCTATACTTCCTCTGCTGCCCGGATTATATTTTTAGAAAATCTTTCAGTCCATGTTTCCCCACACCTCAAGAGCTTCCAGTGGTTGCCTATCCACCTCTGCATCAAACAAAACTCTTTACCATTGGCTTTAAATGACTCAATCACCTTGCCCCTCCTACCTTACTTACCTTCCTGCTTTCCTACTACAGCCCAAACTACACATTTTTCTCCTCTAATGTCAACCTGCTCACTGTGCCTCAGCCTCATTTATCTTGTCACTGAACTCCCACCCTCATTCTGTCTTTGACAAGAATGTCCTCCCTCTTCACAGCCAACAGATGATCACATTCCCCACCTTCAAAGGTACATCTGATAATAATGATAAGATAGTCCCATAACTATAAATAGCACCACTATCCTCCCTGTTGTAACGTCCATAACTTTTACGTAGTCCCCAACTCATCTTTTACCTTCAACCCGCATATTCAGTCTGTCACAAAATTCCATCAGTTTTACCTTTCATTCATTTCATTCATTCAATCGTATTTATTGAGTGCTTACTGTGTGCAGAGCACTGTACTAAGCGCTTGGGAAGTACAAGTTGGCAACCTATAGAGACGGTCTCTACCCAACAGTGGGCTCACAGTCTAGAAGGGGGAGACAGACAACAAAACAAAACAAAACATATCAACAAAATAAAATAGAATAGTAAATATGTACCTGTATAACAACTCTAGAATCTACCCCTCCCTGGCTATACAAACTTCAACCATGCTGTGATCCAAGCTATTATCATATCCCTCCTTAACGTCCACATCAGCCTCCTTGCTTACCTCCCTGTCTACTGCCTCTCCTTGCTCCAGTCCTTATTCAATGTTGCTGCCAGATCGTTTTTCTTAAAAATAAGTCCTAATCTCCCCACTGCTCACAACCTTCCAAAGGTTGTCCACCCACTCCCCTATTATTTTAGGATATTTCTAAAAGTTTTTTCTATGTGTCAAACACTGTTCTAAGCACTGGGGAAGGTACAAGCAAACTAGGTTGAACAGAACCCCTGCCCCACATAGGCCTCACAGTCTAAGTAGAATAAAAAATACATGAAAGCAAAATACCTTACTATCAGCCTTAAGAAGGTATGCTATCTCTCTCCTTCCTGCTTTACCTTGCTGATCTCTGACTGAAACCCAGTCCACTCACTTTACTTCTCCATTGCCAATCTATTCACTATACATCAAGCACTCTTTTTTATATCTTCTTCTAGCGTGCAACTGATCCCCCTCCTTCCTCTCTGACAATTTCTCTTGCCACCCTCAAAACCAAACTGGAATCACAGTTCCCCTAAGAAGTTTCCACTAAGAGGCCTCTGACTAATCCCTCATTACTCCCATTCACCCTCACTTACATGTCATCAAAACCCTTAGGTCATTACCCCTTAAACACTTTGAATTTTACCCCACCACATGCAACTTATATATGTGTCCACCTGACACTCATTTTATGTCTGTCTCATGTCTGTCTCATTTCATGTCTGTCTCTCCCTCTAATCGGTGGGCTCCTTGTAGACAGGGATAGTGTCTACTAACTATATTGAATTGTACTCATGATACTCTTAGTACAGTGCTCTGCACACAGTAAGCACACAGTAAGTACCATTGATTGATTTATTGATTGATGTATGTAAGATGATGGGAAATACGAACCAAGAAATAGCATTACAAGAGACTAAGGCTTGACTCTTGGCAGAGCCAAGCTGCCGGTTGACGCTGAGCTGTCTTTGGGGCAGCAGGATATAGCACTGATGATGCCATGTCTCTCCATGGGCATCTTTGATGGTCAATTGATTGTGGGGTAGAGAGTTGGGCTCATCTTGTTTCAGATTGTTGGACAGCAGAGAAGGGAGTCTGGTTATTTCTAGAGATGTTCCAGTTCAAGTGCCAGAGCTGATGAGTGCTCAGCACCTCATTCCTTCACACACACACACACACACACACACACACACACACACACACACACACACACACACACACACACACACACACACACACACATCACTCCCTGATGGAGGGATGGAGGGAAGAGGTGAGGAAAGTGGCTGATAAATGCTGCCTCAGCCATGTCTTGGCCACAGTCTGACTGCTCACTATCTGCCTTCCCATCCAGCATGAGCCATGGGGAGAGGTGAGCAAAAGGAAGCCATCTCTCTATCAGTGCAGTTTCTGGGCTTTCCTTAAGAACTCTGTGGCTTTCGATTGGAGCTAAAGTGGGCGCTAGGGCACATCACCCCTGAAGAGCCCTCTATCAGGGCTTCCACTTCCCATTCCCAGGACCTATGGAGCAGAGGACCCTTGGCATTATAATAATGGTAATTATAATTCTGGCATTTGTTAAGTACTTATGTGCCAGGCACTATACTAAGTGCTGGTGTAGATACAAGATAATTGGGTTGGACATAGTCCCTGTCCCACTTGAGGCTCACAATCTTAATTCCCATTTTACAAATGTGGTAACTGAGGCACAGAAAAGTGATTTGCCTAAGGCCACACAGCAGAAAAGTGGTGGAGCCAGGATTAGAACCCAGGTCTTTCTGACTCCCAGAGTCGAGCTCAATCCACCAGTCCACGCTGCTTCCCTGTTAGACTAGATCCTCTCCTACCCAGTGTTTCTGGAAATGATCAGTTTTAACCTCAGAATGTAAGAGGCAAATGTTGCTATCCAATTGGTTACTGAGAGCTCCGAACGGCTCCCAGTGCGCCCAGGTGGTGGTTAGCAAGGATGGCTAGGGCAGAGAGAGGTGGCTGCATAGCACACATCTCTCTGTGCCCCACGGTTCTCCCTAAGTCTTCCTGCAGCTGTGTCTCCTAAGATAGCAGGGCGAGGTGTGGCTGCCTAAACCCCGGTGAAAAGACGCAGATTTGGACATTTTTACATATAAATTGTTGCCTGTCTTCACACCAACCCAACCCCAGTTTTCTCCGAAACACTGGGCTCTTCATTCATTCATTCATTCATTCCATTCATTCAATTGTATTTATTGAGCACTTACTGCACTCTCAAGGACCCAAGGATAGTAATAATTATGATGGCATTTGTTAAGCGTTTACTATGTGCAAAGCACTGTTCTAAGCGCTGGGAGAGTACAAGGTGATTAGGTTGTCCCACGTGGGGCTCAAAGTCTTAATCCCCGTTTTACAGATGAGGCAACTGAGGCTCAGAGAAGTTACGTGACTTTCCCAAAGTCACAGCAGACATGTTCGAGAGCTGGGATTAGAACCCATGACCTCTGACTCACAAGCCATGTTCTTTCCACTAAGCAATGCTGCTTCTTAGGTACACATTGTTCGACAAATCTTCTGAGGGAATCACCGGATTAAGTAGCTATTGCTATCGATTACCTCACCTACAGAGTTTAAACTTCCCTGACCCCCACATTTTCCCTCAACCCCTGCCTACCAGTCAGCCCAATCCGGTCCTCCCCTTCCAACCCACCTTCCCCCTCTCCCTCCTCCACCCAAACTCTCCCCACCCCTTTCGCCCTCCCCACCCTCTCCCCTGCCCCATCCCGTCATTCTGTCCCAGTACCACCCCTCTTCCCTCTCCCCCCTGCATTGGCCCCCCATCAACTCACTCTTACCACCCCCTCCCCACCCCTGTCATCGTCCCTTGCCCCAGAACCACCCCCAAACATAGCCTCAGCCAAGTGCACATAGATAGATAGAACGTATAGTGCATGTAGATAGTTAGTATTATCAAATGCCGTTGAGTCATTTCTGATTCATAGCGACTATATGGATATGTTTTCACCAGAAAGTCCTATCTTCTGCCATAGACTGCTGTTGCCGTCTGCCTCCACGCGTCCAGCGCAGTGGGGAGACAGGCACTCGCAGTGGAAGAACGCAGGCCAGGCGACAAGGAGACTCAAGGTGGACAAGGAGACTGTTTATTGGGTTAAGCAGCAAGACTTTTACATCTTTCAGTCACATTCTGTATTTTTCCATGTTGCTGTGTTTATAACTAACACAGCCATTCTGTAACCTTCAAAACCAGTAACAAGCAACACCCGTCTATGCAAGGCCATAAGGCCGATAACAAGTAACTCTTGCCTGTCCACAGCTCTCCTCTCAGTTCCTTGTAGGTCTTCCTGTGAGCATGGAAGGCCTTGCTTACTACTTAGGCCCAGTAATTGATGGGCCAGATGTTTGGTCTGCCACAAGCCCCCCTTTTTGTTTTTGAAACAATTGCAAAGCATGGAGTTGAGTAAGAAGCGGGTGAAGGAAAACAGATAGCCATCGGGCAAGGCAGGGCAGGCAAAACAAGGCCAAGATCAACAATACAATATATGGGAGACTATGAAGCAGCATTGAAAGCCAATTAAAAGGATTAACCGCCTCAAGGGCAGAAATGATCGGTGAAGCAATATCGGCAGGAATGGCCAAGGGAGGGGTATTTTGCATAGCATCGGAGAGTAAGGCAAGGTGTGACAAATCAAGGGAGACATTCGAAGAATGCCAGGCTCCTTGGAGCCGATTTCGGATCACGGACCACGAAAACCCGGGAAATGTGGCATTATAATAATATGGGGTCACACAGATATGAGGGTAACGGTAATCGCAGCGTTGAAAAGAAAGTTGAGTGCGCAGAGCATCAACCTCATTTACTAATTCCATAAGAGAATGCTGTAGAAGAGAGAGGCGAGCGGTAAAGGCTTTATCTAATCGTAACTGTGTTTGCAGAGCATCAGAAACATTTCTTGCAAGGGAATTAACAAAGGAGGCCTGTGTTATTTCAGTATGCAGGGTAATAGAGGATAAGGTGGTAGCAATAGTAAGGGATGCCAAAGCGATAAACCCAGTGATTAACAATCCAACAAACCGACGATGTCGCCGTTTTGGAATACGAAAATGATCAGCTAGCATCTGCAGGGCAGAATCCGCAGGGGACTCAGCCCAAGCGTGGGATAATGAGGTGGGTAGTATAGCATGACGAGGTTGTTCTACTATAAGAATAGTAGCAGTGGCATCACGGGCAGATATACATTGGGTAAGTCTACAATTATCACATGTAATATTCTAGAGGGAAGGGAAGGGGATAAGGGACGGGTAGACAACAAGGAAGGCTTGCGGTGGCAATATACATGCTCTTATTTGCCGTTCTTCCATATGGACTGGGATAGAATCGAAAGGGACCTGTAATCGAGCAAAAGCAAGTGTGATGGGACCCAAAGCAGCAAAAGCCCGCCAAAGGTGTAGGTACAAAGGGGAGGAAGTTCCGGCACGAGAGGAACCTAAAGCCTGGAAAGCATCCGTAGGCAGAAACCCAAGATAACCATGCAAAGGGGATAAATAAGTAAGGTTGTCATGTCCGCCCCAATTCAGTAAGGTGGCTGGGAATACGTGAGAGGACAAATGAATAACCGTGGGAAAAGGTTGTCGGCACGTTTGCCAGATAGGCAAAACAGACTCTGATGGTGGCCAAGACGAGCTGGCAAACACACAAGAAGGAAGTTCGGGTACCGAAGGTGAGGTTCCCAAACGACGGGATACAGCAGTCAAACGGGTAATCCCACAGCACACCGAACGGGGCTGGGGTTCACGCAATTCTCTTTCTTGAGCCCAAGTAGTGAGGGGGAGCAGAGACAGACACGGACTTGGGGTCGGAGCTGCAGAGAAACATATAGGAGTGCGAGTAGCAAGGAGGGAGACATTGACAAGTGCCTCTTCTCCTGGTCCTTCCCATGGAATCGCATCCCCCCCTACAAGATCAGAAGCATTAGTGAGAATATCTCCCACCGGGTCCTGCCACGTAACGGGCCGTACCCACGGAGGGTACGGAACAAAAGTCCAATAGTCCTCAGTAATCACAACAGTGGAGGAGGCGAGAATCAGGAAAGTGATCATCATTTTTAGGAACTTTGCTGCTGATCCTCCAGAGGAAGGGTCGCGGAGTCTGTATCCTGGTTCTCTGTCAGCTCCTGAAGTACGCAGGGTGAGGGAGAACGCACTGTAGAAAGGACGCGGCGTATGTTCTTTGTGGGTATCCAGATCGGGCGGTCCTCAGTTTCTGGAAAGACACAAGCATAACCTCGGCCCCACGTTAATAAGGGATCTGGCCCTCGCCACTGTCGCGTGAGGGGGTCCTTCCATTTTATTCTTTCTTGGTGTTCCTTAGTTTCCCTACCACCCCATTTTTCAGCGGGGGTGAGACCTTTGTCAGCCATAGTTAAAAAATTAAGGGTATATTTAGCGGATTGTAATTGTCTATGGGGAGAGGTCAGTTCATCTCCCCCTTTTTGTTTTTCCAAAAAGGCTTTGAGCCAACGATGACGATTTTCGACAATGGCTTGACCCGTGGGATTGTATGGAATACCCGTAACAAGGCGGATAGCAAAAGTATTACAGAAAGACCGGAACGCCTTAGAAGTGTATGCGAGGCCATTGTCGGTTTTCAATACCTGTGGAATTCCCATAAAGGCAAAAGCAAGAAACAAATGATCCATAACATGTTTGGCTGATTCACCAGTGTGAGCCGACGCAAAAGTAAATAATGTACAGGTATCAACAGTAACATGAATAAAAGCCAATCTGCCAAAGGGAGGGTAATGCGTGATGTCCATTTGCCACAGCTTCCTTGGTGCAAGACCACGGGGATTAGTGGCTTCAGAGGCCGCAGGTAATGTAGTAACACAGGAGGTACAACTTTCACAATAGCCCATGCGCTTTCCCGAGAAATGCCAAATTGAAGGCGTAACATTCCTGCCCCTTGGTGGAAGCGCCGGTAGGCTTGCAAAGCTGCGGCTGTAGCGTCTAAAGGGAGAAGAGCCGGAGCCAACAGTGGTGCAACAAAAATAATCGCCTTTGGTGCGCCAGCAATTTCCCTAGTAAGTAGGTCCGCACAAGCATTACCTTCAACCAATGGTCCGGGGAGGGACGAATGCGCCCTAATATGAGAAATATAAAAACGATGAGAACGAGCGCGAATCGTTGCTTGAAGTTCCTGGAACAAAGGAAAAATGGCTGCCCCGGAAAACCGGAGCGCAGCAGTCTCAATGTGAAGAGTAACAAAGCATGCATACCGGCTGAGATAATATTAAGTGAAGGAGGGAAATCGCGAAGGACTGACATCACAGCTACAAGTTCCGCGTGTTGAACAGAATGGGACAGAATGGGGATAACGCGGGAAGTGTCCGGAGAACAGTAATAGGCGGCTTGGCCTTTCGTTCCATCTGTAAAAACTGTGGTAGCCCCCTGTATTGGGTCCGGAACCGTGATGCAGGGGAATACCCATGCAAAAGGTGAGAAAACCTTTAATCGTGGAATATCTAGGAGACCAGTAACCCAAGCCCCGGTATGCATTGCCAAAAGGATCTGCCAATCGGGATCGTTGCCAAGAAGTGTGGCAAGTTGATCTGAAGTATATGGTTGGTATAATGCAGAGGGTCCGGTCCCAGAAAGGATGGTAATGCGCCGAATTAAACGACCCAATAACTGGGCTACCAAAGTCGGATATGGGGAAACAGAGCGGTGGGGCTGAGTGGGCAAATGCATCCACTCAACCAATTGTTGCTCTTGACATATAACCCCTGTAGGCATGACAGAGGTGGGAACGATAACGGTGGATAAGGGTATCCCTGGGGTGACACGGTCCACCGTAGCCTGAGCCAATTTTTTTGACTACCTGCTCTAACTCCCGGGCGGCTTGTGGTGAAAGGGAGCGGGGGGAGGAGAGTTCCGGGGCTCCTCGCAAGGTAGCAAAAAGGTGAGATAATTGATCGGTGGGGATTCCAAGATAAGGGCGCACCCAGTTTAATTCCCCCAATAATTTTTGGAAATCATTAAGGGTTTTTAATTTTGAAACATCCAAAGTAGGGGTCACAGGGGACACTGTCCGATATGTCAAAATATGTCCCAGATAGGTGATCGGGGGCTTTGTCTGGACTTTCTTGGGTGCAACCCGCAGCCCTCCAGATTCTAGAGCCGCCAGAAGAGCAAGCCGTAAGGCGTGTAGTTGGGCTGCGGTGGTGCAAGCACATAATATGTCATCCATATAGTGAATAATATATGCCTCAGGATGCTTGACGCGGAGCAGCGCTATCAGAAGCGCAACGTAAGTCTGGCACATTGTGGGGCTATTTTTCATTCCCTGGGGGAGGACCGTCCAATGATATCGTGTAGTAGGTTGAGTCCTATTAGCCACAGGTACTGAAAATGCAAATCGAATACTATCATCCGGGTGGAGCGGAATAGAGAAAAAACAATCCTGAATATCTACTACTAATATCGGCCAATTCCTAGGGTTCATGGCCGGGTTCGGGAGCCCAGGTTGCAGTGCTCCCATCGGCTGCATCGTCTTATTGATTTCTCTGAGATCAGTCAACGTCCTCCAGGCCCCTGAGCGCTTTTTTATCACAGAGGCAGGGGAATTCCAAGGGCTAACGGAGGGTTCAATATGCCCTGTCGCTAATTGTTCCACGACTATCACTTGTAAAGCAGCCAATTTCGGGGCTGGTAGCGGCCACTATTAGATTCATTGTATAGGACGACTGTAACCCATAATCGCAAATACTTTTCCGCAACTCCTTAATCAACTCATAAGGGAGAGAGTCATACTGAGCCGGCCGGCCGGGAAGATACGCCATCGGCATCGCTTGCAGTAGCTGTACATCCCCTCGGCGCAACGCCTCCTGCCGGCAGCCCGAAGGGGCCCCGGTATTGGCAGGCTGCGCCGTAGCAGGCACAGCATATACATACGGCGGCGCAGCAGACAAAGGGGGAGCAAGGGGGGGAGGGGGAACGATCGACGAACAGGATACCGCCTGCAGGCACTGGGTCTGTAAAAGGTCCTTTGCTGTGGGTGCGACAGCAGCCGTCGTTGTAAGAGGGGCCAAAGGCGGGTATAAATCTTATCCCTCCTTCGGGTCTGCAGTCCCAGAGTCAGAAGGATCGCCAGAGTCACTATGATCCTGGTCCCGATACAAGTCCTCGGGATCCGGAACAGTAGCGTACATCGGCTCCAATCCTTTTGTTGGAGGCAAACCTTCAAAGGACAGGGGGTCCTCCTGATCACTCCCTGCCCCCAAGTCGCGCGTCGCCGGCGCCTCCTGCAACACCCGTTCAGCGGGATGCAGCTCCCGCAGCGCCGTAAAAACAGTTTTCCATGTAATCAGTACCCCTTTGGGTAGGGGCTGGGACAAGCTTTCACGAGTCTGTAGCTCCCTGTAAGCATCTCGAAAGTGATTTGAACTGGAGGTCGGGCGCGATCATTGCGACGCGCTTGCTCCGCGCACAAATAAAAAAATTCTGCCTTGTAAAGCAAATAGTCTCCGCCGTCCAGGACAGTCTTGGCTAAGGTTTGCCAGTCATACGGGCAAAGAATTGAGGAAGCAATACTTTCTATGAGTGCTAGCACACAAGGAGCGGTGGGCCCATATGTCGCAGCACCCTGTTTCACGTCTTTTAATAGTTTGAAATTCAAGAGTTCGTGGGTACATATTAACTGACCAGGATTAGCAGGGTCAGGTTGCTCCATCACAGGGAAACCCATCAATAATTCAATAGGTGTCTCCTCTCCCCCTTCCATAGCAGCCCCCATCTCTCGCTGCAGAGGTGTTTGTGCTGGTTTCGGGACCCATGGAGGAAGTAGTGGAGGTGGTGGTGTGGAAGGAGCTGGCTCAGTGAAAGGATTCCACTTTCTTTCCTTTGGAAACCAAGGGCAGCATTTTTCCACGCATTCCAAAAATTGTTCATTCTGGGCAGTGGTGATAATCAACCCATGCTCCTTTACAACATCCTTAAGTAATTGGATATAATGATCCCGAGAACGGAATTGAATTTGTCCCATTTTCTTCCCTGCTGTAAGCCTGGTGTTTGAAAATGAAAGTAAACTTAAATGCCCTCACCTCTTCCGTTTCTTTGGTGAGTCACTGCGCAGTGATGAGTTGCGGTGCTGAGTCTGAGGGTCCAGGCTTCATGTCCCTGTCCCTGTTCGGGTGCCATTTGTTGCCGTCTGCCTCCACGCGTCCAGCGCAGTGGGGAGACGGGCACTCGCAATGGAAGAACGCAGGCCAGGCGAGTCTCAAGGTGGACAAGGAGACTGTTTATTGGGTTAAGCAGCCAGACTTTTATATCTTTCAGTCACATTCTGTATTTTTCCATGTTGCTGTGTTTATAACTAACACAGCCATTCTGTAACCTTCAAAACCAGTAACAAGCAACACCCGTCTATGCAAGGCCGTAGGGCCGATAACAAGTAACTCTTGCCTGTCCACAGCTCTCCTCTCAGTTCCTTGTAGGTCTTCCTGTGAGCACGGAATGCCTTGCTTACTACTTAGGCCCAGTAATTGATGGGCCAGATGTTTGGTCTGCCACAGTCTGCAAATTTGCTAAAGGTTCTTCCGTTATCGTTGTTGTGGTTTCTGTCCATCTAGCTGTTGGTCTGCCTCTTCCAAGTTTTTCCCAGACTTTTCCTAGCATTAGTGTCTTCTCCAGGGAATTAATCCTCTTGAGGATGTGTCTAAAATATGCTAATCGAAGTCGAGTCATTTGGCATTCCAAATCCCATTGGCTTAATTTGCTCCAAAACCCATTGTTTGTTTTTCGGGCAGTCCATGATATATAAGCAAAAGACTTCTCCAACACTACATTTCAAAAGAATTGTTCTATCCTGTTTTTTCACTGTCCACTGTCCACAGTTCACTGTCAGATCTAAACACTGTCACTGGAAACACAATAGAATTGACAATTTATATTTTTGTGGCAATTGTTACATCAGCACGTTAAATGATTTGTTTCCAGGATCATCATAGCAAATCTTCCTAACATTAATCTTCAGCAAATTTCTTGACTACTACTTCCTTTATTTTTGATTATCAATCCCAGGAGAGAAAAATTGTCAACCATTTCAATCTTCTCTCCATCCACTATAAATCTGTTAAAACGTCCAGTTGTCATGATCTTTGTTTTCCTGACACTCAAATGCAGGCCCAGCTTTTTGCTTTTTGAGTTAAGTTCTTCAAATCTTCTTCACTTTGTACTAGTAGGGTTGTATCATCAGCATAACGAAGGTTGCTTATATTCCTTCCTCCCTATTCATCTTCATCCAATCCAGCTTTTTTTATTATGCATTCAGCATAAGGGATGAACAGATACGGTGATAAGACACACCCTTACTAATGGGAAACCAGTCAGTTTCTCCATATTCTGTTTTCATTGTAGTCTCCTGTTCGGCACACAATTTCCATATTAATCATCATCATCATCAATCGCATTTATTGAGCGCTTACTATGTGCAGAGCACTGTACTAAGCGCTTGGGAAGTACAAATTGGCAACATACAGAGACAGTCCCTACCCAACAGTGGGCTCACAGTCTAAAAGGGGGAGACAGAGAACAAAACCAAACATACTAACAAAATAAAATAAATAGAATAGATATGTACAAGTAGAATGAATAAATAAATAGAGTAATAAATATGTACAAACATATATACATATATACAGGTGCTGTGGGGAAGGGAAGGAGGTAAGATGGGGGGATGGAAGGGGGACGAGGAGGAGAGGAAGGAAGGGGCTCAGTCTGGGAAGGCCTCCTGGAGGAGGTGAGCTCTCAGTAGGGCCTTGAAGGGAGGAAGAGAGTTAACTTGGCCGATGGGCAGAGGGAGGGCATTCCAGGCCCGGGGGATGACGTGGGCCGAGGGTCGATGGCGGGACAGGCGATAACGAGGTACGGTGAGGAGATTAGAGGCAGAGGAGTGGAGGTGCTGGGTGGGCTGTAGAAGGAGAGAAAGGAGGTGAGGTAGGAGGGGGCGAGGTGATGGAGAGCCTTGAAGCCCAGGGTGAGGAGTTTCTACCTGATGCGCAGATTGATTGGTAGCCACTGGAGATTTTTGAGGAGGGGAGTAACATGCCCGGAGCGTTTCTGGACAAAGATAATCCGGGCAGCAGCATGAAGTATGGATTGAGGTGGAGAGAGACACGAGGATGGGAGATCAGAGAGAAGGCTGATGCAGTAGTCCAGACGGGATAGGATGAGAGCTTGAATGAGCAGGGTAGCGTTATGGATGGAGAGGAAAGGGCGGATCTTGGCAATGTTGCGGAGCTGTGACCGGCAGGTTTTGGTGACGGCTTGGATGTGAGGGGTGAATGAGAGAGCGGAGTCGAGGATGACACCAAGGTTGCGGGCTTGTGAGACGGGAAGGATGGTAGTGCCGTCAACAGACGGCAATTAATGCAATTCAGTGGTCCAGCATGCCCATTTACCTTACTGTGAGGGGGGACAGGGGCCGGGAGGCAGGGGGGGCCAGAGCTGAGAAGTCGGGGAGGGCCAGGTCATGGCGTCAGAGCGGGACCAGGGCCGGGAGGCAGAGGGGTACCTGGGCCGGGAGCCAGAGGGGGACCAGGGCCAAGAAGCTGGGGGGACACGGGCAGAGGGTGACTAGGGCCGGGAGGCAGAAGGGGATCAGAGCTGGGACGTAGAGGGGTACCTGGGACGGGAGACATTGGTACCAGGGACGGGAAGTAGAGAGGTACCTGGACCGTGAAACAGGGGAACCAGGGTCGGGAGGTAGCGGGGGGTACCCAGGGCTGTGACGGAGAGAGACCCAAGGGCCTGGAGGTAGAGCGACACCAGGGCCGGGAGTTCTTCTAGTCCTCTAGACTGTGAGCCCGTTGTCGGGTAGGGACTGTCTCTATATGCTGCCAACTTGTACTTCCCAAGCGCTTAGTACAGTGTTCCGTAACCAATAAGCGCTCAATAAATATGATTGAATGAATGAATAAATACGAATGAATGAATGAGAGGCAGAGGGGTCCCACGGCCGAGACACAGGACGGGACCAGGGCGGGTAGGTAATCAATCAGTCAATCAATCGTATTTATTGAGCGCTTACTGTGTGCAGAGCACTGTACTAAGCGCTTGGGAAGTACAAGTCGGCAACACATAGAGACAGTCCCTACCCAACAGCGGGCTCACAGTCTAGAAGGGGGAGACAGAGAACAAAACCAAACACACTAACAAAATAAAATAAATAGGATATGTACAAGTAAGATAAATAAATAACTAAATAGAGTAATAAATATGTACAAACATATATACATATATTCAAGTGCTGTGGGCAAGGGAAGGAGGTAAGATGGGGGATGGAGAGGGGGACGATGGGGAGAGGAAGGAAGGAGCTCAGTCTGGAAAGGCCTCCTGGAGGAGGTGAGCTCTCAGTAGGGCCTCAGTAGGCAGAGGGAAACCTGGGCTGCAAGACAAGGTTCAGGGCTAGGAAGCAGAGGGGTACCAGGGCCAGGATTCAGTGGGGTACACGGACCAGGAGGCAGAGGAGGACCAGGGCTGAGTAGTGGGAGGGACGAGGGCAGGGTCCCCGAGGGGGACCGGGAATGGGAAACAGACGGGGACCTAGGTCGGGTGGCAGAGGGTGACTAGGGCCAGGAGGCAGATGTGTACCTGGACCGGGAAACAAAGGGACCAGGGTCGGGAGGTAGTGGGGTACCTGTGCCGGAGGTCATGGGGACCAGGGCCGGTTGGTAAAGGGGGACCAGGGCTGGTTGGTAGAGGGGAACTAGGCCGGGAGGCAGGGCGACCAGGGCAGGGACCTCTGCCTCCTGGCCCTGGTCCCCCTCTACCTCCCAACACTGGTCCCTTTGAGCCTCCCAGCCCTGGCCCCCCTGTCTCCTGGACCAAGTACCCTTTTGCCTCCCGTCTTCGGTCCCCTGTCTAACGGACCTGGTCTCCCTCTACCGCCCTGACCTTAACCCCCATGCTCCTCGGCCCTGGTCCCATTTTGCGTTCCGGCCCAGGTACCCCTCTGCCTCCTGGCCTTGGTTCCCCTCTGCCTCTTCGCCCTGGTTCCCCTCTGCCTCCTCGCCCTGGTTCCCCTCTGCCTTCTGGCCCTGTTTCACCATCTCCCGGCCCGGGTACTCCTCTGACTCCTGGCCCAGGTCACCCCCAGGTCCCTGCCCAGGTCACCCCCAGCTTCCCGGTTCTCTGCCTCCCTGCCCTTGTCCCCCCCTTCTCTTGGCCCTGGTCCCCTCTTCCACCCTGCCATGGTCCCCCTCTGCCTCCCGTCCCTGGTTCCCCTGTCCCTGACAGCCCTAGTTCTCCTATAGTTCCAAGAAGCGGGGGGACAAGGGCAGGGAGGCAGAGGAACCAATCAGCCCACAGGACCCGGTCCCCGTTTCCGAGCCCCGTTCCCCTCTGCCTCCCCATCCTGGTCCCCCGTCTCCCGGCCCAACTACTCCTCTACCTCTTGGCCCTGGTCCCCCTCTGCTTCCAGGACCTGGTCCCCCTCTGGCTCACTTCCCTTGTCCCCCGCCGCTTCTCGGCCCTGGTCCCCTTTTTCATTACGGCCCAGGTCCCCCTCTGCCTCCGGGCCCTGGTCCCCCTCATCCTCCCATACCTGATCCGCTATCTCCCAGCCCAGGTACCACTCTAACTCCTGGCCCTGGTCCCGCACTGCCTCCTGGACCTGGTCCCCCACTGCCTCCTGGCCCTGGTCCCCCACTGCCTCCCTGCCCTTGTCCTCCTCTGCCTCCCGGCCTTGGGTCCCTGCAAACCTCCAGCCATGGTCCCTCTGTGTCCTGGCCCTAGTCCCCCTGTGCCTCCCCGCCCTGGTCCTCCTCTGCCTGCCTGCCTTCGTCACCCTCCGCCTCCCTGCTTTGGTCGCCCCCTGCCTTACACCACTGGTCTCCCTCTTTCGGCCCTGGTTCCCCTTTACTTCTGAGGAGCGGGGCGTACAAGGGCAGGGAGATAGTGGTACCACTATGCCTGTCTGCTTGATCCCCATTTCCCAGCCCTGGTCCCCCTCTGCATACCGGCGCTGATCAGCCTCTGCCTCTCCGACCTGGTCGCCCCCCGCCTCTCGGCCCTGGTTCCCCTCTACTTCTCAGCCGTATACCCCTTCTCCCGGCACAGGTACCCCTTTGACTCCCGGCCCTGGTTCCCCCTGTCTCCCGGCCAGGGACCCTTCTGCCTCCTGGCCCTGGTTCCCCGGTCTCCCGGCAAGGGACCCTTCTGCTTCCCGGCCCCGGTCCCCTTGTCTACCGGCCCTGGTCCCTCTCTACCTCCAGGCCTTGGTCCCCCTCTGCCTCCCTGCCCCGTGCCCCTTCTGCTTCCCAGCCCTGGCCGGCCTCTGTCTCTCTGCGACCTGGTCAACCCCCACCTCTCAGTTCTGGTTTCCCTCTGCATCTCAGTCTTCGGCCACGTCTCCTAGCCCAGGTAACTCTATGCCTCCCAGCCCCAGTCCCCTGTCTACCGGCCCTGGTCCCCCTCTATCTCCTGTCCCCGGCCCCCCTCTACCTCCCTGACCTTGTCCCCCATGCTTCTTGGCCCTTGTCCTCCCTGGTCCTCCTTTGTCTCCTGGCCCTGATCCCCGTTTCGCAACCCTGGTCCCCCTTGCCTGCCGATCCTGGTCCCCCGTCACCTAGCACAGGTAAACCTCGGCCTCGGCCCTAGTCCAACTGCCTCCCTTCCCACGTCCCTCTGTGCTTCCCGGCCCTGGTCGCTCTGTGCCTCCCGGCCTGAATCTCCCTCTACGTCCAGGCCCCTGGGTCTCTCTCCGTCCCGGGCCTTGGTGCCCTCTACCTCCAGGCCCTGGTCCCCTAGCCTCCTGGCCCAGGTTCCCCTCTGCCTCCCAGTCCAGATAACCCTCGGCCTCCTGGCCCTGGTCCAATTCTGCCACCCTGCCATGGTCCCCCTCTGCCTCCGTGGCCTGGCCCCTCTGTGCTTCCCTGCACTGTTCTCCCTCTACCTCCAAGCCCTGGTCCTTCTCTCCGTCGCGGCCCAGGGTCCCCTCTACCTGCCCGCTCTGGTCTCCCTGCCTCCCGGCCCAGGTACCCCTCTACCTTCCGGCACTGGTCCCCTTGTTTCCTGGTCCAGGTACCCCTCTGCCTCCCGGCCATGGTCCCCCTCTGCTGCTCAGCCCTAGTCCGCCTGACTGCAGACCCAGGTATCCCTCTGTCTCCTGGCCCTGGTCCCCCTCTGCCTCCCCGCCCTGGTGCCCCTCTACCTCCTGGGCCTGGTCCTTCTCCTTCACTGCCCGCCCTGGTTCCCCTCTACCAACCAGCCCTGGTCCCCATGACCTCCGGCCCAGGTACCCCACTACTTCCCAGCCCTGGTCCCTTTGTTTCCCGGTCCAGGTATTCCTCTGCCTCCTGGCCCTGGTCACCCCCTGCCTCCTGATCTAGGTCCCCCTCTGCTTCCCATTCCTGGTCCCTCTCTGCGTCCCTGCCCTGATCCCTCCCACCTCAGCCCTGGTCCTCCTCTGCCTCCCAGCCCATGTACCCCACTGAATCCTAGCCCTGGTACCCCTCTATATCTCAGCTCTGATCCCCCTCAGCCTCTCTGCCTGCCCCCCCTGCCCCTCTCCCCCGGCTTCTCAGCCCTGGTCACCTTCTCCCTCCGGCCCTCGTTCCCCTCTACCTCCCTACCTTGGCCACATCTTCTGCCCGGATCTGGTCCCACTCTGTCTACCGGCATGGTGCCCCGGTTCGACCCAGACCTTGTCGCCTTGTACCTCCGGTCTCTGGTCCCCCTCTGCATCCCGGCCCTGGTCCCTCTGTGCCTGCCAGCCCTCATCACCCTCTACCTCCAGGCCCTGGCCCGTCTCTCCACCCCGACCCTGGGTCCCCTCTACCTCTAGACCCTGGTCCCCCATCTCCGGACCCAGGTACCCCTCTACCTCCTGGCCCAAGTCCTCCTCTCCCTTCCCTCACTTGTCCCCCTCTGCCTCCCGGCTCTGGTCGCTCCCTGACTCTCTGCCCGTCTCCCTATACCTCCAGGCCCTGGTCACTCACTTGTTCCCGGCTCTGGGTCCCCTCTAACACCTGGCCCTGGTCCCCCTGTCTCCCAGCCCTGCTACCCCTCGAACCCCCGGCCCAGGTCCCCCTGTTTGCCGTTGCAGGTATACATCTGCCTCCAGGCCCTGGTCCCCCTCTGTCTCCCGGAACTAGTCCCCCTCTGCCTCTCAGCCCTGGTCCCACTTTTCTTTCTGGCCTTGGTCCCCCCGGACCTTCCGGCCCCGGTCCCCCTCTCCCTCTGGCCCTATTTCCCCTCTACCTCTTTGCATTGGTCCCCATCTTCCTCCTGGACCTGGTCCCTCGCTGCCTACTGGCATGGTATCGTGGTTCTTCCCAGCCTTTGTCGCCTCGTTCCTCCCGGCCCTGGCCCCCCTCTGCCTCCGGGCCCTGGTCCACCTGTGCCTGCCAGCCCTCGTCTCCCTTTACCTCCTGGCCCTGGCCCTTCTCTCCCTCCCGGCCCTGGTCCCCTGTCTCTGGACCCAGGTACTGCTCTGCCTCCTGGCCCTGGTACCCCTCTGCCGCCTTGCCCTGGCCCCCCTCTGTCTCCACGCTCTAGTCACCCTTTGCCTACCGGCCCTGGACCCTCCCTGTCTCTCGGCCATGGTCTTTCTCTACCTCCATGCCCTGGTCATCCATCTCCCAGTCCAAGTACCCCACTGCCTCCCTGCCTTTGTCCCCATGACTCCCGGTCCAAGTACCCCTATGCCTCCTGGCCCTGGACCCCCTCTGCCGCCATGCCCTGGTCCCCTTCTGCCTCCCTGCCCTAGTAGCCCCCGGCCTCTCGGCCCTGGTCCCCCTCCGACTCTTGGCCCTGGTCCCCTTCTCCCCCGGCCCAGGTATCCCTCTGCCTCCCTGCTTTTGTCCACCTGTCTCCAGCCCTGGTCCCCCTCTGCCTCCTGGCTCTGGTTCCCCTGTGCCTCCTGGCCCTGTTCCCCCTGTGCCTCCTGGTCCTAGTCTTCCTCTGCCTCCTGGCCCTGGTCCCTCTGTACCTCCCAGCCCTAGCCTCCTAGTCTACTATTACCTTGGGTATCCTCTACCCGTCCTGGCCCTGGGTCCACTCCACATCCCGGCCCAGGTACCACTCTACATTCCGGCCCTGGTCCCCCTGTCTTCTGACCCAGGACCCCTCTGCCTCCCAGTCCTGGTACCCCTCTGCGTCCCTGCCCTGGTCCCCGTCTGCCTCCTAGCCCTGAAACCCGTCTCCTAGCCCAGGTACCCCTCTGACTGCGGGCTCGGGTTCCCCCCTGCGTCTCGGCCCTGGTACACCTCTGCCTCTCGGTTGTGGTCCCCCACCCACTGCCTCTTAGCCCTGGTCCCTCTGTCTTTGGGCCCAGGTACCCATCTACCTCCCGGCCCTGGTTCCCCTGTCTCCTGGGCCACGTACCTCTCAACCTCCCGACCATAGTCCCCGGGTCTCCTTGCACAGGTTACCCCTCTACGTCCTGGCCCTGGCCCCCCTGTCTCCTGGACAAGGTACCCCACTGCCTCCTGGCCCTTGTCCCCCTCGGCCTCCCAGCCCTTGTCGCTCTGTGCCTCCCTGCCTTGGTCTCCATCTACCTTCAGGCCCTGGTCCCTCTCTCCTTCCCAGCCCTGGTTCCCCTCTACCAACCAGCCCTGGTCCCCAAGACTTCCGGTCCAGAGGTTCCCCACTGTCTCCAAGCCCTGGTACGTTTGTTTCCCGGTCCAGGTACCCTTCTGCCTCCTGGCCGTGGGTCCCCTCCACCTCCCAACCCAGGTCCCCCTCTGCCTCCCAGTCTTGGTCCCCCACTGCCTCCTTGCCCTGGTACCTCCCACCTCTCAGCCTAAGTCCCCCTGTGCCTCCCAGCCAGGTGACCCTCTGCCTCCCGGTCCTGGTCCCCCACTGCGTCACAGCCCCGGTACCCCTCTGCCTCTCGGCCATGATCCTCCTCTGCTTATCGGCCCTGGTCACTCTGTCCCCAGGCCCAGCTACCCCTCTGCCTCCTTGCCCTGGTCTCCCTGTCTCCCGGCCCAGGTAACCCTCTCCCTTCTGGTCATGGTCCCCTCCTGCCGCGTTGCCCTGGACCACCTCTGCCTCCCGGCCCTGGTCTCCTTCTGCCTCCAGGCACTGGTCCTGTCTCCTGGGTCTCTCTCCGTCCTGGCCCAGGGTCCACTCCAACTCCGGGCCCTGGTCCCCCTATGCCTCCCTGCCCAGTCTGCACCGCCTCTCAGCCCTGGTCTCCCACTACCTCCCGGACCTGGTCCCCCGTCTCCTGGCCAAGGTACCCCTCTGCCTCCCTGTTCTGGGGTCTCTGTGCCATGGCCCTGGTACCACTCTGCCGCCCTGCCCAGGTCCCCCTCTGCCTTCCGACCCTGGCTCCTTTGTCTCCGGGTCGAGGTACCCTTCTGCCTCCCTGCGCCGGTGTTGGGTTAACGAAATATTTATTCAGCTAACCAGCGAATAAGGTTCAGACTCGCGACTGCAAGTCCCCTTTTTTTCAGAGAAAGAAGCGCAGACACATAGCAATATAGGTGTATCGTTACAATTTTAATAGAAGGAAGAGAATAGAAGGAAGAGAATACGAAAGAAGAAAACAAACAAATACAAAAAAGGAGGTTAAAGCAAACACAAAGGCAACCGGAGAAAGGGGAAACCTTCACGACAGATTCCAAATCAGTACTATTATGGAGAGTTAAGGTACATAAATTAGAGGAATGGTTTAACAAACAGGGTTTCAGCTGTCGTGTGGCCATTCCACATACCATCCCTTCGAGGATTATTGCGTTGGTCTATATATTCACCATTCAGTTGGGGCAAAACGAAATACGAAGACAAGACAAAAGGAATGACATGATAATTACACATGATCATAGCAGAGCTAACCTTAAAGTGAGTAATTGTCCCTGTACATATATCCTCAGTACCTTGCGTTACAATTCCATTGGATATCCAGTTATCTCGAGGAATGTAACGAGAAAGAATTTGTCTCCAGATGTCCGGGGTTCCAGCCGATAACGTTCTTTGAACCCGTTCTTTTTGTACCAAGCTATAGATATTCTCCAATGAACACCTTGTCCAATTAAATAGCTTAGAAAAATCAGTGTCTATGTTGACAGAAGCTAACGTTGCAGCATTAAACAACTGTAGAAATTGTCCTTGGAAGTTTAAGGTACGTTGGTGGGACAGGATCGTTGTGGGTAACCATTGAGCGTTTATTGTGAGAGCCTGGGGGACATCGTGGCCAGCACTGCTCAGTCTGTTGGCCAGGGTCTCAAGGTCTACTCAATTTACTATACCCAAACCTGTTCCTGCCCCTCCAAGGAGAGTATCAAACCATGATTTCCTCCACCTGTTACAAGGTTTCCAGGAGGGAAAAGTTATGTTAAAATGTAGCAAGTTTTTCTGGGTGATAAACGTCACATTCTGACAAATTTCAGGTACTCGAACGATATTTAATTCTTGTGAAATGGGGGTAATATTGGTCAATAACCTAACGTACTCTACCCACCAAGTCCTATTAGTTATGGTGGTGGTGTTAAAACAAAACAATGTGGTGGCACGGTTCACACTAATAGTAAAGTTAGAGCCCTGGTATTGGGTAACAGTGCTGTTACTGTTACTCTTGCTACATTCGCGTATTAAGACAATGATATCATCTCGGGGAGAAGGAGAAGGTAGCATTATAGAGTCGTTATACATACAGCATGTAATATTTATGTCGTTCTCAGTTTACACAGTCATGTCAAGTCCACTGTGGACAACAATCCCCCTTTTGATCCTTCCGAGGCCCATGGCCTCCGGGAGGATCACATACAACCCTCCTCGGGATAACAAAGGTCTTCCGCAAAGCCGGCTCCTAAAGCATAGTACAATATAGAGAAATCCAGACATAGCTTTACACACACAACAATCCTACTCCTCAGCGAAATGCAGCATCCAGATTGCACTGCATGTCCATGACCTCGGCCTTGGACAGGGGTACGGTCAGAGTTTGCAGAAGCATCCGGGTAGATGAAGCGCGTCGGAGGCAGGCCGTCAGGAGCTGAAAAACACAGCACACCAAAGCAAAGAAGGAACAGAACCCAAAGGCCAAACGCTGCAGCTAACGGGTAACCCAAAGCCTCAGGAGGGACACTGGGGGCAACAACATCAAGCAGTCTGTCCTTCCCAAAGGCACACACCAAAACAAACCAGCAGCAAGACACACAAATAAGCCACCAGACAAAATCTCACAGGACCGAGGCCCATCCGGTAGAAGTTCGACACAGCCATAAAGCTGCGACAGCGGGTGGCTCAGAATCCTGAGTCAGCAGAAACCAATGGGGGAGTACAATCAGGAGGCGAAGCATCAAAAACGGCTGGCTTCACCTGGGAGTGGTGGATCCATGCGGGGCGCTCAGTAACACGAACTGCAGAAAAGGAAGACAAGAGAACCTGGTAGGGCCCCTCCCAGGATGGCTTAAGTGAAGCATTGCCGACCATGTGCTTAACCCGAAACCAATCTCCAGCGACGAACGGATGCAAATGATCGGGGAGAGGGGTGCACTGACGGAGGATTCCAGCAGCCTGCAGCTCAGATAGAATTGCCTGGAGAGACAAAACATAGGCTCGCAGGGTATCATCGCCCACTTGCAGGGTTGGAGGAGGTCGGGAATCTGAGAGATTTCCCCAACACGGAGGATGACCAAACAGCATCTCATAAGGTGATGCATTTAAAGGGGCCCGGGGGCGACAACGTAGGCGTTAAAGGGCAGGAGGCAGGACCTCCGGCCACTTGCCATGAGTTTAAAATGTGATCCTTGATCAGAATCAATAACAGCAGGTGGCTCAAACCGGGGAATGACTTCCCGCAAGAGACATTTCACCATCGTAAGAGCGGTTGCTCGGGAGGAAGGGAAAACCTCAATCCAACCAGTCAGGTAATCAACAATAACCAGTAAATATCGGAAACGACCAGCCCTTGGAAGTGTCACAAAATCAACCTGCAAACCTTCAAAAGCGGAATAGACCTAAGGGCATCCCCCCAAGGGAACCCGATGACTAGGGTGAGCATTGAAGCTCTGGCAAGTAGCACAACTGACTGTGACACATTTGGCAACAGGATGGATACCTGGGGCAAACCAAACTCGGAGAACTGTGGCTGCCAAGGCATCTGCACCAAAGTGAGTCACCTGGTGAAGACCCAGACAAACTGGTTGCAGTGCAGCAGCAGGCAAAATAGGGCATCCATCAGGGACCCAAAAGAGTCCGTCCCGTTCCAGCGCCTTATACTGCCGAGGCCACTCAGCTCTTTCCTTATCAGTAATCAGGGAGGGCAACACAGTGCCAGGCATAGACGTGGGGCCAGGGCCATAACAAGAGCTACACATACAAGGGGGGCATGCCGAGCTGCCCAACGAAAGGCCTCGTCGGCTCGGCGATTGCCCAAACTCGGGGAATCACTTCCTCGGGTGTGGGCATGCACATGCACGACGGCCACCTCGGCTGGGAGCAAGAGGGACTGTAATAGGCGTTCTATACGATCCCCATTAGCAACCTTAGGCCACTCCTCCGTGTTCATGAATGTGCAAATAGAACAGCTTACTATAGGCAGGGCTGAACTAAGGCATGATTTTAGTGTCTGAAAGGCTTCTACAGCCTCGGGAGGCCAGTCCAGGGGCTCTGGGGAGGTCATTTGTAGGAGCTCAAAAAGAGGTCTGGTTAACAACCCAAATTCTGGAATCCAAGCTCGACAAAAGCCAACCGCACCAAGAAAACCTCTCAAGGCCCACTTAGTAGTGGGGCGAGGCATGAATTGATCAGGCTCGCTCGTTTGGGGACGATTGCTCTTTCTCCCGCCCGCAACATGAACCCAAGATATTTTACCTGGGGCTGATACCACTGCAGTTTCTCGCGACTAACTTTAAGACCAATTTGATGCAAACAAGCTAGGGCCTGGAGGGAACCTGAACGACACAGATCCTCCGTGTCCCCAGCAATAAGGATATCATCCACATACTGGAACATACTGATCCCTCCGGGTAATTTGAGGGGAGATAGAGCTCCGCACAATTCTCTCAAAAAGATAGTTGGCGAGTGAACAAAACCCTGGGGAAGCCTCGTCTAGGTTAGTTGACGACCTTCCCAGGTAAAGGCAAAAAGGTACTGGCTCTCACAGGACAATGGGATGGTAAAGAATGCACCAGCTAGATCAATACAAGTAAAACAGGTTGCTTTGGGACTCACGGAGCTAACTACTGCCGTGGGACTAGGAACCATAGCATGCATAGGCAAAAGGTAAGAGTTAATTGCACACAAGTCCTGGACTAACCGATAGGACAGAGGGGAGCATAGTTTTCGCACAGGCAACACAGGAGTATTACAGGAAGACCGACATTCGACTAAAATTCCCTCGTGTCTCTTCTCTTTCTCCTTCACACACACTTACTCTAACCTTCATACACATACAATTTCCTTCAGAGGCAATCTCTCCACCCATCATTTCCCCCTTATGGGACACCTGCTTCGCAGGGTGTAGATGCCTGAGCAGACAATTTCCTTCAACTGCAATTGCTTCAACTTCTCTTTTCTTTCTCCTTTTCCCTCCTTCCTTCATTTGAACTGCGTCACTCTGACTGCAGCTTTCTCCGCCACCGTCTGATAGTTTCGCACTTGATCATGTAATATTTAATTTTGACACTGCAACATTGACATTCTACTCTGTAATTCCGTCAGCTCTTTTTCCAAGGCCAACTTATCTTCAATAGCGTAGTTTTTAATTCATGCATTTTTCGGTAAGCAGTTAACAAAGCCCACCCTCTTCTACAGACTCCTGTCATCTCTTTTCCTTTTTCTACAGGAATACGTTGCAAACACTCAGTTAATTGCAAAGATTCAGCATTTCTTACTCGTCCCTTCCAATCTTCACACGAGCCTGTTTCTTTAGCCCAGGCCTTAGCGGGGGAACAGTATGGCATACTCTCCCACTCCGGGATATCCTCCTCCGGTGGCGTTTGCGTTACTTCCTTGAAAAAAGGCACGATGTATTGCGGCTCCTGGCTGACTACGCCAAAATGTTGGGTTAACGAAATATTTATTCAGTTAACCAACGAATAAGGTTCAGACCCGCGACTGCAAGTCCCCTTTTTTCAGAGAAAGAAGGGCAGACACATAGCAATATAGGTGTATCGTTACACTTTTAATAGAAGGAAGGAAATACGAAAGAAGAGAACAAATACAAAAAAGGGGTAAAAACCAACACAAAAAAGGGGGTTACATCACCAGTTCGGGGGAACACCAACTCTTGAAGTTTCATGCTGGGGAATCCCGGATTCAGCTTTCAGGGTCCCGAATGGTAAGGTCCCAGGCAGAGCGTCCTCTCCGTAGGTGAGATTCTGAGTTAGCTCCAACATACGAGCCTTAATAAACCCTTTGCAAACCAAGAAGGCATTTTGCCAATTGCACAAGTTCCCGGGCGATTGGCCAGATCATCCTGGGAAGATGTGTTTATTCAAGATTTTTCCTTACCGGGGAAAATGGCCCGTTTCCAGAGTACAGAGATAAGTTGCTTTTCTTCTCCTTTGTTTTGCAATTGGTTATCTGTCAAGCCCGGTCGAGGTCGCCCAGCAGACAGGTCATCATCATCATCATCAATCGTATTTATTGAGTGCTTACTGTGTGCAGAGCACTGTACTAAGCGCTTGGGAAGTACAAGTTGGCAACATATAGAGACAGTCCCTACCCAACAGTGGGCTCACAGTCTAAAAGGGGGAGGTAGGTCTAGCCGTTGCGAAATCGAAGCCTATACTTAATGTGCAAGAGTTTCTAAATTTACCCGTCATCCAGTCCACCTGTCTCCTGGCCCAGGTACCCCTCTGCCTCCTGGCCCTGGTCCTCCTCTGCCTCCAGGCCTTAGTCATCCACTTCCTCCCGGCCCTTATCCCTTAACCCTCTGCCTCCTGGCCATGGTCACCTTCTGCAGCATTGCCCTGGTCCACCTCTGTCTCCCGGCCCTGGTAGCTCTGTGCCTCCCTGCCCTGGTCTCCTTCTAACTCCAAGCCCTTGGGTCTCTCTCCATCCCGGCCCTGGGTCCCCTCTACCTCCCAGCCCTGGTCCCCCTATGCCTCGCTGCCCCAGTCCAACCCGCCTCTCAGCCCTGGTTCCCCCCTACCTCCTGGCCGTGGTCCCCCATCTCCTGGTCAAGGAACCCCTCCGCATCACTGTTCAGTTCCCTCTGTGTTATGGCCCAGGTACCCCACTGCATCCTAGCCCTGGTGCCCCTCTGCCGCCCTGCCCTGGGCCCCTCTGCCTCTCGGTCCTGAACCCTCAGTGCCTCCAGACCCTGGTCTCCTTCTACCTCCAGGCCTTGGGTCTCTCTCCTCCCCAGCCGTGGCTCCCCTCTACCTCCATGCCCTGGTCGCCTTGTCTCCTGGCCCAAGGACCATTCAGCTTCCTTGCCCTGGTCCCCCTCTGCCTCCTGGCCCTGGTCCCTCTGTGACGCCCGGTTCTGGTCTCCATCTACCTCCAGGCCCTTGGGTCTCTCTCCGTCCCGGCCCTGGTTCCCCTCTATCTGCGGCCCTGGTCCGCCTGTCCCCCCACCCAAATACCCCTCTGCCTCCCTGCTCTGGTCATCCTCTGCCTCCTGGTCCTGATCGCCCTCTGCCTCCCTGCCCTGGTTCCCACCTGAGTCTCAGTCTTGGTTCCCCCTGCCTTACAGCCCTGGTGCACCTGTCTCCCGGCCCAGGTTCCCATCTGCCTCCCGGACTTAGTCCCCCTGTCTCCCGGCCCAGGTACCCCTCTGCCTTCTGTTCCTGGTCCCCCCCCACTCTGCCTACCTGCCCTGGTACACCTCATTCTCCCGGCCCGGGTCCCGCTCTCTGTCCCAGCCCCGGGTCAGATATACCTTCCAGCCATGCTGCCCACCTCCAGGCCCTTGTCCCCGTCTGCCGCCCTGCCCTGGTCCCACTCTACCCCTAGGCCCTGGTCCCCCTCTGTCTCTCGTCCCTGGTTCTCCTGTCTCCCGGCCCAGGGACCCCTGTGCCTCCCTGCCCTGGTCCCCCTCCTTCCCGGCCCAGGTACACCTCTGCCTCCCGGCCCTGGTCTCCCATCTTCCGGCCCAGGTACTCCTCTGCTTTCTGGACCTGGTCCCCCTCTGCCTACCTGCCCTGGTCCCCCTCTGCCTCCCGGAACAGGTACCCTTCTGCCTTCCAGCCCTGGTACCCCGGTGGCGCCCTGCCCTAGTCCCACTTTGCATACCGGTCCTGGTCCCGCTCTGTCCCGGCCAAGGTACCCTTCTAAATCCTGGCCCTGGTCCCCTTCTTCCTCCCCACCCTGGTCCCCCTCTGCCTCCCCGCCCTGGTTTCCCTCTTCGTCCAGCCCCTGGTCAACCTCTCCCTCCCGGCACTGGTCCCAATCTGCCTCCCGGCCCTGGTCCCCCTCTGCCTCCCGGCCCTGATCCCCCTCTGTCTCCCGACCCTGATCCCCGTCTGCCTATCGGGCCTGGTTCCCCTCTCCCTCCCGGCCCTTGTAGCTCTCGAACTCGCGGCCCTTATTCCCCTCTGCCTCGCTGTCCTGATCGCTCTCTCCCTCCCAGTGCTGGTTATTTTCTGCCACCCGGCCCTGATCCCCATCTGCCTCCTGCACCTGGTGCCCTTCTACTTATCTACCCTGGTCCCCATTTGCCACCCAGCCCTGTTCCCCTTCTCCATCTGGCCCTTTCGTTCTCTGCCTCTCTGCCCTGGCCCCCTCTGCTTCTCGGCCTGGTTCCCCTATGCCACCGGGACCAGTTACCCCTCTGCCTCTTGGCCCTGGTCCTGTTCTGACACCCTGCCCTGGTCCCCTTCTAGCTCCTGGTCCTGGTCCTTCTGTGTCTCATGGTCCTGGTCTCTTTCTACCTCCAGCCCTTTGGATCTCTCTCCAAACCGGTCCTGGGTCCCCTCTACCTTCTGGCGCTAGTCCCCGTCTCCCTGCCCGGTACCCTTCTGCCTCCTGGCCATGGTACCCCTCTGCTTCCCGGCCTTGGTCACCCTCTGCCTCCCCACCGTGGTGCCCCTCTGCCACCCCGCCGTGGTCCCCCTCTGCCTCCCGGCCCTTGTCTCCCTCTGTCTTTCAGCACTGGTCCCACTTTACTTTCTGGCCCTGGTCCCGTTCTCCCTCCGGCCCTAGGTCCAATCAACCCCCCTGCCTTGGTCCCCATCTTCTGCCCGGACCTGGTCGCCCTCTGACTACGGCATTGGTGCCCCCGTTACTCCCAGCCCTAGTTGCCTTGTACCTCTCAGCCCTGGTCGCCCTGTGTCTCCCGGCACTGGTCCCCTTGTACCTGTCAGCCCTCGTCTCCCTCCTCCTCCAGGCCCTGGCCTCTCTCTCTGTCCTGGCCCTGAATCCCCTCTATCTACCGGCCTAGGTGCCCCGTCTACAGTCCCAACTACTCCTCTGCCTCCCGACCCTAGTCCCCCGTCTCCCGGCCCTGGTCCCCCCTGCCTCCAGGCCCTGGTCCTCCTCTGCCTCCCGACCCTGGTCCCTTTAAGCCTCGTGGCCCTGGTCTACCTCTTATCTCCAGGCCACTAGGTCTCTCTTTGTCCCGGCCTTGTACCTCTGAGCCTTGGTGCCCCTGTCTGCCAGCCCTGGTCTCCCTCTACCTCCAGGCCCTGGCCCCACTCTGCGTCCCGACCCCGGGACTCTCTACATCCTGGCCTAGCTCCCCCTGTCTCCCTACCCAGGTACCCCTTTGCCTCCAGGCACTGTTCCCCCGGTCTAAAAGCCCTGGTCTCCCTCTGCCTCCCGGCCCTGATCTCCCTCTGCCTCCCGGCCCTGGTCCCCCTCTGCCTCCCGGCCCTTGTCCCCTTATGCCTCCCTGCCCTTGCCCCCCCGGCTTCTCGGTCCTGGTCCCCCTTTGCCTCCCGACCCAGGTACCCTTCTGCCTCTTGGCCCTGGTCCCCCTCTTCCTCCCGGACCTGGTACCCCGTCTACTGGCCCAGGTACCCCTCTGCCTCCTGGCACTGATACCACCCTACCTCCCCGCCCTTGTCCCCCCTCGGACTCCAGGCCCTGGTGACCCTCTGCCTCCCTGTCCTGGTTCACCCCCCGTGCTTCCCAGCCCAGGTCCCTCTGTGCCTTCTGGCCCTGGTCCCCTTCTACGTCCAGGCCCTTGTTTCTCTCTCAATTCCGGCCCTGGGTCACCTCAACCTCCAGACCCTGGTCCCCCGTCTCCCGGCCTAGTTACCCCTCTGCCTCCTGGCCCTGATCCCCCTCTGCCATCCTGCCCTGGTCCCCTTCTATCTCCTGGCCCTGGTCCACCTCTACCTCCCGGCCCTTGTCCATCTCTGCCTCCCGAACCTGGCCCCACATCTCCCTGCCCAGGTACTCCTCTGCCCCCTGGCCCTGGTCCCCCTCTGCCTCCTGCCCCTGGTCCCTCTAAGCCTACCGGTCCTGGCTTCCCTCTACCTCCAGGACAGTGGGTCTTTCTACGTCCCGGCGATGGGTCCCCTCTACCTCCCGGCCCGGGTTCCCCTGTTCTACAAGCCCTTGTTTCCCTCTACC
Organism: Tachyglossus aculeatus; assembly: GCF_015852505.1. Lineage (NCBI taxonomy): Eukaryota > Metazoa > Chordata > Mammalia > Monotremata > Tachyglossidae > Tachyglossus > Tachyglossus aculeatus. Next base: position 467,178 of record NW_024044871.1, read on the forward strand.
TCCTGGCCCTGGCCCCTCTCTCTGTCCTGGCCCTGGGACCCTCTACCTCTCGGCCTAGGTCCCCCTGTATCCCCGCCCAGGTAATCCCCTGCCTCCCGGACCTTGTCCCCCTCTGCCCCATGCCCTTGTCACTTCCTTTTCTCGGCCATGGCCCCCCTTTGCCTCCCGTCCCTGGTACCCCTCTGCCTTCTGACCCTGGTACCCCTCTGCCTCCGGACCCTGGTCCCCCGTCAACCGGCCCCAGGTACCCGTCTGCCTCCTGGCCCTGGTCCTCCCCTGCCTCCTGGCCCTGGTCGCCATCTGACTCCCTGCCCAGGAACCCCTCAGCCTCCTGGCCATTGTCCCCCCCTGCCGCCCTGCCCTGGTCTCCCTCTGCCTCCCGACCTTGGGTTCCCCCTACCTCCCGGCCCTGATCCCTCAGTATCTCCCGGCCCAGGTATCGCTCTATCTCCTGGCCCTAGTCCCCCTCTGTCTCCCTGCCATTGTCCCCCAACATTTTCGGCCCTGGCCCCCCTCTTTCTCCCGGCCTTGGTCCCCCGGCCAAGGTACCCTTCTGCCTCTTGGCCCTGGTCCCCACCTGCCTCCCTTGGGTCTCTCTTCATCGCGGAGCTGGTTCCCCTTTACCTCCCGGCCCTGGTACCCCGTCTGCCAGCCCAGGTACCTCTCTGCCTCCTGGACCTGGTCCCGCTCTGCTTACATGCTGTGGTCCCCATCTGCCTCCGGGCCCTGGAACTCCGTAGCCTCCCGGCTCTGGTCCCCGCCCCCTGTCTCCCTGCCCTTGTCTGCCCCGATTCTCGACCCTGGTTCCCCTTTGCCTCCCTGCCCAGGTACCCCTCTGCCTTCTGGCCCTAGTCCCAACCTGCCATCATGCCCTTATCCCCCTCTGCATTCCGGACCTGGTCCCTCTGTGCCCCCAGGCCTTGGTTTCCTCGTACCGTCAGGCCCTTGGGTGAGTCTCCATCCCGGCCCTTGGTCCCCTCTACCTCCCCGCCCTGGTGCCCCTGTCTCCAGGCATAGGTACCACTCTGCTTCCTGGCCCTGGTCCGCCCCCCCCACTCTGCCCTGTTCCCCCTCTGCCACCCTGCCCTGGTCCCCCTCTGCCACCCGGCCCTGGTCCCCCATCTCCAGGCCAAAGTACCCTAAACCTCCCAGCCCTGGGTCCCCTCTAAGTCCAGTCCTGGTCCCCCATCTCCTGGCCCAGGTACCCCTCTAAATCCTGGTCCTGGTCCCCCTCTGCCTCTCCGCCCTAGTCCCTTTGAGCCGCCCAGACCTGGACCCCCTCTGCCTCCCTGTCCTGGTTCCCCCCTACACCCCCGCCTCTCGTCCCCTGGTCCCCCTCTGACTTTCAGCCCTAGTTCCCCTTTCCTTCCGAGAAGCTGGGGAGTGATAAGGGCAGGAAGGCAGAGGTGCCCCTTTGCCTGCCGGCCCTTGTCCCCGTTTCCTGCCACTGGTCCCCCTCTACCTCTTGCTCCTAGTCCCACTCTCCCTCCCTGCTCTGGTCCACACCGCCTCTCGACCCTGGTCCCCCTCTGCCTCCTGGCCATGGTCGCCCTGTTTCCCGGCGCTGGTGCCACTCTGCCTCCTGGTCCTAGTTTCACTCTGCAACTCTGGTCTGGTCCACACCGCCTCTCAGCCCTGGTCCCACTCTGCCTCCCAGCCCAGGTACCCCTCTGCGTCCTGGCCCTGGTCCCCCTGCCTCAAGACCCAGGTATCCCTCTGCCTCCTGGCCCTGGAAACTCTGTGCCTCCCGGCACTGGTCTCCATCTAGCTCCAGGCCCTTGGGTCTCTCTCCGTTCAGGCCCTGGGTCCCGTCTACCTTCTAGCCCAGATCACCCTGTCTCCTAACAGTCAACCCTCTGCCTCCTGGCCCGGGTCCCTGCTGCTTTCTGGCCCTGGTCCCGGTCTGAGTCCCTATCCTGGTCCGCCGCTGCCTCTCGGCCCTGGACCCACTCTGCCCTTGGTCCTGGTCCCCCTGTCTCTAGGCCCAGGTACCCCTCTGCCTCCCGGCCCTGGTCACCCTGTCTCCCAGCCCAGGTACCGCTCTGCCTCCTGGCCCTGGTCCCCATCTGCCTCCCAGCCCTGATCCCTTTGAGCCTCCCGGACCTGGTCTCCCTCTACCTCCAGGCCATAGGTCACATCTACCTCCCGGCCCTGATCTCCCTCTACCTCCAGGCCCCGGCCCCTCTCTCTGGCCAAGCACTGGGACCCTCTACCTCTTGGCCCTGGTCCTCCCCGTCTCCCGGCCCAGGTACCATTCTGCCTCCCGACCCTAGTCTCATCCTATCCCGTCTGGACTACTGCACTAGCCTTCTCTCTGATCTCCCATCCTCGTGTCTCTCTCCACTTCAATCCATACTTCATGCTGCTGCCCGGATTATCTTTGTCCAGAAACGCTCTGGACATATTACTCCCCTCCTCAAAAACCTCCAATGGCTACCGATCAATCTGCGCATCAGGCAGAAACTCCTCACCCTGGGCTTCAAGGCTCTCCATTACCTCGCCCCCTCCTACCTCACCTCCCTCCTCTCCTTCTACTGCCCAGCCCGCACCCTCCACTCCTCCACCACTAATCTCCTCACTGTACCTCGCTCTCGCCTGTCCCGCCATCGACCCCCGGCCCACGTCATCCCCCGGGCCTGGAATGCCCTCCCTCTGCCCATCCGCCAAGCTAGCTCTCGTCCTCCCTTCAAGGCCCTGCTGAGAGCTCACCTCCTCCAGGAGGCCTTCCCAGACTGAGCCCCTTCTTTCCTCTCCCCCTCGTCCCCCTCTCCATCCCCCCGTCTTACCTCCTTCCCTTCCCCACAGCACCTGTATATATGTATATATGGTTGTACATATTTATTACTCTATTTATTTATTTATTTTACTTGTACATTTCTATCCTACTTATTTTATTTTGTTGGTATGTTTGGTTCTGTTCTCTGTCTCCCCCTTTTAGACTGTGAGCCCACTGTTGGGTAGGGACTGTCTCTATGTGATGCCAATTTGTACTTCCCAAGCGCTTAGTACAGTGCTCTGCACATAGTAAGCGCTCAATAAATACGATTGATTGATTGATTGATTGATAGTCCCCCTGTCTCCCGGCCCCGGTACCCCCTGCCTCCCTGCACTGGCCTCTTATAGCTTCCCGCACTGGTCCCCCTCTGCCTCCCTGCCCTGGTACATCTCTGCCTCTCTAACCTGGTTACCCCCTGCCTGTCGGCCCTGGTCCCCCTCTGCTTCGTCGCCCTTGTCCCCCGTCTCCCAGCCCAGGTACCCCTCTGCCTCCCCGCCCTGATCTCCATCTGCCTCCCGGCCCTGGTCCCTCTGTGACTCCTGGCGCTGGTCTCCCTTGACTTCCGGGCCCTGGTCACTCCCTATGCCCGGCCCTGGGTCCCCACTACTTTTCGGCCCTGATGCCCCTGGTTCGCAGTCAAAGTCCCCGTCTGCCTCCCTGGTCCCCCCCACCCCGACTCCCGCCTCTCTGCTCGGGTCCCCCTCTGCCTCTCGGCCCAGATACTCCACTGCCACCAGGCCCTGGTCCCCCTCTGCTTCCCTGCCCTTGTCCCCCCCGCCTCTCGGGGAGGGTCCCCCTCTGCCTCCCGTCCCCGATTCCCCCTCTACCCCTGGTACCCCTCTGCCTCCTGAACCTGGTCCCCCTCTGTTTACCTGCCCTGGTCCCCATCTGCCACCTGGCCCTGGTCCCCCTCTGCCTCCAGGCCCTGGTAACTCTCTGTCCCCCAGCCCTGGTCTCCTTCTATCTCCAGGCCCATGGGTCCTGTCCCGGCCTGGGGTCCTCTCTAGTACCCGGCCTAGGTACCCCTCTGCTTTCTGGCCCCGACCCCCCTCTGCTGCCCTGCCCTGGTCGCCCTCTGCCCTTGGTTCCTGGTCCCCCTTTATTTCTTGGCCCTGGTCCCCCTCAACCTTCTGGAGCTGGTAATATTCTCCCTCTGGCCCATGATCCCCTCTACCTCCCTGTCTTGGTCCCCATCTTACACCTGGACCACACTGGTGCCCCGGTTCTTCCCAGCCCTAGTCGCCTTATACCTCCCGGCCAGGTCTCCCTCTGCCTACTGTCCCTGGTCCCCGGATGCCTTCCAGCCCTAGTCTCCCTCAACCTCCAGGCCCAGGCCCCTCTCCTCATCCCAGCCATGGTTATCCTCTATCTCCCAGCCTAGGTGCCCCTATCACCTGGACCCCTGGACCCCTCTGCCTCCCGGCCCTGGTCCCACTCTGTCTTTATGCCCTGGTCCCCTATGCCTTCCGGCCCTGGTCCCCCGTTCTATCAGCCCTGGTCTACCTCTACCTCCAGGCCTTGGCTGCTCTCTCCGTCCCGGCCCTGGGACCTTCTACATCCCGGCCTAGGTCCCCCTATCTCCCGGCCCAATTCGCCCTCTGCCTTCTGGCCCTGGTCACCCTATCTCCCAGCCCAGGTACCCCTCAGCCTCCTGGCCCTGGTCCCCCTCTGCCTTCCCACCCTAGTGCCTCTCTGCTTCCCGTCCCTGGCCGGCCTCTGCCTCTCTGTTCTGATTGTCCCCTGCCTCTCGGCCCTGGTTCCCCTCTGCTTCTCAGCCCGAGTCCCACTGGCTTCCGCCACAGATACCCCTCTGCCTCCTGGCCCTGGTCCCCCCTGCCACGTCCCTGGTTCCCCTGTGACTGCCAGCCCTGGTTCCCCTTTGCTTCCAAGAACGGGGGGTGAGGGGGACAAGGGCAGGGAGGCAGAGGAACCCCTCTGCCTGCCGGCCCTGGTCCCCGTTTCCCAGCCCTGGTCCCCCTCTGCTTCCCGTCCCTGGTCCCACTCTGCCTGCTGAACCTGGTCATCCTCTGCCTCCCGACCCTGGTACCCCATCTCCCGGCAGAGGTACCCATTTGCCGCCAGGCACTGGTCCTCCTCTGCCTCCAGGCCCTGGTCCCCTCGGTCTCCCTTCCATTGTCCCCCGCCCCCCGCTTCTCGGCCCTGGTCCACCGTCTCCTGGCCCAGGTACCCCTCTGCCTAATTTACTTGTACATATTTACTATTCTATTTATCTTGTCAATGATGCGCATGTAGCTTTACTTCTATTTATACTGCTGACTTGACACCTGACCACACGCTTTGTTTTGTTGTCTGTCTCCCCCTTCTAGACTGTGAGCCCGTTGTTGGGTAGGGACCGTCTCTATATGTTGCCACCTTGTACTTACCAAGCGCGTAGTACAGTGCGCTTCACACAGCGCTCAATGAATACGACTGAATGAATAGCCCTGGTCCCCCACTGTTGCCCTGCCATAGTCCTCCTCTGCCTTCCAGCACTGGGTCCCCTCAACCTCCAGGTACTGGTCCCCCTCTGACTGCCTCCCATGGTCTCCCTCTGCCTCTCTGCCCTTGTCCCCCCAAATTCTCGGCCCTGGTCCCCCTTTGCCTTCCGGCTCAGGTACTACTCTACGTCCTGGCCCTGATCCCCCCCTATCTCCCGGCCCTGGTCCCCCGTCTCCTGGCCCAGGTACCCTTCTAAATCCTGGTCCTGGTCCCGCTCTGCCTCCCACCCTGGTCCAATTCTGCCTCCCGGCCCTGGATCCCCTCTGCCTACCTGTCCTGGTCCCCCCTGCTTCTCGTGCCCTGGTCCCCCTCTGACTTTCGCCCTAGTTCCCCTTTACTTCCGAGAAGTGGGGGAGTGATAAGGGAAGGGAGGTAGATTTAATCCTCTGCCTGCTGGCCGTGGTCCACGTTTCCCGGCACTGGTACACCTCTGCCTCCCGGCCCTTGGACCCTCTGCCCTCCGGCCCTAGTTCCTTTGAGCCTACAGGCCCTGGCCTCCCTCTATGTCCAATCTATTGGGTCTCTCTCCGTCCCGGCCATGGGTCCCCTTAACCTCCCAGCCCTCGTCCCCCTGTTCTGCCATCCACGGTCTCCCTCTACCTCCAGGCACCGGCCCCTCTCTCTATCCTGGCCCTGGGACTTTCTACCTCCCGGCCCAGGTACCCCGTCTGCCTCCCTGCCTTGGTCTCCCCCTGCCTCACTTCCCTGGTCCCCCACTGACCTTAGCCCTAGTTCCCCTTTCTTTCCGAGAAGCGGGGGGGACAAGAGCGGGGAGGCAGAGGTACCCCGAACCTGCTCCTCAGTCACCGGGTCCTGGTCCCTTTGAGCCTCCCGGCCCTGGTCCCTTTGAACCTCCCGACCCTGGCCTCCCTCTACCTCCAGACTACTGGGTCTGTCTCCGTTCCGGCCATGGGTCCCCTCTACCTCCCACCCCTGGTCCCTCTGTTCTACCAACCCTGGTCTCCATTTGCCTCCCGGCCTTAGTACCACTCTACCTACTGGCCATGGTCCTCCCTTGCCGCCCTCCCCTGGTCCCCCTCTACCTCCCGGCCATGGTCTCCCAGTCTTCTCGCCCAGGGCCCCCTCTGCTTCTAGGCCCTGGTCACTCTGTGCCTCCAGGCTCTTGTCCCACCCGCATTTCGGCTCTGATCCCCCTCTGCCTCTTGGTCCTGGTCCACCATCTCCCGTCCCAGGTACCTCTCTGCCTCCTGGCCCTGGTCCCCCCTGCCATGCTGCGCTGGTCACCATCTGTCTCCAGTCCCTGGTTCCCATGTGCCTACCAGTCCTAATTCACCCTTACTTACAAGAAGCTGGGGGGACAAGGGCAGGGAGGCAGAGGAACCCCTCTGCCTGCCGACCCTGGTCCCCCTCTACCTCCAGTCCCATGTGCCTACCAGTCCTAATTCACCCTTACTTACAAGAAGCTGGGGGGACAAGGGCAGGGAGGCAGAGGAACCCCTCTGCCTGCCGACCCTGGTCCCCCTCTACCTCCAGTCCCATGTCCCCCTCTACCTCCCGACACTGGTCCACTTAAGCATCCCAGCCCTGGTCCCCTTCTGCCTCCCGACCCTGGTCCCCCATCTCCTACGGCCCAGGTACACCTCTGCCTCCAGGCACGTATTCCCCACACTTCTCAGCCCTGGTCCCCCTTTGCCTTCTGGCCCTAGTCCCCCTCTTCCTCCTGGAGGTACCCCTGTGCCAGCTGGCCCTGATCCCCGTTTCCCAACCCTGGTCCCCCTCTGCCTCCCGGCCCTGGTCTCCCTCTGCGTCCCAACCCTGCTCCCCCAATCTCCCGGTCCAGGTACCCCTCTGCCTCCTGGCCCTGGTCCCCCTCTAGCTCCAGACCCTGGACCTCCTCTGCCTCCCATCACCGGTTTCTTTGAGCCTCCCGGCCCTGGCCTCCCTATACGGCCAGGCCACTGGGTCTCTCTCCTTCCCAGCCATGCGTCCCCTCTACCTCCCGGCCCAGGTGCCCCTGTTCTACCAGCCCTGGTCTCCCTCTACCTCCACGCCCTGGCCCTTTTCTCCATCCCGGCCCTGGGACACTCTACCCCCCGGCCTAGGTCCCCCTGTCTCCCGGCCCAGGTACCCCTCTGCCTCCCGGCCCTGGCCGGCCTCTGCCTATCTAACCTGGTCACCCCCCGTCTCTCGGCCCTCATTCCCCTCTGCTTCTTAGCCCAATCCCAACCGTCTCCCGGCACACGTACCCCTCTGCCTCCCAGCCCTGGCCCCCCTGCCTCCCGGTCCTGGTCCCCTTTTGCCTCCCTGACCTTGTCCCCCCGGCTTCTCGGCCATGGTCCCCCTTTGCCTCTGGGTCCAGGTACCCCTTTGCCTCCTGGCCCTGGTCCCCTTCTGCCTCCCAGACCTGGACCCCGTTTCTGGGCCGTGGTGCCCCTCTGCCTCCCAGTACTGGTCCCCTCTGCTTCCCGACCCTGGCCCCCCGTCTCCCAGCCCAGGTACCCCTCTGCCTCCTGGCCCTGGTCCCCCTCTGCCTCCAGACCCTGGTTCCACTCTGCCTCCCTGCCCTGCTCCCTTTGAGCCTCCCAGCTCTGGTCTCCCTCTACCTCCAGGCCATTGGGTTTCTCTCCATCCTGGCCATGGATCCCCACTACCTACAGGCCCTGACCCCCCTGTTCTGCCAGCCCTGCTCTTCCTCTACCTCCAAGACCTGACCCCTCTCTCAGTCCTGGCCCAGGCCCCTCTCTCCATCCTGGGACCCTCTCTGTCCCGGACTAGGTCCCCCAGTCTTCCGGCCTAGCTAACCCTCTGCCTTCCGGCCCTGCTCCCCCTGTCTTCTGGCCTAAGTAACCCTCTGCCTCCGGCCCTGGTCCACCTCTGCCTCCCGGCCCATATGCCCCTCTGCCTCCCGGCCCAGGTACCCCTCTGCCTCCAGCCCTGGTCCCCCTTCTCCCAGCCCAAGTACCCATCTGCCTCCCTGCCCTTGTCTCCAATGTCCCCCAGCCCAGGTACCCCTCTCCTTCCTGGGCCTCGTTCCCCTCTACCTCCAGGCCATGGTCAACCTCTGCCTCCCGGTCCAGCTGCCTTTAAGACTCCTGGTCCTGCTCTCTCTCTACCTCCAGGCCACTGGGTCTCTCCGTCCCAGCCATGGATCCCCTCTACGTCCCGGCCGAGGTCCCCCTGTTCTGCCTGCCCTGGTTTCTCTCTACCTCCAGGCCCTGGCCTCTCCCTCCGTCCTGGCCCTGGAACACTTTACCTCCCGGCCTAGGTCCCCCTGTCTCCCGGCCCAGGTACCTCTCTGCCTCCCAGTCCCAGTCCCCTTTTCTCCTGGCCCAGGTACCTCTCTGCCTCCTGGTCCTGGTCCCCTTCTGCCTTCCCGCCCTGGTCCCCCTCTGTTTCCCGGCCCTGGTCTGCCTCTGCCTCTCTGACCAGGTAGCCCCCTGCCTCTTGGCCCTGGTTCCCCTCTGCTTCTCAACCCTAGTGCCCCTGTCTCCTGGCACAGATACCCTTCTGCCTTCCGGCCCTGGTCTCCCTGTATCCGGCCTGGGTAACCCTATGCCTCCAGGCCCTGGTCCCCCTCTGCCTTCCAGCAATTGTCCACCGTGCTTCTCAGCCCTGGCCCCTTTTGCCACCCAGCCCAGGTCCCCCTCTGCCTCCCGACCCCGGTCCCCCGTCCCTGGGCCCAGTCACCCCTCTACCTCCAGGCCCTGGCCACCCTCTGCCTCCCGGCCCTGCTCCCTTTAAACCTCCAGGGCCCGGTCTCCCTTTACTTCAAGGCCACGGGGTCTCTCTCTGTCACGCCCATGGCTCCCCTATAACTCCCTGTTCTACCAGTCCTGGTCTATCTATACTTCCAGACCCTGGCAACTCTCTCCATCCCGGCCCTGGGACCCTCTACCTCCCGGCCTAGGTCCCCCTGTCTCCCGGCCCCAGTCCCCCTCTGCTTTCTCACCCTGGTCGCCCTCTGCTTCCTGGCCATGGCGGGCATCTACCTCTCTGAACTGCTCGCCCCCTGCGTCTCGGCCCTGGTTCCCCTCTGCTTCTCAGCCCTAGTCCTCTGTCTCCTGGCACAGGTACCCCATACCCTGCTGACCCTGGTCCCCCTCTGTCTTTGTCCTTGTCCCCCATCTACCAACCCTGTTACCCCTCTGTCTCCTGGCCCAGGTCCTGTTCCGCCTCCCGGCCCTGGTACCTCTCTGCCTCCCGACCATGGTCCCCCTGTCTCATGGCCCAGTTACCCCTCTACTTCCCGGTCCTGGTACCAATGTCTCCGGACCAGGTACCCTTCTGCCTCCCGGCCCTTGTCCCCCTATGCCTCTCTGCCCTGTTCCCTCCGGCTTCTTGGCCCGGGTTACCCTCTGCCTCCTTGCCCTGGTCCCACTCTGATGCCCTGCCCTGTCCCCCAACCCCGCTTCTCGGCCCTGGTCCCCCTCTACCTCCTGGCCGTTGTCCATGTCTGACTTACAACCCTGGTCCCCCTTTACTCTCTGGGTCTGGTCCCCCACGACCTTCCGGCACTGGTCCCCTTCTCCCTTCGGCCCTAGTTCACCTCTACCTCCCTGCCTTAGTCCACATCTTCCACCCGGACCTGGTCCCTCTCTGCCTACCGGCATGGTGCCCCAGTACTTCCCAGCCCTCATAGCCTTGTACCTCCGGTCCCTGGTCACCCTCTGCCCCTGGGCCCTGGTCCCCCTGTGCCTGCCAGCCCTCGTCCCCCTCTACCTCCTGGTCATTACCCTTCTCTCCCTCCCAGCCCTGGGTCCCCTATTCATTCATTCACTCATTCAATCATATTTATTGAGCGCTTACTGTGTGCAGAGCACTGTACTAAGTGCTTGGGAAGTATTAACAAAATATTAACATTAATATGTTAATATTATCATATTAACAAATAAAATAAATAGAATAGTAAATATGCAAAGTAAAATAAATAGAGCAATAAATATGTACAAACATATATACAGGTGCTGTGGGAAGGGGAAGGAGGTAGGGCGGGGGATGGGAAAGGGGAAGAGGGGGATAAGAAGGCGGGGTCTCAGTCTGGGAAGGCCTCCTGGAGGAGGTGAGACCTCAGTAGGGCTTTGAAGGGAGGAAGAGAGCTATCTTGGCGGATGTGTGGAGGGAGGGCATTCCAGGCCAGGGGGAGGACGTGGGCCTGGGGTCGACAGCGGGACAGGCAAGAACGAGGCACAGTGGGGAGGTTAGCGGCAGAGGAGCGGAGGGTGCGGACTGGGCTGTAGAAGGAAAGAAGGGAGGTGAGATAGGAGGGGGCGAGGTGATGGAGAGCCTTGAAGCCGAGAATGAGGAGTTTTTGCCTGATGCGTGGGTTGATTGGTAGCCACTGGAGATTTTTGAGGAGGGGAGTAACATGCCCAGAGCGTTTCTGGACAAAGATGATCCGAGCAGCGGCTTGAAGTATAGACTGAAGTGGGGAGAGACAGGAGGATGGGAGATCAGAGAGGAGGTCTGATGCAGTAATCCAGTCGGGATAGGATGAGAGATTGAACCAGCAGGGTAGCGGTTTAGATGGAGAGGAAAGGGCGGATCTTGGCGATGTTGCGGAGGTGAGAACGGCAGATTTTGGTGACGGATTGGATGTGAGGGGTGAACGAGAGAGCGGAGTCGAGGATGACACCAAGGTTGCGGGCTTGTGAGACGGGAAGGATGGTAGTGCCGTCAACAATGATGGGAAAGTCAGAGAGAGGGTAGGGTTTGGGAGGGAAGATAAGGAGTTCAGTCTTGGACATACTGAGGTTTAGATGGCGGGAAGACATCCAGATGGAGATGTCTTGAAGGCAGGAGGAGACACGAGCCTGAAGGGAGGGAGAGGGAGCAAGGGCAGAGATGTAGATTTGGGTGTCATCAGCGTAGAGATGATAGTTGAAGCCGTGGGAGCGAATGAGTTCACCAAGGGAGTGAGTGTCGATAGAGAACTGAAGGGGACCAGGAACTGACCCCCTCCCGGCCCTAGTTCACCTCTACCTCCCTGCCTTAGTCCACATCTTCCGCCCGGACCTCCTCACTCTCTGCGTACCGGCATGGTGCCCCAGTACTTCCCAGCCATCGTAGACTTGTACCTCCGGGCCCTGGTCACCCTCTGCCTCTGGGCCCTGGTCCACCTGTGCCTGCCAGCCCTTGTCACCCTCTACCTCCTGCCCCTGCCCTTCTTTCTCTCCCAGCCCTGGGTCCCCTATACATCCTGGCCCTGGCCCCCTGTCTCCGGACTCAGGTACCCTTCTACTTCCTGGCCCTGTTCCGCCTCTGCCTTCCCGCACTGGTCCCCCTCTGCCTCCTGGACCTGGTCGCCCCCTGCCTCTCAGCCCTGGTCTCCCTCTACCTCCAGTCCCTGGTCACTCTCTCGTTCCCGGCCCTGGGTACCCTCTAACTCCCCGCCCTGGTCCCCCTTTCTCTCAGCCCTGATACCCCTCTAACTCCCGGTCCTGGTCCTCTTCTGCTGCCCTGAGCTGGTCCCTCTGTGCCTCCCAGCCCTTGTCTCCTTCTACCTCCAGGCCTTTGGGTCTCTCTCAGTCCCGGCCCTGGGTCCCCTCTACCTCCCTGCCCAGGTATCTCTCTACCTTCTGGCCCTGGTCCCCCCATCTCCCGGCCTAGGTACCCCTCTGGCTGCTGGCCCTGGTCTCCCTATGCCTCCCTGCCCTGGTCTCCCGTCGCCCAGCCCAAGTACCCCTCTGCCTCTCTGCCCTTGTCCCCATGTCTCCCAGCCCAGGTACTCCTATGCCTCCTGGCCCTCGTCCCCCTCTCTCATCCGCCCTGTTCCCACACTGTGCCTCCTGGCCCTCGTCTCCTTCTACCTCCAGGCTCTTGGGTCTCTCTCAGTCATTCATGCATTCATTCAATCGTATTTATTGAGTGCTTATTGTGTGCAGAGCACTGTACTAAGTGCTTGGGAAGTCCAAGTTGGCAACATCTAGAGACCGTCCCTACCCAACAGTGGGCTCACAGTCTAGAAGGGGGAGACAGAGATCAAAACAAAGCATATTAACAAAATAAAATAAATAGAATAAATATGTACAAATAAAATAAATAAATAAAAAAGCAAATCTGGGGGTAGCGTGGCACAAAGCTCTCACCCACTTTATTCATTCATTCACTCGTATTCATTGAGCGCTTACTGTGTGCAGAGCACTGTACTAAGCGCTTGGGAAGTCCAGGTAGGAAACATCTAGAGACGGTCCCTACCCAACAGCTGGCTTACAGTCTAGAAGGGGGAGACAGAGAACAAAACAAATCATATTAACAAAATAAAATAGAGTAAATATGTACAAATAAAATAAATAAAAAAGCAAATCTGGGTGGAGCGCGGCACAAAGCGCTCACCCACTTCATTCATTCAATCGTATTTATTGAGCGCTTACTGTGTGCACAGCACTGTACTAAGCGCTTGGGAAGTACACGTTGGCAACATAGAGAGTCGGTCCCTACCCAGCAGCGGGCTCTTTATTCAAAGAGAAAACGGTTCGGGAACTCCCAGGGCCACGAGGAGATAAGCCGACCTGACGACGGGGACGGTCGGACAGCAGGCCGAATCCCAACTGGGAGACGGCCCTCCGCTGGATCGCAGCCCTTGGGATCTCCAAGAACTTCGTGTTACAGAAAACTCACGGCCTCCTCATCTTCCCATCCTCATCCCGTTCTCCCCCACACTTTCCCAGCAGTACGGCCCCGTCTCAAAGCCATTGTCGGTGTCCTTTATTTTCCATTTCAATTGCATTTATGGAGCTCTTACTATGTGCAGAGCACTGTACTGAGCGCTTGGGAAGTACAAGTTGGCAACATATATTCATTCATTCAGTCGTATTCATTGAGCGCTTACTGTGTGCAGAGCACTGTACTGAGCGCTTGGGAAGTAGAAGTCGGCGACATATAGAGACGTTCCCTACCCAAAAACGGGCTCACAGTCTAGAAGGGGGAGACAGGCAACAAAACAAAACATGTGGACAGGTTCCAAGTCATCAGAATAAATAGACGTAAAGCTAGATTCATTCACTCTTTCATTCAATCGTATTTATTGAGCGGTTACTGTGTGCAGAGCACTATACTGAGCGCTTGGGAAGTACAAGTTGGCAACATGTAGAGATGTTCCCTACCCGGCCCATCGTCCCCTCTACCTCGCGGAGCTTGTCTCGTTGTCTCCCGGACCAGAGACCCTTCTGCCACCTGGCTCTGGTCCCCCTTGGATGCCCTGCCTTAGTTCCCTTCTGCCTCCCGGCCCTGGTCTCTCTGTATCTCCAGGCCCTGCTCTCAGTCTACGTTCAAGGCCCTTGGGTCTCTCTCCATCCCGGCCCTGGGTCCTCTCTACCTCCAGGACCTGGCCCCCGTCTCCCAAACCAGGTACCACTATGCCTCCCGGCCATGGTCTCCCTCTGCCTCCCAGCCCTGGTGTCCATTTCCTGGTCCAGGGAAACCTCTACCTCCCGGCCTTGGTCCCCTTCTGCCTCATGGCCCTGGTCCCCCTCTGCTTCCTGGCCCCGGTCCGTTTAAGCTTCCCGGAAGTGGTCTACCTCTGCCTCCAGACCACTGAGTTTCTCTCCGTCCCAGCCATGGGTCCCCACTACCTCCTGGCCCTGGTCCCCCTTTTCTGCCAGCCCTGGTTTCCCTCTACCGCCAGGCCCTGGCCCCTCTCTCCGTCCCGGCTCTGGTACCCTTTACCTCTTGGCCTAGGTCCCCCTGTCTCCCGGACCAGGTACACCCTGTCTCCCGGCCCAGGTACCCCTGTCCCTCCTGGCCCTGGTCCCCCTCTGCCTTCCTGCCCCGGTCCCCCTCTGCCTCCCAGACCTGGTGCCCCTCTGTCTCCCTGCCCTGGTCCCCCGCGCCACTCAGCCCTGGTCCTCGTCTGCCTCCCGGTTCAGGGTATGCCGCTGCCTCCTTGCCCTGGTCGGCCGTCTCCCGGCACAGGTACCCCTCTGCCGCCAGGCCCTAGTCCCTCTCTGCCTCCCTGCCGTGGTCCCACTCTGCTGTCCCGCCCTGTTTCCCTCTGCTTTCCGGCTCTGGTCCCTCTGGGCCTCCCGGCACTGGTCTCATTCTACCTCCAGGCCCTTGCATCTCCCTCCGTCCCGGCCCTGGGTCTCCTCTTCCTCCCGGCCCTGGTCCCCCTGTCTCCTGGTCATACTCTCTTCTGCCTTCCCGCCCTCGTCCCTCCTGCCTCCTGGCCCTGGTCCCCCTCTGCCTCCTTGCTCAGGCCACCCTGACTTCCGGCCCGGGTCCCCCTCAACATTCCGGACCTGGCCCCTAGTCCTCTTGCCCAGGTACCCCTCTGCCTCCCGGTCTTGGTCCCCCTATTCCCGGTCCAGGTACCCCTCTGCCTCCTGGCACTGGTCCCCTTCTGCCATCCTGCCCTGGTCACCCTCTGCCTCCCGGCACCATTATCCTTCTACCTCCAGGCCCTTGGGTCTCTCCGTCCCGACTCTCTACCTCCCGGCCTAGGTTCCCCTTTCTCTCGACCCAGGTACCCCTCTGCCTACCGGCCCTGGTCCCCCATCTCCAGGCCCAGGGGGACTACCTTTCGGCCCTAGTCTCCCTGTTTCCAGGCCCACTTACCCCTCTGCCTCCCGACCCTGTTCCCCCTCTGACTCCCTGCCTTGGTCCCCTCTGCTTCTCGGCCCTGGTCCCACTCTACCTTCCGGCTCAGGTAAACCGCTGCCTCTTAGCACTTGCCCCTCTCTGCCTCCTGGCCCTGGTCACCTTCTGCCGCCCAGCCCTGATCCCCCTCTACCTCCCGGCCCTGGTTTCCTTCTACCTCCAGGCCCTTGGGTCTCTCTCCGTCCTCGCCCTGGGTCCCCTCTAACTCCTGGCCCTGGTCCCCCTGTCTCCAGACCCAAGTACCCCTCTGTCTCTTGGCCCTGGTTCCCCTCTACCTCCCGGCCCTGGTCACCCTGTCTCCTGACCCAGGTATCCCTCTGCCTCCCGGCCCTGGTCCCCCTCTGACTCCCGGCCCAGGTCCCATCTGCCTCCCTTTCCTGGTCACCCCCGCTTCTAGGCCCTTGTTATCCCCTACCTACCGGCCCAGGTACAATTCTGCCTCCTGGCCCTAGTCCCCAGCTGCCTTCCCGCCCTGGTTCCCCCTGCCTCCTGGCCCTGGTCACCCTCTGCCTCCCTGCCCGGGTCCCCCCATGCCTACTGGTCCGGGCTTCCCGTCTCCCGGCCCAGGTACCCCTCTGCCTCCTGGGCCTGGTCCCCCTCAGTGACTCGACTCTGGTCCCATGTCTCCCGGCCCAAGTACCCCTCTGCCTCCTGACCATAGTCCTCCTCTGTGTCCCTGCTATGGTCCCCCTGTTTGTGCCAGCTTTGGTCTCCCCCTACCTCCAGTCCCTGGCCCCTCTATCCATCCCGGCCCTGGGACGCTCTACCTCCCGGCCTAGGTTCCCCTGTCTCTCGACCCAGTTACCCCTCTGCCTACCGGCCCTGGTCCCCCATCTCCAGGCCCAGGTATCCCTCTGCCTCCAGGCCCTGGTCCCCCTTGGCCTCCCTTCCATTGTGCACCCCGCTTCTCGGCCTGGGTCCCCCTCTTCCTCCTGGCCCTGGTTCCCCGTTTTAGGTATCCCTCTGCCTCCTGGCCCTGGTTCCCCACTTTCGCCCTGCCAGGATCCTCCTCTGCCTCTGGCCCTGAGTCCCCTCACCCTCCAGGTACTGGTCCCCCTCTGCCTCCCTGCCCTTGTCTCCCCCACGTCTCGGCCCTGGTCCCCTTTTGCCTTCTGGCCCAGGTACCCCCCTGCCTCCTGGCCCTGATCCCTCTCTGCCTCCCGACCCTGGTCCCCCGTCTTCAGGCTCAGTTACCCCTCTGTCTCCTGGCCCTGGCCCCCCACTCCCACCCTGCCCTGGTCCCCCTCTGCCTCCCGGCCCTGGGTCCCCTCTACCTCCAGGTCTTGGTCCCCCATCTCCTGGCCCAGGTACCCTACTAAATCCTAGCCCTGGTCCCCCTCAGCCTCCCTACCCTGGCCCCTTTGAGCCATTCAGCCCAGGAGCCCCTCTGCCTGCCTGTCCTGGTCCCCCCAGGCTCTTTTCCCCTGGTCCCCCTATGACCTTTGGCCTTAGTTCCCCTTTACTTCCGAGAAGCGTGGGGATGATAAGGGCAGGGAGGCAGAGGAACCCCTCTGCCTGCCGGCCCTAGTTCCCGTTTCCCGGCCCTGGTCCCCCTCTGCCTCCCGGCCCTGGTCTCTCTCTACCTCCAGGCCCTGGTCCCTTTCTCCATCCCGGCTCTGGTCCCCCTGTTCTATCAGCCCTGATTTCCCTCTACCTCCATGCCTTGGACGCTCTCTCCATCCCGGCCCTGGGACCCTCTACCTCCCGGTTTAGGTCCCCCTATCTCCCAGCCCAGGTACCCCTCTGCCTCCCGGCCCCGGTCACCCTATCTCTCGGCCCAGGTACCCCTCTGCCTCCTGGCCCTGGTTCCCGTCTGCCTTCCCACCCTGATCCCTCTCTGCTTCCCGGCCCTGGCCAGCCTCTGCCCCTCTGTCCTGGTCGCCCCCGACCTCAAGGGCCGGGTTCCCCTCTGCTTCTCAGCCTTAGTCCCACCGTCTCCCGGCACAGGTACCCCTCTGCCTCTGGCCTTCGTCCCCCCTGCCATCCTGCCCTGGTCCCCTTCTGCCTCACGTCCCTGGTTCCCCTGTGACTGCCAGCCCTAGTACCCCTTTACTTCCAAGAACAGAGCGGGTACAAGGGCATGGGGGAAGAGGTACTCTTCTGCCTGCTGGCCCTGGTCCCCGTTTCCCAGCCCTGGTCCCCCTCTGCCTGCCGGCCCTGGACCCGTTTCCCAGCCCAGGTACCCCTCTGCCTCCCTGCCCTGGTCCCACTCTGCCTCCCTACCCTGGTTCCGATGTCTCTTCGCCCAGGTACCGCTCTGCCTCCTGGCCCTGGTGTCTGTGTGCATCCAGGCCCTTGTCCCACCCGCATCTTGGCCCTGGTCCCCCTCTGCCTCTTGGCCCTGGTCCCACATCTCCCCGACCAGGTACCTCTCTGTCTCCTGGCCCTGGTCCCCCCTGCCACCCTGCCCTGATCACCACCTGCCTCCCGTCCCTGGGTCCCCTGTGCCTGCCAGCCCTCGTTCCCCCTTACTTCCATGAAGCTGGGGGGACAAGGCCAGGGAGGCAGAGGAACCCCTTTGCCTGCCGGCCCTGTTCTCCCTCTTTCTCCAAGCCCAGGTCCCCCTCTACCTCCCGACGCTGGTCCCTTTAAGCCTCCCGGCCCTGGTCCACTTCTGCCTCCCAACCCTGGTGCCCCATCTCCCGGCCCAGGTACCCCATCTGCCTACTGGCCCTGGTCCCCTTCTGCCTCAAAGGCCCCGGTCCCCCTCTGCCTCCCTGCACTTGTCCCCCCTCTTCTTGGCCCTGGTCCCCGCTTGCCTTTTGGCCCAGGTATCTCTTTGCCCCCTGGACCTCTTCCCCCTCTGACTTCCAGCCCAGGTACCCCTCTGCATCCTGGCCCTGGTCCCCCGTATGCCGGCCCAGGTACCCCGCTGCCTCCTTGCCCTAGTCCCCTACTGCTGCCCTGCTCTAGTCCCCCTCTGCCTCCTGGCCCTGGATCCCCTCAACCACCCGGCCCTGGTCCCCCTGTCTCCTGGCCCAGGCACCCTTCTAAATCTTGGCCCTGTTCCCCCTCTCCCTCCCGCCCTGGTCCCCCTCTGCATCCCGGCCCTTGTCCCCCTCTGCCTTCCTGCCTTGGTCCCTACCGCCTATCGTCCCTAGTCCCCCTCTGAGTTTCGGCTGTAGTTCTCCTGTACTTATGAGAAGCCAGTGGGGTTGGGGAGGGGGGCAAGGGCAGGGTGGCAGAGGTACCCCTGTGCCTGCTGGCCCTGATCCCCATTTCCCAACCTTGGTACCCCTCTGCCTCGCAGCCCTGGTTCCCCTCTGCCTCCCGACTCCCGTCTCCCGGCCCAGGTACCCCTCTGCCTCCCAGCCCTGGGTTCCCTGAGACCTCCAGCCGTGGTCCCTCTGCATCTTGGCCCTAGTCCCCGTGCCCCTCCACCCTGGTCTCCCTCTGCCTCCCGGCCTTGGTCACACTCTGCCTCCCTGCCTTGGTCGACCCCTGCCTTACGCCGCTGGTCCCCCTCTGACTTTCGGCCCTAGTTCCCCTTTACTTCTGAGAAGCAGGGAGTACAAGGGCAGGAAGACAGTGGTACCACTCTTCCTGCCGGCTTGATCCCCATTTCCCGACCCTGGTCCCCCTCTGCCCCCCTCTGGTCCCCCCCCCCCGGCCTCAGCCTCTCTGACCTGGTCACGCCCCGCCTCTCGGCCCTGGTTGTCCTCTGCTTCTCAGCTGTAGTCCAACTGTCTCCCGGCACAGATACCCCGCTGCCTCCCAGCCAGGGTCCCCCTGTCCCCTGGCCGAGGTACCCGTCTGCCTCCCAGCCCTGGTCGCCCCGTCTACCGGACCTGGTCCCCCACTTTCTCCCGGTCCTGGTCACCCTCAGCCTCCCTGACCTTGTCACACTGCTTCTCGGCCCTGGTAACCCTTTGCCTCCCGATCCAGGTACCCCTCTGCCTCCTGGCCCTGGCCCCCATCTGCTTCCCGGCCCTGGTTCCCCGTCTACCGGCTCGGGTACCCCTCTGCCTACTGGCCCTGGTGCCCCGCTGCCTCCAGGCCCTGGTCACCCATTCATTCAGTCGTATTTATTGAGTGCTTACTGTGAGCAGAGCACTGTACTAAGCTCTTGAGAAGTACAGGTTGGCAACATATAGAGATGGTCCCGACCCAACAACGGGCCTCCCAACCCTAGTCCCCCATCTCCCGGTCCCTTTGGGCCTCCCGGCCCTGGTCTCCCACTACCTCCAGGCCACTGGGTCTCTCTCCATCCAGGCCATCGGTCACCTCTACCTCTATGCCCTGGTCCCCATGTTCTGCCAGCCCTGGTCTCCCTCTACCTTCCGTCCCTGGTCCCCCCTGATTTCCTGCCCTGGTCCCCCTCTCCCTCCAAGCCCTGGGCCATGGGTCTCTCTCCGTCCCGGCCATGGGTCCTCCTGCTCTGCCAGCCAGGTTTCCCTCTACCTACAAGCCCCGGCTCCTTTCTCCGTCTCGGTCCTGGGACCCTCTGCCTCCCGGCCTAGGTCCCCCTGTCTCCCGGCCCTGGAACCCCACTCTCCCCACCCATGTAATCCTCTGCCTCCTAGCCCTGGTCACCCTCTGCCTCCCGACCCTGGTCCCCCTTCTCCGGGCCCCGGTACCCATCTGTCTCCTGGCCCTGATCCCCCTCTGCCTCCCGGCCCTGGTCACCCAAGCCTCCCGGCCCTAGTCTCCCGTTTCCCGGCCCAGGAACCCCTTGCCTCCTGGCCCTGGTCCCCCTCTGCCTCCCTACCCTAGTCCCCCTTCTCTGGGCCCCGGTACCCCTCTCCCTCCTGACCCTGATCCCTCTCGGCCTCCCGGCCCTGATCCCTCTCTGCCTGCCGGCCCTGGTCACCTAAGCCTCCCGACCCTAGTCCCCCGTATCCTGGCCCAGGAACACCTTGTCTCCTGGCCCTGATCCTCCTCTGCCTCCTGACCCTGGTCCCCCTCTGCCTCCCTTCTCTTGCCACCCCCTTCTCGGCCCTGGTTTCCCTTTGCCTTCCAGCCCAGGTACCTCTCAGCCTCCTGGCACTTGTCCCCCACTGCCTCCCGTCCCTTGTCCACCCGTCTACTAGCCCAGGTTCCCTTCTAAATATTGGCCCTGGTCCCCCTCTTCCTCCTCGCCTTGGTCCCCTTCTGCATCCTCGCCCTGGCCCCCCTCTGCATCCTGGCCCTGGTCCCCCTCTGCCTCCCTGCCTTGGCCCCCCCGTGTCTCTCGTCCCTGGTCCCCCTCCGACTTTCGGCCGTAGTTCCCCTTTACTTCCGAGAAACAGGAGGGACCAGGGCAGGGAGGCAGAGGCACCCCTCTGCCTGCCAGTCCTTATCCCCGTTACCCGGCCCTGATCCCCCTCTGTCTCCCGGACCTGGTCTCCTACTGCCTCCCGTCCCAGGTGACCCTCTGCCTCAAGACTCTGGTACCTTTGTGCTTCCCTGCCCTGGCCTCCCTCTACCTCCGGGCTACTGGGTCTCTCTCTATCCTGGCCATGGGTCCCCTCTACCTCCCGGCCCTGGTCTCCCTGTTCTGCCAGCCCTGGTCTCCCATGACTTTCGGCCCTGGTCCCCCTGTCTCTCGGTCCAGGTACCCTTCTGCCTCCCTGCCCTGGTCCCCCTCAGCCGCCCTGCCATGGTCCCCCTCTGCCTCCGGGCCCTGTTCCCTCTGTGCCTCCTGGCTCTGGTCTCCCTCTACCCCCAGGCCCTTGGGTCTCTCTCTCTGTCCCAGCCCTGGCTTCCCTCTACTTCCGGGCCCTGGTACCAATGTCTCCCGGTCCAAGTACCCCTCTGCCTCCTCGTCCTGGTCCCGTTCTGACACCCTGCCCTGGTCCCCCCCCCACCGGCTTCTCGACCCTGGTCCCCCTCTGCCTTTCAGCCCAGGTCCCACTTTACTTTCTGGCCCTGGTTCCCCCCACCCCGACCTTCCAGCCCTGGTCCCCTTCTCCGTCCCGGCCCTGGGTCACCTCTACCGTGCGGCCCTGGTCCCCTTGTCTTGTAGCCCAGGTATCCTTCTGCCTCCCTGCCTGGTCCCCCTGTCTTTCGGCCCAGGTACCCCTCTGCCTCCTGGCCCAGGCCCCCCTCTGCCACCCTGCCCGGGTCCTCTTCTGCCTCCCGGCCCTCAACACTCTGTGCCACCCAGACCTGTTCTCCTTCGACCCCCAGGTTCTTGGGTCTCTCTCTGTCCCAGCCCTGGGTCCCCTCTAACTTATAGCCCTGGTCCCCCTGTCTCCTGGCCCAGGTACCTCTATGATCCTGGCCCTGGTCCCCCCCTGCTTCTCGGCCCTCGTTCCCCTCTGCCTCCGGGCCCTGGCCGCTCTCTCGGTCCTGGCCCTGTGTCCCCTCTACCTACCAGCCCTGGTCCCCCTGTCTCCCGGCCCAGTTACCCCGCTACCTCACGCCCTAGTCCCCCTGGTTCCCAGTCCAGGTAACCCTCTGCCTCCCTGCCCGGGTTCCCCCGGCTTCTCAGCACCTGTACCCCTCTGCCTCCCGGCCCAGGTACCCCTCTACATTCCGACCCTGCTCCCCCGTTTCCCGGCCCAGGTACCCCTCTTCCTCCTGGCTCTGGTCCCCCTCTGCCTCCCTGCCCTGGACTCCCCAGTCTCTCAGCTCTGATCCCCCTCTGCCACTCGGCTCTGGTCCCCCTCTGCCACTCAGCCCTGGTCCTCCTGACCCTCGGCCCAGGTGCCCCTCTGCCTCCCGGCCATGGAACCCTCATCTCCCGACTCAGGTACCCCTCTGCCTCCTGGCCCTCGTCATTGCCTCCAGGCCCTGGTCCCTCTCTGCCTCCCTGACCTTGTCCCCTCAACCTATGGGCCCAGGTACCCCTTTGCCTCCTGGCCCTAGTCCCTCCCGCCACCTGGCCGAGGTACCCCTTTGCCTCCCTGCTCTGGTACCCCTCAGCCTGCTGACCCTCGTCCCCCTCTGCCTCCAGGCCCTGGTCCCCCTCTACTTCGTGGCCCTGGACCTCGTCTCCCAGCCCAGGTGCCCCTCTGCCTCCGGGCCGTGATTCCCCGCTGCGTCTCGGCCCTGGTACACCTCTGCCTCTCGGCCGTGGTCTTCCTCTGCCTAACGGCCCTGGTCACTCTGTCTCCAGGCCCAGATACCCCTCTGCCTCCCTGCCCTGGTCCCCCGTCTCCCAGCCCAGGTAACCCATTGCCTACCGGTCATGGTCAACTCCTGCCGCGTTGCCTTGGACCTCCTCTGCCTCCCGGCCCTGGTAGTTCAGTGCCTCCAGGCCTTGGTCCCCTTCTACCTCCAGGCCTTGGTCCCCCGTCTCCTGGCCGAGGTACCCATCTGCATCCTGGCCCTGGTCCCCCTATACCACTCTGCCCTGGTTCCCCTCTTCCTCCCAGCCTTCGTTCCTAAGTGCCTCCCTGACCTGTTTTTCTTCTACTTTCAAGACCCTGGGTCTCTCTCTGTCCCGGCCCAGGGTCCCTTCTACCTCCCGGCCCTGGTCCCCAATATGCATCGCAACCCTGGTTCCTCTGTTTCCGGGCCCAAGTACCCCTCTTCCCCCCTGCCCTGGGCTGCCTGTCTCCTGGCCCAAGTATCCCTCTGCCTCCTGGCCCTGGTCACCCTCTGACTCCAGGCCTTGGTCCCCCAGTGCCTCCCATCCAGGTACCCCTCTGCCTCCTGACCCTGGTCCCCCTCTTCCTGATCCCCCATCTCCCGGCCCAAGTAACCCTCTGCCTCGTGGCCATGGTCACCTTCTGTCGCATTGCCCTGGTCCCCCTCTGCCTCCCGGCCCTGGACCCTCTGTGCCTCCAGATCCTGGTCTCTTTCTCCCTCCAGGCCCTTGGGTCTCTCTCCTTCCCGGCCGTGGCTCCTCTCTACCTCCAGGCCCTCGTCGCCTTGTCTCCCGGCCCAGGGACCATTCAGCCTCCTTGCCCTGGTCCCCCTCTGCCACCCTGCTCTGGTTCCCCTTTGCCTCCCGGCCCTGGTTCATTCATTCATTCTGTCGTATTTATTGAGAGCTTACTGTGTGCAGAGCACTGTACTAAGTGCTCTGAGACTCCTGGTTCTGGTCTCCTTCTACCTAAAGGCCCTTGGATCTCTCTCCATCCTGGCCCTGGTACTCCTGTCCCCTGACGCAAGTAACCCTCAGGCTCGCGGCCCCGGTCCCCATCTGCCTCCTGGTCCTGGTCCCCCTCTGCCTCCCTGCCCTTGTCCCCACCTGAGTCTCAGTTCTGGTTCCCTACCGTCTTTCGCCCTGGTCCGCCTGTCTCCCGGCCCAGGTTCCCCTCTGCCTCCCGGACCTAGTCCCCCTGTCTCCCGGCCCAAGTACCCTGGTCCCCCTCTGCCTACCTGCTCTGGTCCCCTTCGGCCTCCAGGCCCCCATTCCCCTCTCCGTCCCAGCCCCAGGTCAGATATACCACCCAGCCCTGCTGCCTGTCTCCCAGCCCTGGTCCCCTTCTGGCCGTCATCCCCCTCTTCCAAACGGCTCTGGTCCCCTTCTGGCCGTCATCCCCCTGTTTCCCGGCCCAGGCAACCCTCTGCCTTCTGGCCCTGGTCCCCCTCTTCCTACCAGCCCTGGTCCCACTATGCCTCCAGACCCGGGTCCCCCTCTGCCTCCAGGCCCGGGTCCCCCTCTCCTTCCCAGCCCTGGGTCCCATATACAACCTGGCCCTGCTGCCCGTCTCCCAGCCTGGTACCCCTCTGCCTCCTGGCCATCGTCCCCCTTTCTCCCGGCCCAGGCACCACTCAGACTCCCGGTCCTTGCTCCCCTTCACCTCGCAGCCCTGGTCCCCCTCTGCTTCCCGGTCCAGGTACCCCTCTGCCTCCTGGTCCTGGTCCCCCTCCACTGCCCTGCCATGGTCCCCCTCTGCCTCCGGGGCCCGGTCCCTCTGTGCTTCCCGGCACTGTTCTCCCTCTACCTCCAGGCCCTGGGCCGTCTTTCTGTTGCGGCCCTGGGTCCCCTCTACCTGCCCGCTCTGGTCTCCCTGCCTCCCGGCCCAGGTACTCCTCTACCTCCCTAGGTCGCCCTCTGCTTCTCTGCCCTGGTCCCGCCCGCTTCTCTCTCCATCCCGGACTTGGGTCCCCTTTACCTCCAGGCCCTGGTCCCGCCGTCTCCCGGTGTAGGTACCCCTCTGCCACCTGGCCCTGAGCGACTTCTACCACCCCGCCCTGGTCCCCCTTATCTCTCGGCCCTGGTCCCCCTGTGGCTCTGGGCTCTGGCCTCCTTTTCATTCATTCAATCATATTTATTGAGCGCTTACTGTGTGCAGAGCACTGTACTAAGCGCCTCCCTGCTCTAGTCCCCCTTTCTCTCCTCCCAAGTAACCCTCTGCCTCTCAGTCCTGTTACCTCTCCGCCATCCTGCCCTCGTTCCCCTCTGCCTCTCGCCCTTGGTTCCCCTGCCCCCCGGCCCAGGTACACTTCTGCCTTCCGGCCCTGGTCCCCGGTCTCCCAGCCCAGGTACCCTTCTGCCTCCTGGCCCTGCTCCCCCTCTTCCTCCCGGCCCTGGTGCTCTCTTTCCCGGCCCAGGTAACCCCTTGCCGCCTGGACCTCGTCCCCCTCTGCCTACATGCCCTGGTCCCCATCTGCCACCCGGCCCTGGTACAACGTGGCCTCCCGGCCCTGGTCCCCTCCTGCCTCCCTGCCCCTGTCTCCCCCTATTCTGGACCCTGGTACCCCTTTGCCTCCCGGCCCATGTACCCCTCTGCCTCCTGGCCCTGGTGCCCCACCTGCCACCATGCCCTGATCCCCCTCTGCATTCTGGACCCGGTCACTCTATGCCTCCAGGCCTTGTACCGCCAGGCCCTTGGGTGAGTCTCCATCCCGGCCCTGGATCCCCTCTACCCCCCAGCCCTGGTTCTCCTGTCTCCCCGCCCAGGTACCCCGCTGCCTCCTGGCCTTGGTACGCCCCCGCCACTCTGCCCTGTTCCCCCTCTGACACCCGGACCTGGTTCCACTGTGCAAGCGTCCCTGGTACCCCAGGGCCTCCTGGCCTTGGTTTCTTCTACCTCTAGGTCATTGGGTGAGTCTCTGTCCCGGCCCAGGCACTCCTCTGCCTCCCTGCCCTGGTCCCCTTATCACCCGGACTGGGTACCTCTCTGCCTCCTGGCCCTGGTCCCTCTCGGCCTACCCGCCCTGGTCCCCATCTGCCTCCCAGCTGGTACCCCTCTGCCTCCCTGACCTTGTCCCCTCCGCTTCTCCACCCTGGTCCCCCTCTGCCTCTCGGCCCAGGTACCCCTCTGCCTCCTGACCCTGGTCCCCCCTCACCATCCCGCCCTGGTCCCTATCTGCCACTTGGACCTGGTCCCTCTGTGCCTCCTGGCCCTCGTCCCTCCCGGCTTCTCGGCCTTGGTTTCTTTCTAGCTCCAGGCCCTTTGGTGAGTCTCCGTCCAGGCTCTGGGTCCCCTCTACCTCCCGACCCAGGTACCCCTCTGCCTATCGGCTCTGGTCCCTCTGTCTCCCGGCCCAGGTACCCCTCTGCCTCCTAGCCCTGGTCCCTCTCTGCCTCCAGGCCCTGCTCCCCCTCGGCCGCCCGGCCCTGGTCCCCGTCTGCCTCCCTGCCCTTGTCGCCCATGCGTCTCCACCTTGGTCCCCCTTTGCCTACAGGCCCAGGTTCCCCTCTGCCTCCAGGCCCTGGTACGCCTCTGCGTCTATGATCTGGTCACCACGTGCCTCTTGGCCCTGGTCTCTCTCGGCTTCTCAGCCCTGGTCCTCCTGTCTTCCGGCCCAGGTACACCTCTGCCTCCCGGCCCTGGTCACCTGTCTCCCGGCCCAGGTACCCCTATGCTTCCTGGCCCTGGTCCCCCTCTGCCTCCTGGCCCTGGTCCTTCTGTGCCTCCCGGCCCGGATCTCCCTGGACCTCCAGGCCCTGCTCCCTCTCTCTGTCCCGCCCCAAGTCCCATCTACCTCCCAGCCCGTGTCCCCCTGTCTCCCGGCCCAGGTTCCACTCTGCCTCCTGGCCCTGGTCTCCCTCTGCCTACCCGCCCTGGTCCCCCTCTGGGCCCTTGTCTCCCTGTCCCCCGGCCCAGGTCCCCCTATACCTCCCTATCCCGGTCCCCCCTACTTCTTAGCCATGGTCCCACTCTACCGCCCAGGCGAGGTACGTCTCTACCTCCCGGCCCTGGTCACCAACTCCTCCCGGCCGTGGTCCCCCGTCTATCGGTCCAGCTACCCCTCTGCCTCCCGTCCCTGGTCCCCATCTCCCAGCCCAGGTATCCCTCTGCCTCCCTGCTCTGGTCTGCCTCTGCCTCTCTGATCTGTTCGCCCCCTGCCTCTCGACACTTGTTCCTCTTCTTTTCTCAGCCCTGGTCCCCCTGTCTTCCGGCCCAGGTACCCCTCTGCCTCCCGGGCATGGTCCCCCTGTCTTCTGGCCCAGGTACTCCTCTGTCTCCTGGCCCTGGTCCCCCTCAACCTCGAGGCCCTGGTCCCCCTCTCCATCACGACCCTGGGTCACCTTTACCTCCAGGCCCATTCCCCGTTTCCCGGGCCAGGTACCTCCCTGCCTCCAGGACCAGGTCCCCCTCGGCCACCCGGCTCTGGTCCCCATCTGCCTCCCTGCCCTTCTCGCCCCCGTTTTGTCTGCCGACCCTGGTTCCTCTGTCTCCTGGCCCAGGTCACCCTCTGCATCCTGGCCCTGGTACCTCATCTCCCGGCCCGGGTACACCTCTGCCTTCTGGCCCTGGTCCTCCTCTACCTCCAGGCCTGGCTCCCCTCTCCGCCCCAGCCATATACAACCCAGCTCTGTTGCCCATCTCCTGGCCTAGTACGCCTCTGCCTCCTGGCCGTCGGCCCCGTGTCCTGGCCCAGGTACTCCTCTGCCTCCCGGACCGGGTCCCTCTGTGCATCCTGGACTTGGTCTCCTTCTACCGCCAGGCCCTTGGTTCTCTCTCAATCCCGACCCTTAGTTCCCTCTACCTCCGGGCCCTGGTCCAACGGTCTCCCAGCCCAGGTACCCCACTACATCCCAACCCTGGTCCCCCGCTGCCTCCCTACCCTGGTCCCTTTCTACCTCCCATTCCTGGTCCCCCTCTGCCTGCCCTGGTCCTCCCCTGCCTCTCTTACCTGGTTCCCCTCTGCTTCTCGATGTGGTCCCCCTCTGCCTCCCGGCCCAGGAACCCCGCCGCATCCTGGCTCTTTTTCCCCTCTGCATCCAGGACCTGTTCCCCCTGTCTCCCGGCGCAGGTATCCCTTCTGCATCTGGGCCCTGATCCTCCTCTGCCTCCCCATGCTGGTCCCCCTCTGCCTCCTGGCCCTGGTGCCCCTCTGCCTCCGTATCCTTGTTCCCCCCGCATCTTGGCCCTAGTCCTGCTACCTCCCGGCCCAGGTAACTCTATGCCTCCCGGCCCTGGTTTCTTTGTGCCTCCCGGCCCTGGTCGCTCTGTGCCTCCCAGCCCGAATCTCTCTCTACATACAGGCCCTTGGGTCTCTCCCCGTCCCAGACCTGGGTGCCCTCTACCTCCAGGCCCTGGTCCCCTTGCCTCCTGGACCAGGTACCCCTCTGTCTACTGGCCCTGATATCCCTCTGCCTCCCAGTACAGGTACCCCCCTGCCTCCTGGCCCTGGTCCCCTTCTGCCTCTGGGGCCTGGTCCCTTTGTGCTTCCCGGCACTGTTCTCCCTCTACTTCCAAGACCTGGTCCTTCTCTTCGTCACGGCCCTGGGTCCCCTCTACCTGCCCGCTCTGGTCTGCATGCCTCCCATCCCAGGTACCCCTCTACCTCCTGGCACTGGTCCCCTTGTTTCCCGGTCCGGGTACCCCTCTGTCTCCATGCCCTAGTGTCTCCCACCTCTCGGCCCTGGTCACCCTCTGCCACCCGGCCCTGCTCACCCTCTGCCTCCCTGCCCTGGTCACCCTCTGCTTCCCTGCCCTGGTCTCCACGGCCTCTCGGCCCGAGTCCCCTTCTGACTCCCGGACTAGGTACCCCGCCATAATCCTGGCCCTTTTACCCCCTCAGTCCCCCGGCACTGGTACCCCGTCTCCCCGCCTAGGTACCCCTCTGCCTCCCAGCCCGGGTTGCCCTGTCTCCAGGCCCAGGTACCCTTCTGCCTCCTGGCCCCTGCCCCCCTCTGCCACCCTGCGCTGGTCCCTATCTGCCTCCCGGCCCTGGTCCCGCTTGCCTGCCGGGCCTGGTCTCCTTCTACCTCCAGGACGGTGAGACTCTCCCCATCCTGGACCCTGGGTCACCTCTACCTCCCAGGCCTGGTACCCCATCTCCTGGACTAGGTAACCCTCTGCCTCCCGGCCCTCAAGTACTCTTCTGCCTCCTGGCCCGGGTCCGCCTCTGCCACCCTGCGCTGGTCCCCCTCTGCCTCCCGACCCTTGTCCCTCTTGCCACCTGACCCTAGTCTCCTTCTACCTCCAGGTCCTTGGGTCTCTCTCCTTCCCGGCCCTGGGTCCCCTCTACCAACCGGCCCTGGTCCCCCTATCTCCCGGCCCTGGTCCCCCCGTCTCCCGGTCCTGGTACCCCTCTGCCTCCTGGCCCTGGACCCGGTTCCCGGTCCAGGTACCACTCTGCCTTGTAGCCCTGGTCCCCCTCTGCCTCCCTGCCCCGGTCCCCCCGCCCCTCAGCTCTGGTCCCCCTCTTCTTCCTGGCACAGGTACCCTGCTGCCTCCTGGCACTGGTCCCTCTCTGCCTCCCGGCCCTAGTCCCCCTGTCTCCCTGCCCAGGTACCCTTCTGCCTCCGGGCCCTGGGCCTCCTCTGACTCCTGGCCATTGTCCCCCTCTGCCTTTCCCACTGGTCCAACTTTACTTTCTGACCCTGTTCCCCCCCCCCGCCCCTAGTCGACCTTCTGGCCCTGGTCCCCTACTCCCTCCGGCCCTAGGTCCCATCTATCTCCCTGCCTTGGTCCCCATCTTCTGCCCGGACCTGGTTGCCCTCTACCTACCGGCATTGGTGCCCCGGTTGCTCCCAGCTCTCGTCGCCTTGTATCTCTCAGCCCTGGTCCCCCTGTGTCTCCCAGCACTGGTCCCCTTGTACCTGCAAGCCCTGGTCTCCCTCTTCCTCCAGGCCCTTGCCCCTCTCTCTGTCTCAGCCCTGGATGTCCTCTAACTGCCAGCCTAGGTGCTCCTGTCTACAGGCCCAGGTATCCCTCTGCCTCCCAGTCCTGGTCCCCCTCTCCCTCTCTGCCCTTTTCACCCCTGCTTCTCGGACCTGGTCCCCTTTGCCTCCTGTCCCTGGTCCCCCTCTGCCTCCCGTCCCTGGTCCACCGTCTACCGGCCCGGATACCCCTCTGCCTCCTGACCCTGGTCCCTCCTGCCTCCTGCTCCCACTCTGACTCCCTACCCTCCCTACCCGGCCCAGGTCCCCCTCTACCTCCCGGCCCTGGTCCACCCCTCCTCTCGTACCTGGTCCGCCCAGCCACCCTACCCTGGTCCTCCTCTGCCTCCCGTCCCTGCTTCCCTTAAGCCTGCCACCCTAGTTCCCCTTTAGTTCCAAGAAGCCGGGGGACAAGTGCAGGGAGGCAGAGGAACCCCTCTGTCTGCTGGCCCTAGTCCCCGCTTCTCGGCCCTGGTCTCTCTTTGCCTTCCGGTCCAGGTACTGGTCTGCCTCCTGGCTTTGCTACCTATTTTCCTCCTGGCCCTGTTTCCCCGTCTCCCGGCCCAGGAACCCCTCTGCCTCCTGGCACCGGTCCCCCACTGCCGCCCTGCCGGGGTACCCTTCTGCCTCCAGGCCCTGCGTCCCCTCAACCTCCCGGCCCTGATCCCCTAGTCGTCTGGCCCAGGTACCCCTCTGTCTTCCCTCCCTGGCCCCCCTATGCTTCCCTGCTCTGACTGGCCTCCGCCTCTCTGACCTGGTTGGCCCCCGCCTCTCCGCCCTGGTTCCTCTCTACTTCTCTGCCCTAGTCCCACTGTCTCCCAGCACAGGTAACCCTCTGCCTCCCAACCCTGGTCCCCGGCCTACCAGCCCTGGTCCTCCTCTGTCTCCCGGCCATGGTTCCCCTCTGCCTCCCTGACCTTGTCCCCCCCAACTTCGCGGCCCTGTTCGCAGCCCTGTTCCCCTGCCTACCGGCCCGGGTACCCCTCTGCCTCCTGGCTCTGGCCCCAATCTGCCTTTCTGCCCAGGTACCCCTCAGCCTGCTGGCCCTGGTCCCCCTCTACCTCCTGGCCCTGTTCCCCCATCTACAAGCCTTGGTACCCCTCTGCCTCCTGGCCATGGTCAATCAATCAATCAATCGTATTTATTGAGCGCTTACTGTGTGCAGAGCACTGTACTAAGCGCTTGGGAAGTACAAGTTGGCAACATATAGAGACGGTCCCTACCCAACAGTGGGCTTACAGTCTAGAAGGGGGAGACAGAGAACAAAACAAAACATATTAACAACATAAAATAAATAGAATAGATATGTATAAGCAAAATAAATAGAGTAACAAATACGTACAAACATATATATATATATATATATATATATATATATATATATAAGCAGGTGCTGTGGGGAAGGGAAGGAGGCAAACCCGGGGGGATGGAGAGGGGGAGGAGGGTCTCCCGTCTACAAGTCTTGGTACCCCTCTGCCTCCTAGACATGGTCCGCCCCACCCTGCCATCCTGCCCTGGTCCCCCTCTGCCTCCCGGACCTGGGTTCCCCCTACCTCCAGGCCCTGGTCCCCCGGTCTCCCCGCGCAGGTAACCCCCTGCCTCCTGGACCTGGTCCCCCGTATCTCGGCCCAGGTACCACTCTGTCTCTTGGCCCTGGTCCACTTCTGCCTCCAGGCCCTGATACCCCTCTGCCTCCCTGCCCTTGTCCCCCCATGATGCCCTGCCCTGGTCCCCCTCTGCCCCTCGGACCTGGGTTCTCCCTACCTCCAGGCCCTGGTTCCC
The DNA here is from genome assembly GCF_015852505.1 of Tachyglossus aculeatus. Taxonomy (NCBI): domain Eukaryota; kingdom Metazoa; phylum Chordata; class Mammalia; order Monotremata; family Tachyglossidae; genus Tachyglossus; species Tachyglossus aculeatus. The sequence goes on from NW_024044871.1 coordinate 497,726, forward strand.
CAGTCTCCCCTCCCAGTTAACCCTCTGCTTCCTGGCGCTGTTCCCCCGTATCCCGGCACAGGTACCCCTCTGTCTTCTGGCCCTGATCTCCCTCTTCCTCCTTGCCCTTGTTCCCCGCCTACCGGCCTGGGTACCCCTATGCCTCCTGGCCCTGGTCCCCCCCACCCCCCGCCTCCTGGCCCTGGTCCCCATCTGCCTCCCTGCCCAGGTACCCCTCAGCCTGGTGGCCCTAGTCCCCTTCTACCTCCTGGCCCTGGTCCCCCGTCTACATGTCTTGGTACCCCTCTGCCTCCTGGACATGGTCCCCCCTTGCCATCCTGCCCTGGTCCCACTTTGCCTCCAGACCTGGGTTCCCCCTACCTCCAGGCCCTGGTCCCCCAGTCTCCCCTCCCAGTTAACCCTCTGCCTCCTGGCCCTGGTCCCCCGTATCCCGGCCCAGGTACACCTCTGTCTCCTAGCCCTGGTCCACTTCTGCCTCCAGGCCCTGCTACCCCTCCGCCTCCATGCCCTTGTCCGCTACCGCTTCTCGGCCCTGGTCCCCCTTTGCCTTCCGGCCAAGGTACTCTTCTGCCTCCTGGCCCAGGTCCCCCTCTTCCTCCCAACCCTGGTCCCCCATCTGCCGGCCAAGGTATCCTCTGCCTCCTGGCCCTGGTCCCCCACTGCCACTCTGCCCTGGTCCCACTCTGCCTTCTGGCTTTGGGTCCCCTCTACCTCCCGGCCCCGGTTCCCCGTCTCCTGGCCCAGGTACCCTTCTAAATCCTGGCCCGTGTCCCCCTCTGCCTCCGTCCCTGTTTCCCCTATTCCTGCCAGCCCTAGTTCCCCTTTAGTTCCAAGAAGTGGGGGGACAAGGGCAGGGAGGCATAGGAACCCCCCATCTCTCGGCCCTGGTCCCCCTGTCTCCCGACCCAGGTACCTCTCTCCCACCCGGCCTTGGTCACCCCTGTCTTCCGTCCCTGGGCCCGTCTGCCTCCCTGCCCGTGTCACCCCCGCTTCTCGGCCCTGGTCCCCTTTGTCTCTCGTCCCTGGTACCCCCCTGCCTCCTGGCCCTGGTCCCCCTATTCCTTCTCCCGGCCATGGTTCCCCGTCTCCCGTCTCCTCGACCTCATCATCTCCTACCGCGGCACTGTGTCCACCCTCACCAACTCTGAAATCCCTTTCTCTGATCATAATCTTCTCACCTGCCTCGTCACTCACACTCCTTTCCCCTGTAAATCCGTATTACTCCCTAACAGAGATCTCCGTTCTCTGGACCCCACCCATCTTTCGGAGCGCCTCACACACCACCTCGCCACCCTCTCCTCTCTACCCAGTCTTGATGATCAGATTACTACTCTAAACTCTACCCTTTCTACTCAGCTAGAATCACTCGCTCCCCTTTCCCTTCGCCGCTCTCGCACCACTAACCCACAGCCCTGGATCACTGCCACTGTCCGCCTCCTTCGCTTTTATGCTCGAGCTGCCGAACGCTTCTGGCCAAAGTTTAAACACCATGCCAACCTCGTTCACTTCAAGTTTATCCTTTCCTGCCTTAACTCAGCCCTCTCTTCTGCCAGACAAAACTATTTCTCCTCCCTTATTGACACCCATGCCCATCACCCCCGCCAGCTCTTCCGTACATTCAGCTCCCTTCTCAGGCCCCCGGTTTCTCCCCCTCCTCCTTCCCTCACCCCCAAACGATCTGGCCTCCTACTTCATTAACAAAATTAAATCCATCAGGTCCGACCTCCCCAAAGTCTCTTCCCCCCCTTCTCCAACCCCCCGGCTCTCAACACTCTCTGCTACTCTCCTATCCTTCTCAGCAGTATCCTCAGAGGAGCTCTCCTCCCTCCTCTCAAGTGCTACTCCGGCCACCTGTGCTTCTAACCCCATTCCCTCTCATCTCATGAAATCTCTCGCTCCGTCCCTTCTCCCCTCCTTAACTTCCATCTTCAACCGCTAACTCTCCACTGGTTCCTGCCCCTCTGCCTTCAAACATGCCCATGTCTCTCCCATCCTAAAAAAACCCTCTCTTGACCCCACCTCACCTTCTAGTTATCGCCCCATATCCCTCCTACCATTCCATTCCAAACTCCTTGAACGAGTTGTCTACACGCGCTGCCTAGAATTCCTCAACAACAACTCTCTCCTCGACCCCCTCCACTCTGGCTTCCGTACCCGTCATTCCACGGAAACTGCCCTCTCAAAGGTCACCAATGACCTCCTGCTTGCCGAATCCAACGGCTCCTACTCTGTCCTAATCCTCCTCGACCTCTCAGCTGCCTTTGACACTGTGGACCACCCCCTTCTCCTCAACACGCTATCTGACCTTGGCTTCACAGACTCCGTCCTCTCCTGGTTCTCCTCTTATCTCTCCGATCGTTCTTTCTCAATCTCTTTTGCAGGCTCCTCCTCCCCCTCCCATCCTTTTACTGTGGGGGTTCCCCAAGGTTCAGTGCTTGGTCCCCTTCTGTTCTCAATCTACACGCACTCCCTTGGTAACCTCATTCGCTCCCACGGCTTCAACTATCATCTGTACGCTGATGACACCCAGATCTACATCTCTGCCCCTGCTCTCTCCCCCTCTCTCCAGGCTCGCCTCTCCTCCTGCCTTCAGGGCATCTCCATCTGGATGTCTGCCCGCCACCTAAAGCTCAACATGTCGAAGACTGAACTCCTTGTCTTCCCTCCCAAACCTTGCCCTCTCCCTGACTTTCCCATCTCTGTTGACGGCACTACCATCCTTCCCGTCTCACAAGCCCGCAACCTCGGTGTCATCCTCTACTCTGCTCTCTCATTCACCCCTCACATCCAAGTCGTCACCAAAACCTGCCGGTCTCAGCTCCGCAACATTGCCAAGATCCGCCCTTTCCTCTCCATCCATACCGCTACCCTGCTCATTCAAGCTCTCATCCGATCCCGTCTGGACTACTGTACCAGGCTTCTCTCTGATCTCCCATCCTCGTGTCTCTCTCCACTTCAATCCATACTTCATGCTGCTGCCCGGATTATCTTTGTCCAGAAACGCTCTGGGCATATTACTCCCCTCCTCAAAAACCTCCAGTGGCTACCAATCAATCTGCACATCAGGCAGAAACTCCTCACCCTGGGCTTCAAGGCTCTCCATCACCTCGCCCTCTCCTACCTCACCTCCCTTCTCTCCTTCTACAGACCAGCCCGCACCCTCCGCTCCTCCGCTGCTAATCTCCTCACCGTACCTCGTTCTCGCCTGTCCCGCCATCGACCCCCGGCCCGCGTCATCCCCCGGGCCTGGAATGCCCTCCCTCTGCCCATTCGCCAAGCTAGCTCTCTTCCTCCCTTCAAGGCCCTGCTGAGAGCTCACCTCCTCCAGGAGGCCTTCCCAGACTGAGCCCTTTCCTTCCTCTCCCCCTCGTCCCCCTCTGCATCCCCCCTTCTTACCTCCTTCCCTTCCCCACAGCACCTGTATATATGTATATATGTCTGTACATATTTATTACTCTATTTATTTATTCATTTATTTATTTATTTATTTATTTATTTTACTTGTACATATCTATCCTCGTAGGGAGCGGGGGAAGGCGCTGAGCAAGGGACAAACAGGGAACAGGCAGTATGTGCACACAAACCGTACCCAACGGCTCAAGGCCAAACAGACTCAACAACAGGAGATAAAGAGACCAGGGCAAGAAAAACAAGCTTGCACCTGCGAGGCTCGGAGGCAACCTCAAGGCCATATCCGCAGCCAGCGATGGTTGGCAACGGGTGGCTGGGGGCGAGCCAGAGCAAACGCTTCGTGACTGGACAGAGCTGTTGCTAGGCTAGTGGCTGGAGGGCGGCGTGCGCTACATGGCAAAGCCTTGATACGCCATTCCCCGAGAAAACCCTGCCCCCGGGTAACGGAGGGTATAAGAGACGAACAAGACAAAGGGGGGCGCCCTCTCTCTCTCGCCCTCTCTCTCTCTCTCGCTCTCTCTCTCTTTTTTAACCATGTAATCGCTGATAGCAAATAAACGGCAACCAAGCTTTGGACCTCTGGCTGACTCTTCCTGGTGTGAACGCGCGGGCCGCGTCCGGAGACGTCCGAAGACCCGGAGAGGGTAAGAACCCGAGAGTTGTCCCCGAAACCACGGGGAGCAACGTATCCTATTTATTTTATTTTGTTGGTATGTTTGGTTTTGTTCTCTGTCTCCCCCTTTTAGACTGTGAGCCCACTGTTGGGTAGGGACTGTCTCTATGTGTTGCCAATTTGTACTTCCCAAGCGCTTAGTACAGTGTTCTGCACATAGTAAGCGCTCAATAAATGCGATTGATGATGATGATGATGATGAGGTAGCCCTCTGTCCCCTGGCCCTGGCTCCCCTTGCCACCCTGCCCTGGTCCCCTTCTACCTCCCTTCCCTTGTTCCCCTGTGCCTTCCAGCCCTATTTCTCCTTTATTTCCAAGAAGCGGGAAGGACAAGGGCAGGGAGTCAGAGGAACACCCCCACCTCCAGGCCCGGGTACCCCTCTGTCGCCTGGCCCTGTTCCCCCTCTGCCACCTGGCCCTGGTCCCCCCCCGCTTCTCGGCCCTGTTCCTCCCCGCTTCTCGGCCCTGTTCCCCCTTTGTCTCCTGGCCCTGGTCCCCCACTGCCTCCCGGCCCTGGTCCCCATCTGCCTCCTGGCCCTGGTTTCCTACCTCCAGCCCTTGGGTCTCTCTCCGTTCTGATCCTCTCTACCTTCCAAGCCCAGGTCCCCCTGTCTCCAGATCCAGGTACCCCTCTGCCTCCTGGCCCTTGTCTCCCTCTACCTCTAGGCCCTGGTACCTCTGTACCTCCAGGCCCTGGTCCCTCTCTCGGGCCCGGCCCTGGGTCTGCTCTACCTCCCGGCCCTTCTCCCCTGCTTTCCTGACCCAGGAACCCCTCTGCCACCCGGCCCTGGTCCTCCTCTGCCTCGGCCCTGGTCTCCTTCTACCGGTCCTGGTCCCCCTGTCTCAAGAACAAGGTACCCCTCTGCCTCGAGGCATGGTCACCCTCTGCCTCCCGGTGCTGGTCCCCCTCTGCCTCCTGGACTTGGTCCCCCTCTGTCTCTGGGCCCTGGTCCTGCTCTGCCTCCCAGCCCTGGACTCCGTCTCCCATTCCAGGTACCCCTCTGCCCCCTGGTCCTGGTCCCGCTCTGCCTCCCAGCACAAGTACCCCTCTGACTCCCGGCCTTGGTCCCCCTGTCTTCCGACCCAGGTATCCCTCTGCATCTTGGCCCAGGTCCCCCTCTGCCTCCCGGCCCTAGTCTCCTTCTACCTCCAGGCCCTTGGGTCTCTCTCTGTCCCGGCCCTGGATCCCCTCGACCTCTCAGCTCTGGTCCCCCTGTCCCCAGACCCAGGTACCCCTCTGCCTCCAGGCCCTGGTCCGCCTCTGCCTCCCGGCCCTGCACCCCTGTCTCCCGGCCCATGTAACCCTCTGTCTCCTGGACCTGGTCCCCTTCTGCCTACCTACTCTGGTCCACATCTGCCTTCCATCCCTGGCCCTCCATGGCATCCCTCTGCCTCCCTGCCCTTGACCCCCTGCTTCTCGAACCTGGTGTCCCTTTGCCTACCAGCCCAGGTACGGCTCAAGTACCAAGTTGGGATCGTTCTTTTAATTGGTCCATCCAGTTGGCATCCTCATTGCCACAGCCAATAGGGTGGACTTACCTGAGTACCTTATGGAAAAAGTTGACCCCCTCGTTTGCGATAAAGGTCTCCAGGGCCGAGCCATTAATGTAATCCCAGTCGAGGTGCGCCTAAAGGATCCCTCCGATCTTCCACAGCAACGCCGGTATGCACTCCCAACAGAGGCACAGGCAGGGATCCAACCAATTATCGAGCGATTTCTTTAACACGGGTTACTTGTGCCATGCCATTCCTCTTGCAACACCCCGTCCTCCAGGTAAAGAAACCAGATGGGACCTATCGCTTTGTCCAGGACCTGCGGAGGGTGAATGCAGCTACAATCCCTATGCACCCGATAGTCGCGAACCCATACACTCTCCTTGCTCAGGTACCGGGGGATACTAACTGATTCTCGGTAATAGATTTGAAGGATGCCTTATTTTGTATTCCCTTGAGTAAAGGGTCCCAGTATATTTTCGCTTTTTAGTGGATTGGACCAAGGGAAAAGTTGGGACGTCAGTACACCTGGACAGTCCTTCCGCAAGGATTCTGGGATAGCCCTCCCCTTTTGGGGGAATGCTTGGGCCGAGATCTCCGTGACCTTGAATTACGTGAGAGCACCCTCATTCAATACGTGGATGATCTCATTTGCAGCCCGCCTGAGGAGGGCGCGAAGGAGGACACTGTCCGGACACTTACCCACCTGGCCTATTGTGGGTACCGAATCTCCCCTTCGAAATTACAGGCCTGCAAACAAGAGGTTCGATATCTGGGTCATGTATTAAGCCCTTTAGAGAAGACCCTAAGCCCAGAGAGAAAAGACGCTATCCTGCAAATCCCAGCCCCGCAGACCAAGCGCCAGTTGCGTGCCTATTTAGGAATGACCGGTTTCTGCCGCATCTGGATTCCAAACTACGGGATCCTGGCCAAGCCTCTGTATGATGCCCTTGCTGGGCCAGAGGATGAGCCGCTGGAGTGGGGTGGCAAACAGATGGACGCATTTCGAACTCTCAAACGGAAACTTTCCTCGGCCCCAGCCTTAGCCTTGCCTGACCTAGCCTAACTCTTTGCCTTATATGCAGATGAGCGGCGACACCACTGTGCCGCGGTTCTAGGTCAATCTTTGGGACCAGACTTTTGGGTGGTAGCATATTTTTCCACGCGGTTGGATAGTGTCCCCTCTGGTTGGCCAGCATGTCTCCGTGCAGTTGCGGCCACCGCCGTGGCGGTACAGGAGAGCAGAAAGCTGACTTTGGGCCAACCCCTTACCGTCTATCCCCCATATCAGGTCCTAGCAGTGCTACAAAATAGGGGCGAGCGTTGGCTCACGGGAGGGCGCTTGCTGCAATATCAAGCCCTGCGTCTTGACACCCCTGAGGTTATCATAAAGACCTGTAACTCCTTGAACCCAGCAACCCTTCTCCCTCTTCCGGAAGATGGGGAAGGGGACTGGCCAGCCCCAGTTCATGATTGTCTAAACGAAATTGACGAGAGTTACTCTAGCAGACCAGATCTTACGGACTTACCCCTTGAAAACGCGGATGTTAACTGGTTCACGGATGGGTCCAGTTACATGGACCAGGGAGTCCGATATGCAGGGTACGCAGTTGTGAGCCTCCACGAGGTCATCGAGGCACAGCCCCTCTCTCCAGGGACCTCTGCACAGAAAGCAGAACTAGTAGTCGTATCTCGAGCTATGGAATTGGGAAAGGGGATGCGTCTTAATATATTTACTGACTCCAAATATGGCTTCCATGTCTTACATGCTCATGGGACTATTTGGAAAGAGCGAGGTCTCCTCACTGCCCGAGGCACCCCTGTCAAACATGCAGAGGAAATGCTCCAGCTACTCACGCAGCAGTTTGGGAACCCCGGGAGGTGGCTGTAATTCACTGTTGGGGACAACAAAAGGGGAGTACAGAAATAATCAAGGGAAATCATTTTGCTGACTCAGCTGCTCGACAGGCAGCCCGCACCAGGACCGAGGAAGCCAGCGCATTGGCTCTTGTACCGACCCTCTCGGAGCCTGCGGGTGCCCCGGTCTATTCCGAGTTGGGGTTGGGCAAAGCGGACGAGGAAGGCTGCATCCTCCAGACGGATGGATGGCTAGAAACCCCAAAGTCAAAGCTCCGTATTCCCCAAGCCTCCACTTGGACGTTATTGAATGGAATGCATCAGGCTACACACCTGGGTCGGGACGCCTTACATACCCTCTTGGAACCCATTTTTGTGGGACGAGGTAAGCGGGAAACCATTAAGAGAGTTTGCCACGCTTGCCCAATCTGTGCCAGAGCTAACCCTGAGGGGGCCGTGAGGAAGCCTCCCTTACTGATGCCAGTACAACGGCGCGGCCAGCTGCCGGGGGAGGACTGGCACATGGATTTTACCCACATGCCTTCTTGCTCTGGATACCGGTATCTGCTAGTCCTGATTGATACCTTCACGGGATGGATCGAGGCCTTCCCATGCCGCACGCAATAGAGGTGGGCAAGTGGCTCCTTAGGGAAATAATCCCTCGCTTTCGACTCCCCCGCTCTCTCCAAAGCATAACGGACCTACCTTCACCCCTCAAGTGACCCAGTCCATTGCCCGCCCCGTAGGGATTACCTACTGCCTGCATGCTGCCTGGCACCCACAGTCCTCAGGTAAGGTAGAGAAGGCTAATCACGCTTTAAAACGTATTCTGACTAGGCTCTGCCTCGAGACCCAACATTCCTGGGTTCGGTGTTTGCCTACGGGTCTCTTCCGACTCCGTATGGCGCCCCACAAAGGCCTGGGCCTCAGCCCCTTTGAGCTGCTGTACGGCCGCTCCTTTCTCACTACTGATCTCGTGGTGGACCCAGAAGCACAGACGTTAGGGCACTTTGTTTCCCAGCTAGGAGCGGTACAAGCGGCCCTGCGCAGGTATGCAAATTCTCATTTGCCAGCCCCCGATGTAGACGGGGCTCCAGTGGGCACCACCATAACACCAGGCTAACTTGTTCTCTTGAAAACTTGGCAGACGCGGGGGAAGGCAGATTTAGAGCCAAAATGGACAGGTCCTTTCCGGGTGATACTTGCTACCCCCACTGCTGTGAAACTAGAGGGCCAGGCCTCGTGGACTCATAACTCACGCATTAAACCCTATACACCTCCTGTCCCAGATTTTTCTGATTCACCCCAGGAGGACACTCCACACAATACACCTGTGACCTAATTGGAGACCTCCACCTCCGGGTCCGCAGGGAAGAGCACAAAGCCAGGGGACAGAAGTCAACTGAGTAACCTGAGGGGGACACTGCCCCCATCTTACGGGCTCTACGAGGAATCACCCTGACGGTGACACCACAGCCATCTCGCTGACGGGTTCACGGCCGGTTTGCGGTGCACCCATACGACCCTGAACACATCTAGTTATGAGTTCATCGGTCACTGTCAGCATGAAGCCGCCCCAGAAGATGGACCGTCGATCCTCAGCAACCCCTTAGGAATAAAGGTCGTATGTCTTTGAGGGGGGAATGATGGGGGCCCCCCATGCACCATGGAAAGGTTGCAGATGTACGCGGTTCTGTTGTCATATTTGGTATGGGCCTTAAACCCTGCAGCCCACTGGCTGGGTCCAGGATCCAAACCAAATAAGGAGATAGACTCCGCCCAGCTCTGCACCAAATCGGCACCAATCCAGTCCCCACTATTTTCAAATCTACCAATCACTGTGATCAGCAACAGCAGTATATAAGCCCATTGTAACGGGCACTCGGGGCCTTTTCCCTTAAGGAAATGAGCCCGCCGGGTGCGTAAACCCCCATTCGGTCTTCGGTCTTACCAATAAAACTTTATTAAACCTTTCGGCAGTCACATGCTATCTGACTAATTCTTCAGTAGCCCGTCGACTTGGTGGCCATCCGGAACAACCGCCGCCATCACTACCGAGAGCTCACCTCCTCCAAGAGTCCTTCCCAGATTAAGCCCCCTTTTCTTCAGCTCCCCCTCACCTCACCCCAACTCGCTCCCTTTGCTCTACCCCCCCGCCCCACCAAACAGCACTTCTGTAAATGCGTACATATTTATAATTTTATTTATTTATATTAAAGATGTGTTCATATCTATGATTCTGTTTATGTTGATGTTATTGATGCCTCTTTACTTGCTTTGATGTCCCTCTCCCCGCTTTTAGACTGTGAGTCCGTTGTGGGCAGGCACTCTCTGTTGCTGAATTGTACTTTCCAAGCACTTAGTACAGTATTCTGCACAGATTAAGCGCTAAATAGATTGAACAAATGAAGTGTAGTTTCCAGTACAATCCCTATCCCCTGCTCTCCCAGCCCACACCCCTGCTAACCTGAGCTCATCTAGGACTCCACACAACCCTGTCCGGAACCTCTACCACTGGTCAGTTGTGTGATTTTGGGCAAGTCGCTCCACTTCTCTGGGCCTCAGTTCCCTAATCTGTAAAATGGGGATTAAGACTGTGAGCCCTCTGTGGGACAAATTTATCACCCTGTAACCTCCCCAGCGCTTAGAACAGGGCTTTGCACATAATAAGCACTTAAGAAATGCCATTATTATTATTACCATTGTATACAGCGGGAAAAGTTTAGTCCACGCTTAGCTTAATTAAAAGGGGGATCGATCGCGACACACACTCACCGACACACACAATTATCACAAAAAACGGCTACCAATCCGACGGGCTTCTCCACCTTTCGTGAAGATAGTCCCACGTCAGAGGAGTTTGAAGGCGTCTGGCTCCCCGCAGCATGCCACCCTGGTTGCAGTCTTAGGTGCTTTGGCCTAGGCCCCAATAAGGTGTCTCAGCGCAAGTCTTGGATGGTTTTCTTTTCTTTGTTCCGCGGTCCCAGGGGAACAGTTCTTTCCCCCTTTTATAGGTTGTTGAAGGAGGGGACGGGGGAGGCAGCGGGAATTCCCCATTGTTGCTCCGATTCCCCGGGGTCTGCAGCCCCGGCGGCTCATTACCAGGAGAAGCCAGGGAGGACCGCGACCACGCCCGCCCCCAACCCCGTGCTGATTTACCCCTCGGGCTCCAACCGATCTGCCAGGCTTTGTCCCGCCCGGGAGAACAATTTACCCACTCCTCAAACTCCTCTGCAAAACAATCCGTTTCTCCTCATCCACTCCAGTGCTCCTCAGACTTTTCCTCAAAATTACTCAGTTTCGCCTCGGGTATTCAAGTTCCCCTCAGACTTCTGAGCAAGTTAGTTGGGTTTCCCTTCCAATTCCAGTTTGCAAGATAATTGAGTTTCCCTTCTGTTGTCCGCCAGCGGACTTGACATGACTGACTGTATCTTGTGCATGCTGACAGTAATCCTCCATTTTGTGCAGACCGAGAGCAACTTCTTTTTTGTATTTTATGTAAGGCTCAACAACAGAATGTTCTCAAGTCCAGTAAACAAGTAACACCTGTCTATGCAAGGTTGTAGGGCTGATACCAAGTAGCTCAAGGCTGTGATAACAGATCAATGAAAATTCACGACCATCCTGTCGGTCCTCATTGGTTCCCTTATGTTCCCATTGCTTGCTCCCGCGTTGCTGTAACTCAATAAAAGACACTGTGGGTATGGAACTCGGGGCTGCTTGTCATTCATATATTCATTCATTCAATCGTATTTATTTAGCGCTTACTGTATGAAGAGCACTGTTCTAAGCGCTAGGGAAGTACAAGTAGGCAACATAAAGGGACGGTCCCTACCCAATTGTCCTTTACTGCTGTAACTGAACTCATGTCCCCGAGTTATTTTTCCTATAACAATAGTAATGATGATGATGGCATCTATGAAATGCTCACTATGTGCAAAGCACTGTTCTAAGTGCTGCGGAGATTACAAGGCGATCAGGTTGTCCCACGGGGGGCTCACAGTCTTCATCCCCATTTTACAGATGAGGTCACTCAGGCACAGGCAAGTGAAGTAACTTGCCCAAAGTCACACAGCTAATAGTTGGTGGAGCCGGGATTTGAACCCCTGACCTCTGACTCTAAAGCCCGGGCTCTTTCCGCTGAGCCACACTGCTTCCCTATCTGCATCCCCACCTTGGGTTCTCTTGGGTCCACTGTGAGCCCCACATGGGATGATAACCTGATGACCTTGTATGTACCCCAGAGCTTAGAACACTGTTTGGCACATAGTGAGCACTTAACAAATACCATCGTTATTATCATTACTATTATTACCTCCACCACATGTCTACAGTGTGACCTTAGGCAATTTACTTCACTTCTCTGAGTCTCAGTTACTTCATCTGTAAAATTGGGATTAAGAGTGTGAGCCCTGTGTGGGACTGGGACTGTGTCCGGACCTGTTATCTTGTATCTAACCCACCGTTTAGTACGGGGGAGGAAGTGAAATTGATAAGCACCTCCTCCCCACCTCTACAATCTGCCCGGCAACGTGAAGCTAGAAGAATAGAGACAATCCGTCAACGCCACAATCTCGGATACAGTTTACAAGCAACTCCGGCTGAGTGCTCTGGGTTCTCGCCTCCCCTAAGGAGCGGAGCAGAGCGGAGCCCAACCCAGCCCAGCCCAGCCCGCTGCGTGCGTTACACCCAAAAGACCTAAATTCATTCTGGGAGGGAAAGTGGACGGGAGAATAAAAGCTTGCTTGGGAAAACGATCCTCTGAGTAATTCTTTACTCCCCCACACGACTCCGGTGCTTTTGGCCGGCATCACTTGGCACACACTGGTCTGCTGTGTTACCTTGGGCAAGTCACTTCACTTTTCTGTGCCCCAATCCCCTCGTCTGTAAAATAGGAATTAAGACTGTGAGCCCCATGTGGGACAGGGATTGTATCTACCACAGCATTATGTACAGTGCCTTTCACACAGTAAGCATTAATCCCATTAAAATGCCATTAAAATGCTAAATGCCATTTAAAAAAGAACTACAGCTGCTGCTCCTCCTCCTAACACCCATTCCCAGTGCTCACGACTCAGCTGAGACAAGAGAAGCACAAACCCTGGTGAGCTGTTGATGTTTCAGTCCCTCCCACAGATTCTGCTGGTGAGCCAGTCAGGATGGAAACCTTAAGTCAGTAGGATCTCCTCACCGTGCCTCGTTCTCGCCTGTCCCGCCGTCGACCCCCAGCTCACATCATCCCCCTGGCCTGGAATGCCCTCCCTCCCCACATCCACCAAGCTAGCTCTCTTTCTCCCTTCAAGGCCCTACTGAGAGCTCACCTCCTCCAGGAGGCCTTCCCAGACTGAGCCCCTTCCTTCCTCTCCCCCTCCTCCCCCTCTCCATGCTCCCCCGCCTTACCTCCTTCCCGTCCCCACAGCACCTGTATATATGTATATATGTTGTACGTATTTATTACTCTATTCATTTATTTATTTTACTTGTACATATTTGTTCTATTTATTTTATTTCGTTAATATGTTTTGTTTTGTTCTCTGTCTCCCCCTTCTAGACTGTGAACCCACTGTTGCGTAGGGACTGCCTCTATATCTTGCCAACTCGTACTTCCCAAGCGCTTAGTACAGTGCTCTGCACACAGTAAGCACTCAATAAATACGATTGAATGAATGAATTAATTAATACGATTGACTGAATGAATGAATGAATGAGTGGTATAAAGTAAGCACATAATGAGGAAGAAAAACTTTACAGACTCTGCGTTGTGTTCAGAGAAAGGTATGTCAGAGACAGATTTTATTACTATTAGAGCTTCATCCGACACTAGTAGGGAGAGGAGTTGACCAGCAGAGATTCTGCAGCTAGTCAAGGCCATCTCAACTTCAAGCAATACAGAGCTTCTTCATATAACATTAGTACAGCACTCATAACTATCAGAACAATCCAATAGGTGAAGTACTTTAGAATAAAAAGTAGTAGTTTCCCGGGTCATTTCCTGGTTAGTCCTGGACCTCCTTTGTTAAGGTGCTAGGTGGGGCCAGGGGCTTGACCGGTTCTAGGGCAACCCATCAGGCAAACCTAAAGTGATCAAGCGGGCCTTAGACAGGGGCGGGGGAGAAAGGTGAGCAAAAGCAGGACCTTGACAATTGTACTTCTATAACAAATATCACAATTATTATTATTAGATAGAGCATGAGCCTGGGAGTCAGAAGGACCTGGGTTCTAATTCCAGCTACAATACTTGCCTGCTGTGTGACTATAGGCAAGTCACTTAGCTTGACTGTGCCAGTTACCTCTTGTAAAATGGGGATTAAGACCATGAGCCTCGTGTGGGACAGAGACAGAGACTGTGTCCAACCCAATTTGCTTGTCTCTATCCCAGCACTTAGTACAGTGCCTGGCAAAAGTAAGCTCTTAACAAATACCACTATTAGTGTTATTATTACCATTATTATTATTAATAACCATAATGCTTCCCACTCTGGTTCCCCCAGGAGCTCTGTGCTTTCAAAACAGGTACGTTTGAATCCCAGCCCTTCCCAATCTCAATTTTGGTCTTGCCATGCTTGACCAGTCACCCCGGTATTTCCCCAGAGTGTGGTTTCTCCTGCTTTCACGATACTCCAATAAGCACCTTGCCTTAACTGACTGCCGTCCAGCACCTCTTTGGGATTTTGTCAGCAGTAGGGGAACCAACAAAATGTAAATGTAGATTCTTTCCTTCCAGAAAGACGGAATTCCTTCTGCCATCAGTTGCTCCCACACGTGCACAAACATGGACCCCAGTCTTATAAACGAGATGATGACTGGAATTTTAAGTGCTTACCTGTGCCAAGCACTGAACTAAGCACTGGGACCTAGACCTAGCTGAGTACCCGGCCTGCAGCAGAGCTGAGCTGCTTGAATCACTTTTATTTCCAGAATTGGAAACCTTCCTCCTGGAAGGGCAAAGTATGGTAAACATTCGGGGGAGCTTCCTGGGGTGATTTTCAAACCCTAATTTGGCAAGGCACTGGGACTGCAAGCTTTGTGTTTCCTTATGTGAAAAGTAATTCGGCCTAGACTGGGAGCTCCTTGTGGGCAGGAATGTGTTTATTGTTATACTGTACTCTTCCAAGAACTTAGTACAGTGCTTTGCATACAGTGAGCGCTCAATAAATACGATGGAGTGAATTGAATGAATGGATGAATGAATGATGGAAAAAATCCATTAGTAACTTTTGCCGACATATTGCCTGTGGGTCACAATAGTGAGCACAGATGAGCTCCTGCCTTCGAGGAGTTTACAATCTAGCAGCAGAGGCCAACCCTCCAGAAGCAGTGTGGCTTAGTGGAAAGAGCACGGGTTGGGAGTCAGAGGTGGTGGGTTCAAACCCCGGCTCTGCCACTTGCCAGCTGTGTGACTTTGGGCAAGTCACTTAACTTCTCTGGGCATCATTTACCTCATCTGTAAAATGGGGATTAAGATTGTGAGCCCCCTTTTGGGTCAGGGACTTTGTCCAACCTGATTTACATGTATGTACCCCAGCATGTTGCCAATTTGTACTATATGTTGCCAACTTGTACTTCCCAAGCGCTTAGTACAGTACTCTTCACACAGTAAGCGCTAAATAAATATGACTGAATGAATGAAGCCGGCCCCCCTATTTTTAACTCTTTCCCTGATACCTGAGCCATGAAGCCCCTAAAACGAAGACTCAAATCTTCAGTTCATGGTATGAAGCCAGGCTCAGTTTCCTGGCACCCTTATTTTTTATCTTTCTCTCTACTACCTGGGTCATGAAGATCCCAAAGGGAGTTATGTTTGAGGATCATGGCATGAAGCCAACCTCCCTTTTGCCAGCACCCACACTTTTATGGTTCTTCCCGCCACTTGGGCCAGGAAAGCCCAAAAGGGAAGACTCAAATCGAGGGTTCATGGCACGAAGCCAGACCCGCGATTCCCGACACCCATGTTTATCGTTTTTCATCATGGTGTGTGAGCCGTGCAGACCCAAGTGGGACGACTCAGATCTGGGGTTCAGGACATGAAGCCAGCCCTCCTTTGCTAGTACTCATGCTATTCTTCGTCCCGGCACCCAAGCCATGAAGACCCAAATGGGAAGACTCAAATCTTTGGTTAGTAGCGTGAAGCCAACCTCCCTTTTGCCAGAACAAATATTTTTAATCGCTCTTCCCAGGACCTGGCCCGTGAAGACCCAAATAGGAAGACTAAAAGCTGGAGCTCTTGGTATGAAACCAAGCCTCCTTTCGCCTGCCCCCATTTTATTTTTCTTCCTGGTGCTTAGGCTATGAAGATCTCTCTGGGAAGATTCAAATCTGTGGTTCATGGCATGAAGCCAGTCTCTCCTTTTGCCAGCACCCCTACTTTTATTGCTCTTCCCAGTACCCGGGAGAAGAATATCCAAAACGGAAGACTTGGATTTGGGGTTCGTGGCATGAAACAGCATGGTCTAGTGCACAGAGCATGGGCCTGGGACTCAGAAGGATCTGGGTTCTAATCCTAGCTCCACATCTGGACTTGTCCAAGGTCACACAGCAGACATTTAACGTCTCTGTGCTTCAGTCACCTCATCCGTAAAATAGGGATTAATACTAGGAGACAGGGACTAGATCCAACCTGATTAGATTTTATCTACCCCAGTGCTTTGAACGGTGCTTGACACATAGTAAGCAGTTAATAAATAGCATCGTCACCATGAAGCCAATCCCCTTTAGCTAGCACCCATATTTTTATTAATCTTTTTGGCGCCTGCACCACGAAGACTCAGATGGGAAGATTCAAATCTAGGATTCATGGCATGACGTCAGTCTCCCTTTTGCCAGCATCCTTGCTTTTTTCTCTCTCTCCCTGTTTCCTGGGTTCATGGCATATGGCCAGTTCCCCCACTCCCCGAACTTCCTTTTGCTAACACCCATGTATTTACTCTTGGGCCCTGGGCCTCTGGGATTTGTGGCTTGAAGCTAGCCCCTCTTTTGCTGGCCCCCAAACCTTTAGTGTCCTTCCTGACTCCCAGGCCACGAAGACCCAAATGTCAAATCTGGGCTGCATGGCATGAAGCCAGTCCCTTTTTACCAGCACCCATATTTGTATTGTTTTTCCCGGTGCCCTGAGATTTGAAAACACAAATCTGGGGTTCGTGGCATGAAGCTAGCCCCCTTTTCCATGCACCCATATTTTTCTCTCTCTCCCTGGTACCCGAACCCTTCCCTCGGGGGGCTTACAAAGTCAGACAGGCTAACCTTTGCAGAGCCCCTGCTGTGGGAGGCTCACAATGTCAGAATGTCCCAAAGTCCCTGTGGCCCTGTCTCCAGAGCAGGGGCTCAAAACATCAGACAGGCGTACTCTCAAGGTGATCTTGCCCTCGAGGGGCTCACAATATTAGACAGGCCACTGAGTGGCCTCCCTGGGTTGGACAGGCCCTGTGGATGTCCCAACCTCCTGTCTCTCCCTACCCCAGTCTATACTTCATTCTGCTGCCCTGATTATCTTTCTATGGAAACATTCTGGGCATGTCACTCCCCTCCTCAAAATTCTCCAGTGGTTGCCTATCAACCTCCATATCAAGCAAAACTCCTCACTACTGGTTTCAAAGCTCTCCATCACCTTGCCCCCGTCACCTCACCTCCCTTCTCGCCTTCTATAGCCCAGCCCGCACGCTCCACTCCTCCGCCTCTAAGCTCCTCACTTTGCCTCAGTCTCGCCTGTCCCGCTGTCAACCCCTGGCCCACATCCTCCCTCTAGTCTGGAAAGCCCTCCCTCCTCAAATCCGTCGAACTAGCACACTTTTCCCTTCAAAGCCCTACTGAAAGCTCCAGGAGGCCTTCCCAGACTGAGCACCCCCTTTTCCTCTGCTCCCCCTCCCCTCCCCATCGCCCCGACTCGCTCCATCTCCTCTACCCCCCACCCCACCCCACAGCACTTGTGTTTATATATGTACATATTTATAATTCCATTTATTTTATTGATGATGTGTATGTATCATTAATTCTATTAATTTATATTGATGTTATTGATGCCTGTTTACTTGTTTTGATGTCTACCTCCCCACTTCTAGACTGTGAGCCCATTGAAGGAATTTCATCTTTCTGGAAGGAAAGAATCTACGTTTATATTTTGTTGGTTCCCTACCGCTGACAAAATCCCAAAGACGTGTTTAACGGCAGTCAGTTGGGGCAAGGTGGCTATTGGAATATCGTGAAATTATATTTATTATCATCATCATCATCATCATCAATCGTATTTGTTGAGCGCTTACTATGTGCACAGCACTGTACTAAGCGCTTGGGATGTACAAATTGGCAACATATAGAGACAGTCCCTACCCAACAGTGGGCTCACAGTCTAAAAGGGGGAGATAGAGAACAAAACCAAACATATTTATTATGACGATTTTGACATCTGTCTACATGTTTTGTTTTGTTGTCCGTCTCCCCGTTCTGGACTATGAGCCCATTGTTGGGCAGGGACCGTTTCTATATGTTGTCGATTTGAATTTCCCAAGCGCTTAGTACAGTCCTCTGCACACAATAAGCGCTCAATAAATATGATTTAAGGAATATTTGTTGCTGAATTGTACTTTCCAAGAGCTTAGTACTGTACTCTTCATACGGTAAATGCTCAATAAATGATTGAATGAAGGAATGAAAGAATGAAGGAATGATCGAGCGACTGTCTGTCATTTACTGGGCAGAGAACCCTAGTGAGCACATCTCATATTATGGGCATTTTTGCCTGCTAGGCACTGGGGGCAATTGAACACAGACAAGACATCACTGTTTCTAAGGAGTTGATCATGTGATATAGGACAGTGCTCTGTACTCAAACATCGCTTGATAAATACCATTGTTAAGTATAATTCCTTATAGCTAGCAGGAAGAGGAAGGTTTAAGAAGAGAGATCAAGCAGGGGGCAGCCCACTGAAGAAGAGACGCAGTCTCTGCCCGCACACACCGAATCCTTGCCCTCAGCCCTACAGGGGTAGGAGCAGTGGGATGAGTACTGCAATTACAGCAGCGTGGCTCAGTGGAAAGAGCACGGGCTTCGGAGTCAGAGGTCATGGGTTCGAATCCCGGCTCTGCCACATGTCTGCTGTGTGACCTTGGGCAAGTCACTTAAGTTCTCAGAGCCTCAGTTCCCTCACCTGCAAAATGGGGATTAAGACTGTGAGCCCCACGTGGGACAACCTGATCACCTTGTATCCACCAGCGCTTAGAACAGTGCTTTGCACATAGTAAGCGCTTAACAAATGCCATCATTATTAATTACAGCAGGAGCGGCCCCTTGCCCACCGTGAACAGTACCAACTGGGCACCGTTTGCCGCAGTGAGGTCTAGGGGGATGGAGAGAACACCGTCCTGGCCCTCAATCTAGTGGGAACAGGGGAGACACAGAATGGACAGACCCACAGACACAGACAGACACTAAGCATGCGCAAAGTCATGTTTTTATTATTATTTTTTACAATGGCATTTATTAAGCGCTAAGTCTGTGGAAAGCACTGTTCTAAGCGCTGGAGAGGTTAAAAGGCGATCAGGTTGTCCCATGGGGGGCTCACTGTCTTCATCCCCATTTTACAGATGAGCTAACTGAGGCCCAGGGAAGTGAAGTGACTTGCCCAAAGTCACACAGCTGACAATTGGCGGAACCTGGATTTGAGCCCATAACCTATGACTCCAAAGCCCGGGCTCTTTCCACTAAGCCACGCTACATACCCCCGTGTGTAGGATGTCATCTATCCCAGCCTCCCAGGACCCTCAATCCCAGGTCCAGCAGTCACCCCCAACCCAGGCCCGGCCTTCCCCAAGCCCATCTGATCACAAAGTCTTCCTCCATGCCGTCTCCTCTTGCATATGCTCTCCACCCCCGGCCTGAAAAAGCAAGGGCAGCTTTCAGCCTCCGGTCCCCCCACTTCCGACTCAGACCCCACCTGAGCCCAGCAGCAATATCCTGGAAACATCATCAGAACCCCCGAAACAATTATCACCACCCCAACTCCTCCCCAGTTTCCCTACTGCCCCACACCCAGGCAGTGCGCAATGCATACATGGCATTAGCAGCGCCACAACCCATCAACATCAAGCACCTCTCCCTTGTCCCCACAATCTTCATCCCCACAGAGTTCAACAAAATGAACATTTAAATCATTTCTGAAACGGTGTAATCAACACCTCCTCCAACCTCCTCTCCACCCCACCTGTTCAACCTTGATAACCCCAGATCATCATTATTTTCATTGTCATCCTCATCACCAGTACAATAGGCATCAACAATTCCAGCAGGCCCAATCCCCTCCCTAAAAGAGGGAGGGGGAAGGTGAAGTAGTCAAAGCCCCCTACTCACCAAAGCCCAGGGCAGGTCATCCTCTGTCTCCTTTCCAATGCAAACTGGGACAATCCTGCTCACCTCCTCCTCCTAGAGGGACACAAAAACCCACCTGAGCTTTTGGAGGCCCCAGTGACCTTTTACCTAGGTGGGCCCCAATAACCCACTTAGGTCTTGTGAAACCCAAAAACCCATCCTGACCTTCAGGATAGCCCTTTAACCACTTCGAACTCAGGTTCTGCTGACTCCCAGCCCACTAGGCCACACACAGCAGTCCTGGGAAGTTGGCCGACAAATGTCTGGGGGTCAGAAAACCAGGGTTATAATCCCGGCTCAGACACTTGCCTGTTGTAAGACTGTGGGAAGACACCTAACTTCCTTGTGCCTCAGTTTCCTCATCTGTAAAGTGGGGATTACAAACCTGTTCTCCCTCCACCTTAACCTATGAGCCCCATTGGGGACAGGGATTGATTCTGACCTGGTCACATTGGATCTACCCAGTACTCAGTGCAGTCCCTGGATCATAGTAAGCCCTTAAAGTATCACAGACATTATTTTTAATAAGTACTATTATTAATGCCACTTTTTCAGATGAGGAGATTGAGCCCCAGAAAGGTTAAGTGCCTGGCTCAAGCTCATACATCAGGCCTGTGGCAAGGCTGAGAAAATCAATCAGTTGTATTTGTTGAGAGTGTACCTGTGCAGAGCGCTTAATACAGTGCTTGGCAGAATATAATAATAATGATAGCATTTATTAAGTGCTTACTATGTGCAGAGCACTGTTCTAAGCACTGGGGCCCACTTATACAAGGTGATCAAGTTGTCCCACGTAGGGCTCACAGTCTTAATCCCCATTTTACAGATGAGGTAACTGAGGCTCAGAGAAGCTGAGTGACTTTCCCAAGGTCACACAGCAGACATGTGGAGGAGTTGGGATTCGAACCCATGACCTCTGTCCCCAAAGCCCGTGCTCTTTCCATTGAACCATGCTGCTTGGTATACTGCAATACAGGATATGGTAGAGTTGGGAAACATGATCCCTGCCCTCAAAAGTCTTACTGACAGTTTCTCTAACTACCAGCCCCAGGCTCTGGCCATTAGTCTGTGCCAACGTCCACGATTTGCCCATTTTCCCATTGTCAGTGGGCCGCACCCAAATCTTTATCTGTCCCAGGAGAGGAGCCAGGGTGGCAAAAAAACCCTACTTTCTTTTTTATTTTTTTATGATATTTGTTACGTGCTTACTTTGTGCCAATCAATCAATCAATGGTATGTATTCTCCATCTACACTCATTCCCCTAGAGAACTCATTCACTTCCATGGCTTCAACTACCATCTCTATGCAGATGATACCCAAATCTGCATCTCCTCCCTGATCTCTCTCCCTCTCTCCAGGTTCGCATCTGCCCCTGCCTTCAAGATATCACTACCTCAAATGTCCTCCCATCACCTCAAATTTAACATGTCTAAAACAGAGCTCCTTATCTTCCCACCCAAAACTTGTCCTCTCCTGGACTTTCCCATCACTGTAGACGGCACCACCATCCTTCCTTCACAAAACCAGAATCTCAGCATTATCCTTGACCCCTCTCTCTTACTCAATACACATATCCAATCCGTCACCAAATCCTGTCGGTCTCCTCTTAACATCGCTACAATCAACCCTTTCCTCTCCATCCGAACTGCTACCAAGTTCGTACAATCATTCACTCTATCCCACCTAGATTACTTCATCAGCCTCCTTTCTGACCTCACATCCTCCTTCTATTCCCCCACACCAATCTATACTTCTCTCTGCTGCCCATATTATCTTTCTACAGAAACGTTCAGGGTATGTCACCCCCCTCCTCAAATATCTCCAGTGGTTACCTATCCACCTCCATATCAAGCAAAAACTCCTCACCATGAGCTTTAAAGCACTCCATCATCTTGTCCCCTCCTAACCCATCTCATCTCTTTCCTCCTACAGCCCAGCCCGCACTCTTCACTCGTCTGATGCTAACCTTCTCACCATGCCTCGATCTCGCCGGTCTCGCCGCCGACCCCTGACCCAAGGCCTGGAACTCCTTCCCTTCTCAAACCCGCCAGACAATTACTCTCCCCATTTTCAAAGTCTTACTGAAGGTACATCTCCTCTAAGAGGCCTTCTCAGACTAAGCCCCACTTTTTCTCATCTCCCATTCACTTCCTTATCACCCCGACTTACCCCCTTTGCTATTCCCCTAGTCCCTGACCCACAGCACTTATGTGTATATTTGTAATTTTATTTATTAATACTGATGACTGTTTACTTATTTTGATGTCTGCCTACCCACCACTAGACTGTGAGCTCGTTGTGGTCAGGGATTGTCTCTCTTTATTGCAGTATTGTATTTTCCCAGTTACTTAGTACAGTGCCCTGTACACAGTAAGCACTCAATAAATACAATTGAATGAATGAACTTCCTCATTGTCACTGGCTTCCTCCAGGTGGTTTCCCAGAGCCCTGTAATTGGAGTTAAGGCTAGGGGACAGCTTACAACAGCAACCGTCTATCAAGCAGGCAAGGGGAGGTTCTAGTGGCAAGAACACGGGCTTGGGAGTTGGAGGTTGTGGGTTCTAATCCAGGCTCTTCTACTTCATCATCAATCGTATTTATTGAGTGCTTACTATGTGCAGAGCACTGTACTAAGCGTTTGTGAAGTACAAATTGGCAACATATAGAGACAGTCCCTACCCAACAGTGGGCTCACAGTCTAAAAGGGGGAGACAGAGAACAAAACCAAACATACTAACAAAATAAAATAAATAGAATAGATATGTACAAGTAAAATAAATAAATAAATAGAGTAATAAATATGTACAAACATATATACATACATAGAGGTGCTGTGGGGAAGGGAAGGAGGTAAGATGGGGGGATGGAGAGGGGGACGAGGGGGAGAGGAAGGAAGGGGCTCAGTCTGGGAAGGCCTCCTGGAGGAGGTGAGCTCTCAGTAGGGCCTTGAAGGGAGGAAGAGAGCTAGCTTGGCGGATAGGCAGAGGGAGGGCATTCCAGGCCCGGGGGATGACGTGGGCCAGGGGTCGATGGCGGAACAGGCGAGAACGAGGTACGGTGAGGAGATTAGCGGCGGAGGAGCGGAGGTTGCGGGCTGGGCTGTAGAAGGAGAGAAGGGAGGTGAGGTAGGAGGGGGTGAGGAAGGGGCGAGGAGGGGTAGGAAGGGGCGAGGTGATGGAGAGCCTTGAAGCCTTGTCGGCTATGTGACTTTGGGCAAGTCACTTCACTTATCTGTGTCTCAGTTACTTCATCTTTGAAATGAGATTGAGATTGGAAGCCCGAAGTGGGATAGGACTGTGTCCAACCTGATTGCATTTTCTACCCACCCCAGTGCTTAGAAGAGTGAACAGTGAACAGTGCTTAGAGAAGCAGCGTGGTTTAACTTCTCTGTGCCTCAGTTACCTCACCTGTAAAATGGGGATTAAGACTGTGAGCCCCACGTGGGACAACCTGATCACCTTGTAACCTCCACAGCGCTTAGAACAGTGTTTTGCATACAGTAAGCTCTTAATAAATGCCATTAAAAAAGTGCCTGGTATTTGGTAAGCACTTAACAAATACCATAATTATTATTGTTATTATTAAGGGGGCAGAGATCAGGGTTCTGGGACCCTGAGCAGCGGCTGCCCATCAGTCAGGCAGGGGGAGGGTCAAGGGCCAGGTTTTACAATGGAATTAATAAATTACAATTGAATGAATGAATGAATGAATCTCCTCCAAGAGTCCTTCCCTAATAAGCCCTACTTTCCTCTTCACCATTCCCCTTCTGCATCGCCCTGACTTGCTCCCTTTTCTTCATCCTCTCTCCCAGCCCCATAGCACTTTCATTCATTCATTCAACCATATTTATTGAGCGCTTTCTGTGGGCAACTCACAGTACTAAGCACTAGGAGAGTACACTAGAACAGCAAACAGACACATTCCTCCCCACAATGAGCTCGCAGTCTAGAGGGGGAGACAGATATTAATATGAATAAATAAATTATGTATATATATTGTATATGTATATTATATATATGCACACAGATATAATAATAATAATAAAATAATAATAATAATAATAATGGCAGTTATTAAGCGCTTACTATGTGCAAAGCACTGTTCTAAGCACTGGGGAGGTTACAAGGTGATCAGGTTGTCCCACGTGGGGCTAACAGTCTTCATCCCCATTTTGCAGATGAGGTAACTGAGGCCCAGAGAAGTGAAGTGATTTGCCCAAAGTCACCCAGCTGACAAGTGGCGGAGCCGGGGTTTGAACCCATAACCTCTGATTCCAAAACCCGGGCTCCTTCCACTGAGCCACGCTGCTTCCACGTGCAAGACATCAACATACATGCTGTGGAGATGACAGGGGGATGAATGAAGGAGCAAGCAATAGCTGCACAGAAGAGGGTGAGAGAGAGGAGAGGAGGGCGCAGTCAGGGGAAGCCTCTTGGAGGAGATCTGTCTGACATGAGGAGCGAGTGGGTACCGGGTCAAAAGCAGGATGTGGGCGTGAGGTCAGCGGCGAGCTAGACGAGACCGAGGCACAGTGAGAAGGTCAGCACCAGAGGAACCAAGAGTGTGGGCTGGGTTGCAGCAGGAGAGTGTACATATCTATCATTTATTCATTTATATTAACGTCTGTCTCCCCCTCTAAATTGTAAGCTCATTCTGAGCAGGGAACGTGTCTGTTATATCGTACTCTCCCACGTGCTTAGTTCAGTGCTCTGCATACAGTAAATGCTCAATAAATACAATCGGATGAATGAATATAGCGAGCCATTTCAACCAATGAACCGTATTTACTGAGCGCTTACTATGTGCACTAAGTGCTTGGGAGAGTATGGTATAACTGAACCAGCAGACGTGCTCCCTGACAAAACAAGCTTACAGTCCAGAGGGAATCAATGAATGGTATTTACTGACTGCTTTCTCTGTGCAAAGCATTGACTTGGGGGAACATAATACAGTCGATTGGTATACCTGTATTGTGAAGGATAATAATAATAATAATGATAATAGTAACGCATAAATACCCGAAAATCTCTTTTGGGGATGTGGAATTCATGTATGTCTTTTGAAAGGCCTGGAAGATTTTTCATGGAGATCCTTCTCTGGGCAGACGATGGGAAGGAATGGATCATTCCTTCATTTCTTCACTCGTATTCATTGAATGCTTACTGTGTGCACAGCACTGTACTAAGCACTTGGGAAGTACAAACCGGCACGAGACAATCCCTATGGTAAGGTCAAGCTTCAGATATGACTCATGAGCCTTCTCATCTGATCTTGTTTTTTTTTCCTTTTTCTTACATTATTTGTTAAGTGCCTACTAGGTGCCATGCATTGTTCTAAGGGCTTTGGTCTTGTCTTATGTCGTCGAGTCATTGCCAACCCATAGCGACACCACAGACCCATCTCTCCCTAAAAACCCCGGATCTCCATCTGCAATCGTTCTGGTAGTGTATCCATAGGTTTTTCTTGGTAAAAATACAGAAGAGGTTTACCATTGCCGCCTTCTGCGTAGTAAACTCGAGTTTCTGCCCTCGACTCTCTCCCATTCCGCTGCTGCCCAGCATGGGTGAGTTTTGACTTGTAGCATATTACCTTCCACTCGCTAGCCACTGCCCAAGCTAGGAATGGAATGGGTAGGCCTCTTGACTCTCTCTCCCATAGCCGAGACTGGTAGAGTACTGGAAACCCTCCAGGTATCACCGGGAGAGGGGAAGTGCTTGGGTAGATTCAAGGTAATCAGGGTGGACACAGCCCAGGCCATGTCCCACATGGGGCTCTTAATTTTAATCCTCATTTTACAGATGAGGGAACTAATGCCCAGAGAAGTGAAGTGACTTGCCTAAGGTCACACAGTAGGCAAAGAAACAGCTTGGCTTAGTAGAAAGAACACAGGCCTGGAAGTCAGAGGACCTGGGTTCTAATCCCTGCTCTGGCATTTGTCTGCTGTGTGACCTTGGACAAGTCCCTCGGTTACCCCATCTGTACAATGGGGATGAAATCCTACTCCCTCTTACTTAGACAATGAGTCCCATGTGGGACAAGGGTGTCCAACCGGATGAACTTATACCTACCCCAGTGCAGAGAACAGTGTTTGGCACATACTAATGGCTTAACCAGTCACATGATTATAATAATAATAATGATGGCATTTGTTGAGTGCTTACTATATGCAAAGCACTGTTCTAAGCACTGGGGGATACAAGGTGATCAGGTTGTCCCATGTGAGGCTCACAGTCTTAATGCCCATTTTACAGATGAGGTAACTGAGGCTCAGAGAAGTTAAGTGACTTGCCCAAGGTCACACAGCAGACATGTGGCGGAGCTGGGATTAGAACCCATGCCTTCTAGACTGTGAGCCCGCTGTTGGGTAGGGACCGTCTCTATATGTTGCCAACTTCTACTTCCCAAGCGTTTCGTACAGTGCTCTGCACACAGTAAGTGCTCAATAAGTACGATTGAATGAATGAAAGAATGATCTCTGACTCCCAGGCCCGAGCTCTTTCCACTGAGCCATGCTGCTTACCACAATTCTTAAATGGGGGGGCTGGGATTAGAACCCAGGTCCTGTAGACTGTAAACTTGCTGTGGGCAGGGAATGTGTCTATGTTTCATCCTACTGTTCTCTCTCACTTAGTATAGTGCTCTGTACACAGTAGGTGCTCAATAAATACGACTGAATGAATGAATGAATGAATGAATGAATTCTGATTCCAAATTCCCTAACAGTGAATTGTGGGTGTTTCTTCTTTTCAGAACGTGTTTTCTTTGGATGAGCTAAAATTGTCTGAATGAGGAAACATGCATTCTGCTTTTATATGGAGGGAAAAAACTGACTTTATTCAATCCACCTCACAAAGCAGTAGATGCGAACCCATTTCCACTCAAGGAAGGCTGAAGCAGGGGAGGCCACCACTGACCTTTCCAGAGAAGACCGTG
Source organism: Tachyglossus aculeatus (assembly GCF_015852505.1). Taxonomy (NCBI): domain Eukaryota; kingdom Metazoa; phylum Chordata; class Mammalia; order Monotremata; family Tachyglossidae; genus Tachyglossus; species Tachyglossus aculeatus. The sequence goes on from NW_024044871.1 coordinate 524,452, forward strand.
GAGGCCAGACTGGGAGTGCTGGGTTAGGGTCGCATGCCACTTGTCCGGTCGCCAGCCTGCTAGGTTGCCCCTCCGTGGGACGGGAGACTCCGGACCAAGAAGGCCCCCAGATTGGGGGATGACCCTGAGAATGCAGCGGAAGTATCTCCGTGCGCTGGTTTGGAAGGTGAATTTGTGCAGAGGTGATTCCTCTGGATACCCGGGGTGTGGGGACTGGTGGCTCGGCCTCTTGGTCACTTTGTCAGCCTTCTCACCTTCTGCAGTTCCTCAATGGGTTTCCACTGTGGTTAATCAATCGTATTTATTGAGCACTTGCTATGTGCAGAGCACTGTACTAAGCGCTTGGGAAATACAAATTGGCAACATATAGATACAGTCCCTACCCAACAGTGGACTCACAGTCTAAAAGAGACTAAGTGCAGAGCAGAGACACAAAACCTGTGTTCCAGGAACCGCAACCCTGGAGAATACATTCTGCTAGATCCTAAGCTTCCTAAACTCCTTATGTCCATATTTGTAATTTATTTATTTCTATTAATCTCTGCCTCCCCTGCTAGACTGCAAGCTCACTGTGGGCAGGGAACGTACCTGTTATATTGTGACATTGTACTCTCCCAAGTGCTTGGTACAGTGCTCTGCACAAAGTAAGTGTGCAACAAACACGAACTGATTGACTGACTGAGGGCAGGAATGGTATTTATGAACATTATTGTCCTCTCCCGGGTATTCTGTATACTCTTCTGCAGACAGTAGGCACTTGGGAAATACTGCTGATTGATAAGTGAATAGAAAGTGTTTCCCTTGATTCTCACCCAGAAAATAGTTCTCTGCTCTATGTAGGATAGGGTTTGCGACAGCATGGCCTAGTGGATAGAGCGTGGGCCTGGGGATCAGAAGGTTATGGGTTCTGATACTGGCTCTGCCACTTGTCTGCTTGGTGACCTTGGGCAAGTCACTTCACTTCTCTGGGCCTCAGTTACCTCATCTGTAAAATAGTGATTATGACCGTGAACCCCATGACCCTGAACCCCATGTGGGACTGGGACTGTGTCCAACCAGATTACCTTGTATCTACCCCAGTGCTTAGAACAAGTGCCTGGCACATAGTAAGTGCTTAACAAATGCCATTAAGGAAAGTTACTTCACCTCTCTGTGCCTCAGTTCCCTCGTTTGTAAAATAGGGACTAAGACTGTGAGCCCCATGTGGGACAGGGATTGTGTCCTACCAGATTAATTTATATCTACCCCAGCACTTTGTACAGCTCCTGGCACAGAATAAGCACTTAATAAATAGCATTAAAAGTCCATTTGCTTCTCTGTGCCTCAGTTCTCTCATCTGTAAAATAGGAATTAAGACTATGAGCTCCCCGTGGGACATGGATGTTACCAACCAGATTAGGTTGTATCTATGCTAATGTTTAGTGCAGTGCCTGACACATAGTAAGCGTATTATTATTAGCTTGTATCTACTCCAATGCTTAGTATAGTGACTGGCCCATAGTGAGTGCTTTACAAATACCATAAAAAACAAAAACAAAATTGTTGTTTCACTCCCACAGTGTCCCTCGTCATCCCTGGGTCAGACTGGGATCATAGATATCCAGGGGATGGCCTTTCTGGTTCACCTGCTCTCCCAAGTCGACGGGCCCACCCTGCCCAAATGCCCCCGTGCTTCCTCCCTTCCCCACCCACACACCGAGAAGTGGCACCAATGCCCCTCTTCCCGGGGCCCAGAGGGCAGGGCAGGGCAGGGCAGGGAGGCTGCGGGCAGCTGCCCCTCTGAGAGGATTGGGCTCAGGACCAAGCTCATCAGGTCAAGGAGCCTGCCATTGTTCAGCGGCGGACGGAGGGGCCCTTCAGAAGAAGGGGCGGAGGTGGGCCCGCTACCCTTTGAGGCTGGGTATGATCCACGTTCTCCCATGGCTCTGGATTTTTGGACCTGTTGAGGCTGAAGCCCAAGATGGTATCCGTTAGGAAAGATGCTAAGCAGCAGATGGCATCCGTTAGGAAAGATGCTAAGCAGTTGTAGTGTCCCCCTGAAAATGACATTTCTGAAATTCCCATCCGCCCGCCCCCCAGCCCCAGACTGGAAGCTCATTGGAGGCAGGGAACGTGTCTATCAACTCTGTTATATTGTACTCGTCCAAGCGCTTAGTGCAGTACTCTGCACACAGTAAGAGATCAGTAAGTACCATCGATTGTAAACTCGTGTCTAGACTCTAAGCTTGTTGTGGGCAGGAACCGTGTCTACCAAATCTGTTATATTGTACTCGCGAAAGCACTTAATGCAGTGCTTTGCACATAGAGAGAACCCAATCGATAGCATTGATTGTTAGCTCGTCTCTAGACTGCAAGCCCTGTGTGGGCAGGGAATGTGTCTACCGATTCTGTTTATTGTACTCTCCCAAACACTTAGTACAGTTCCCTGCATACAGTAAGTGCTTGATAAATACCATTGATTTATTGACTGTATTGTTTTGTTGTAATCCCAAACAGTAGAGTGCTCCGCACACAGAAAGTGCTCATTAATTGATTGATCATGCGATTGATTGATTAATTGATAATTGATTAATTATTTTGTACTTTCCTTCAACCCCACCAAACCCCAGCAGCCCTGAACAGAAACTGAATAAATCAATCAATCAGCGGTATTTATTGAGCACTTATTGTATGCAGAACACTGTACTAAGTGCTTGGGAGAGCCCAGTACGACAGAATTAGTAGACGCATTCCCTCCCTACATAACAAGCTTACAGTCCAGAGGGAGAGACAGACATTAATTAGAAATAAATTACAGATATGTACCTACATGCTGTGGAGCTAGTTATGTGGGTTGGGTGATGAATAAAGGGGCAGGTCAGGGGGATGCAGAAGGGAGTGGGAGAAGAGGAGGGCTTAGGTGGGGAAGGCCTCCTGGAGGAGATGTGCCTCCAATAAGGCTTTGAAGGCAGGTAGAGTAGTTGCTCTATGGATGCCCCTTAAGCCACTGATACTTACCCCATCCCTATTCCAAAGCACTTAGGTTTCTATCCCTACACTCTGTCACTTCTCATACTTGTCTGCCTCCCTCTCTAGACTGTAAGCTCATCGTGGGTAGGGAGTATGTCCGTTACATTGTTCTACTGTAGTCTCCCGAGGACTAGTGCAGTGCTCTGCACCCAGTGAGTGCTCAATAAATGCCACCGACTGATCGATTGATGGATTGACTGCCGGACAGGTCCTGGGGCCTGCTACTCACATGATGGCCGTCTTGAAGAGAGAGTACACGGACACGGAGATTGCTCCCAACCCGGCGATGGTGACGATGGTGGCCAGCGGGATACGCTGGGAAGCAGCCAAGGCACAGATGGCGGTCAGGGGCCGGGGTTAAGGGTCAGGTGGCCCTGGGGGAGCTGGGTTGGGGAGGGAGAAGGGTGGCAGGGTGGAGGAGATTGAGGAAAAAAAGAACTTGGGTGGGGGGTGGGGAGACAGGGGCAACAGGGAGGAGATTGGAGAGGAAAAAGTGGGGGGAAGCAGGTAGGAGTAACGGAGGAGGAGATGGGAAGAGGATGCGGAGGAAGGGGTTAGGGTAGCAGGGGGAGGCGATGGGGGAGGAGTGGGGGAAGGAGATGGGGAGGAGGTAGGGGAATAAAGACGTTGGAAAAAGGTACGGGTAGAATAGGAGGAAATGGGGGAAAGTGGGGGGAGAAAATGGGGAGGAGGAAGTGGGGGAAAGGAGGTAGGGTTAGCAGGGGAGGAGATGGTAAGAGGACATGGGGGAGGAGTTTGGGGAGAAGTAGGTGGAGGGAGGAGATGGGTGGAGATGGGGAGGAAATGAGGGAAGAAGCGGGAGGAAGAGGCAAGGGAAGAGGGAGCAGGGGAAAGAGACTGGGGGAGAAAGAGGTGAGGGACGGAGGTAGGTGTAGCAGGGAGCAGAGGAGGAGGAGAGGAGGAGGAGAGGAAAAAACGTTAAGGTACTTGCAAGGGAGAGATTTGGGAAGAGGAAGGTGGGAGTAGCAGGGAGGCAAAGGAAGTGGCGAGAAAATAGGGATGGCGGGGCTTGGGGAAGTAGGAGGGAGGAGATAAAGAAAGTGGGGGTGAGATCTCCCCCGCTCCCCCCAGCCCAGTCGAAGGAACAGACGGGGGCAGAGGGAAGCGGGGAAGGGGGGGAAGGGAGGGGAAGACGGCCGACCTCTTTCTTCTTCATCATGATTTGGAAGATGCCCATGGTGGCCAGCCTAGGAGGGAACAAGCAGGCAGGGGAGAGTCTGGTCAGGATCAGGACGGGCTGGGACAGGCGGCCTCCAGGGGACCGGGGAGAGTGGGCCCAGGAGCGAGGGAGCGGGGCAGGAGGAAGGGAGCTGCAGGGAGAAAGAGAGGGTCAGAGGAGTGAGAGGAGCAGGAGGGAGCAATGAGAGAGGAAGAAGGGGAAAAGGAAAAGAGGGAGAAGGGAGGAAATCAGTATGACAGTGGAAAGAGCACGGGCTTGGGAGTCAGAAGGCCAAGGGCTCTAATCCCAGCTCTGCCACTTGTCTGCTGTGTGAGCTTCGGCAAGCCACTTAACTTCTTTGTGCCTCAGTGACCTCATCTGTAAAATGGGGATTAAGATGTGAGCCCCAGGTGGGACAACCTGATTACTATGTGTCAACCCCAGCTCTTAGAACAGTGCTTGGCACATTGTGAGAGCTTAACAAAATACCTTTAAAGAGGAAGAAAGGAGGGAGGGTGGCCTTGGAAAAGAGCTGCTGAGGGCAGGGCAGGCAGGTCAGGGGGAGATCTGCATCTACCTCAGTGCTTAGAACAGCGTAAGTGCTCAACAAGTACCATAACTATTATAATTAATTAATAGGGAAGGACATGAAGAAACTAAGAGAAGACTTGTCCAAGGTCACGGAGACCAGGCCACTGGCAGAGCTGGGATTAGAACTCTAGTCTCTCCTTACTATATTTGTGTTAAAATGGCATTTATAAGCACTTTGTGTCAGGCACTGTTCTAAGCGCTGAAGTAGATACAAGGTCATCAGGTTGGACGCAGTCCATGTGTTGAATCCCCATTTTACAGATGAGGGAACTGATGCTCAGTGAAGCAGTGACTTCCCCAAAACTGCACAGCAGTTAAATGGCAGAGCTGGGATTAGGACCCTTGTCCTTCCGATTCCCAGGCCCGTGCCATATCGTCTACTGTCCTCTCCCAAGCGCTCAGTACAGTGGTCTGCGCACAGTAAGAGCTCAATAAATACGATTGAATGAATGAATGAATGCCGTTGATTAATGAGTGTTCCCAACAGGGGTGGCCCTTCATTAATTAAATCGTATTTATTGAGCGCTTACTGTGTGCTCAGCACTGTACTAAGCGCTTGGGAAGCACAAGTCGGCAACATATAGAGACGGTCCCTACCCAACAACGGATGCCACCTGAGGTTATCATGTCACAAGTGGTGGCATGTGGACAGCTGCGTGCCCAAGGCGTGGCATCCTGAGGAGAGGAGGGGGGGGCAGTAGCAACATGGTTTAGTAGGTAGAGCATGGGCCTGGCAGTTACGAGGATCTGCGTTCTAATCTTGGCTCTGCCACTTGTCAGCTGAGGGACCTTGGCCAAGTCACTTCACTTCTCTGTGCCTCAGTTCCCTCATCTGTAAAATGGGGATTAAGGCTGTGAGCCCCACGGGGAACAGTGACTGTGTCCAGCTTGATTAATTTGTATCTACCTCGGCACTAAGAACAGTACCTGGAAACGTGTTAGCGCTTAATGAATACCATAATTATTAGCATCATTTACCACTAGGCTGGGTCTTGAGGGGCTGCCGCCACCATCACGGCAGGCTGTAAGAAGTCTGCCTCAGATGGCTGCGTTAGGGATGTTACTGCCATGCTGGGCTATGGCCACCTGTTGGTCCCACGAGGATGGGTACCCTCAAAGACAACCCCCACCCCCAAACACTGGTTCCCCATGCCCCCGAATCAAATCAGTCACTCACGAGACAACACCCAGGTAGAGCAGGACAAGGATTCACTTCAGGCCTCCACAGCCCTCTCACTGTCCCAGCTGCCAGTGGCTTCCAGAATCTTCTCCCTCCTTTGGACGGTACTAAGGGGAGAGGGGAGACTGGGCCAGTTCCCCAACTCCTGCCCTCTACTCTCCACCATCAGATGGAAAACTTAGGAACTCTGGGTTTTGTCACTTGATTCCCAGAAGCCTCCTCGGGCTCACTTGATGACTGAACTCCAAGGAGCCCAAATGGAAGTTTCTACCTCCCCCTGCCTCCTCACCAGAGCAACTCCCTGCCCGACATTGGTGCATTCACAAGCCCCCTCTCTTCTGGGCCCCAAAGCCCAACGGACATTCGCTCCACTGATGTGAGTGGGGGTCCTCTGTCATCACACTGCTTCCTCTGAGCCCATCCTTTAACTCTGGGTGTCCCTCGAGGTTCAGTTCTGGGTCCCTGTCTTTTCTTCATCTACACTCCCTTGGAAAATTCATTCGCTCACACAGCTTCAACTATCACCTCTATGCTGATGACACCCAAATCTACAACTCCAGCCCTGATCTCTCTCCTTCTCTGCAGTCTTGCATTTCCTCCTTACTTCAAGGATGTCTTCTCGTCACCTCAAACTTAATATGGTGAAAACTGAACTTTTCTTCCCCCACGAACCCTGTCCTCCTGCTCACTTTCCCATCGCTGCCGAAGGCACCACCATCCTTCCTGTCTCTCAAGCCCATAACCTTGGTATTATCCTTGACTCCTCTCTCATTCCACCCACATATTCAAGTCATCACTAAATCCTGTCAGTTCTACCTTCCCAACCTTGCCAAAAGTCACCCCTTCCTCTCCATCCAATCTACCACATTAATACAAGCACTTATCGTAGCCCGCCTAGATTACTGTATCTGCCTCCTTGCTGACCTCCCTGCCTCCTGTCTCTGTCCAATCCAGTCCATACTCCATTCTGCTCCCCGAATCATTTTCCTTCAAAAACATTCAGATCTTGTTTCCGCACTAGAAACTCTAGTGGTTGCCATCTACCTCCACAAAAAACAAAAACTCATCATTGGTTTTAAAGCACTTAATCGCCTCGCCCCCTCCTACCTCACCTTGCTACTCTCCTCCAACCCAGCTTGTAAATTTGTTCCTTTGTTGCTAAACTTCTCACTGTACCTCGATCTCATTTCTCTCTCTGCCGACCTCTCACCCACAACATATCTCTGGCCTGGAAACTCCCTTCCTCCTTTCATACAGATAATTGCTCGCCCCCACTTCAAAGCTTTATCGAAAGCCCATCTCCTCCAGGAAGCTTTCCCTGACTGAGCCCTGTTCTTCCACTCCCTTCTTTTCCACTCATACTTGCTCCTTCACTCATCCTATCTCCCTTTCCCATGGAACATATGTACATATCTGTAATTTATTTATCTATTTATATTAATGTCTGTCTCCCCCTATAGACCGTGAGCTCGGTTGTAGGCAGGGAATGTATTTGATGGTATATTCTCCTCTCCCAAACATTTAGCACAGTGCTTTGCATATAGTAACCACTCAATAAATAAGGTTAATATTACAACACTCTGCTGCATGACCTTGGGTAAGTCACTTCATTTTTCTTTGGCTCAGTCACCTCATCTGTAAAATGGAGATGAAGATCATGAGCTAAGGCAGGACAGGGACTGTGTCAGATCTGGTCATCTTGGACCTACCCCAGCGTTTAGTAAAGTGCCCGGGACATAGTATGTGGTTGCCTACCAACCTTCGTATTAAGCAAAAACTCCTATTGGCTTCAAAGCTGTCTATCACCTTGCCCCCTCCTACCTCACCTCCCTTCTCTTCTTCTACATCCCAGCCCGCACACTCCACTCCTCTGGTGCCGTTTACCTTCTCACTGTGTCTCGTTCTTGCCTGTCCCGCCGTTGACCCCTGGCCCTACCTCTGGCCTGGAATGCCCTCCCTCCTCAAATCTGCCAAACTACCACACTTCCCTCTTTCAAAGCCCTACTGAAAGCTCAGCTCCTCCAGGAGGTCTTCCCAGACTAAGTCCCCCTTTCCTCTGCCCCCCCAGCACTTGCGTATGTATGTATATATTTATAATTATATTTATTACTGTGTATTTATCTATATATACAATTACATATCTATACTTCTATTTATTTGTATTGATGCTATTGATGCCTGTTTACTTATTTTGATGTCTGTCTCCCCCCTTCAAGACTGTGAGCCCATTGTGGGCAGGGATTGTCTCTGTTGCTGAATTGCACTTTCCAAGCGGTTAGTACAGTGCTTACACACAGTAAGCACTCAATAAATAGAATTGAATGAATGAAAAGTGCTTAATACCATAAAACAAAACCCCAAAAACCCTCAACGAGGAGAGGTGGCTGACACTGGGGACTTGGGCCCAAACATGTGCTGGGTGGAATTACCTTCCCATGCCTGTTGCATGGACAACTCCCAGGGGCAGGAGTGTGGCCCCCTGGTTAGAGCGCTGGCCCGGGATTCATAAGGACCCAGGTTCTAATTCCGACTCCGCCACTTGTTTGCCTGACCTGGGATACCTTGTTTGTATGACCTGGGATAAGTCACTTCACTGAGACCCAGTCATCTCATCTGGAAAAATGGAGATTAAGACTGTGAGCTCCTTGTGGAACACGGACTGTATCCGACCTGATTAGCTTGTGTCTACCCTAGTGCTTAGAACAATGCACTTGACATGTAGTAAAGCGATTAACAAACATCATAAAAAACCAAAAAGACTTCTGAGTGCTTGGGATAGTCTTTAACTTGGATTTTGTGCGCTGTGTATTTGTCTCTGGCCCTTGATGCTGTTTTAATGTTTGACTACTTGTTCCCGATGTGACCTAGAGTCACGGATGGAGCGCCCCCATGGGAGAAGGTCTCTGTCCAAGTCCCATCTGTGTCCTTTTGCCCAGGACGTAGCACAGTGCACACAGAAAGCCAATCAACCAATCATATTTATTGAGTACTTACTATGTGCAGGGCACCATTCTAAGCGCTTGGGAGAGTTCAACGGAACAATAAAACAGACACATTCCCTGACCATTACATTAACAAATACTATTATTATTATTACTGTTATCTGAATGGTGGCTGAGAATTCTGGCTTCTCAAATGAAGAGAGGCATGGTTTGTTCAAACGATAATTAAAGGTCCTTTATAAAGAAGCAGGCAAACATTGCCATTTCCCAGATACAAGAACGCGTGGACGGTGCCCTAGAACACTGGGGTCATCGCCCGGACACAAAAGCCAACCACCCAAATGTGAGGTTGCAGTCCACAGGACCGAACAATGGACGGGCGGTCTTTACAGCTTCTCTAAATCAGAGAATAATTCTTGTTTTCTAAGTAAGCCTTCATAAAAATGCAAGTCTTTCTGGCGTATCGACGGTCGCACGGTCACTAGGGATCTCATGAAGTGCTCCTGCTTCACGGGGGTGGCTTCCAGACCGTTCTCCTGCAGAGCCAGCAAGGCGGCCTTAAAGGGAATCGAGCAAAGCTGTTAGTTTGATGGAACAGGTGGGGAGGTCAAACCTCTTTCTACCCCACTTTCAAGAACAAGTCTGTGGGAGCAGCACCAAGCAAGAGGCTACAGAATGATAAGCTCATAACTCAGTCTTGGGAGGTGGTAGGGAAATGTGTCTTTTTACTCTCTCACAAGCACTTATTACAGAGCTTTGCATATACTAAAAGCTCAAGAAATGATTGAAAGAATGAATGAATTTCATCTTCCTGCCAATTTACCATTGAATCAGGGGTTACTACCGATGCACTCTCTATGAGAGAGACACCCCAAGGAACTCTCGCCTCGGAAACACGTGTGCTAAGCTATCAATCGATGCTATTTATTGAGCACTTACTACGTGCAAAGTACTTTACTAAGCACTTGGGAGAATCCAAGACAACCAAAGTAGCAGGCACAGCCCCTGCCCAAAAGGAGTGTACAGTCTAGAATGACAGGATTCTCCTCCAAATATCCTTCAGGCTTCCTGAGCCCTTTGGGAAATCTGAACCAAAATAACCAAAACCTAAAGTGAATTCTCTGGTTCGTTGGGTTGGCTAGGGCAGGGGGAGATGCCGTCGCAGAGGGGCAACAAAAAGGGCGATGCTGAGTTTGGGGGTGGGAAACTGCCTCCCCCCTAAACCACTGGTTCACCTGGGATGGCTGCCTGCATGAAGTGGGGGGGGGTGTAGATGGAATCTAGGGATAGCTGATGTCCAGACTGAAGACTTCCGATCTCCCGGGACATCCGAACAGAGTAAGGCCGGAATACCGAGCTCTGTCTCAATCCTTTCCCGGGTGGCCCCCTCTCTCCCGCAGGCACCTCCTCCAATTCACAGTATTTCCTGAGCACTTCCTCCGATCAGAGCCCTGCGCCAACTGACTCCCATGTGGGAACTCACTTCTAGGCACAGGTTACTGAGGTCGGCTCCGGAGAACTGATGGGTCTGCGCTGCCAAACTTTCCAAGGATACGTCCACCCCTAGCGGGGTTTTCTCAGTGCAGATTTTCAGAATCGAAATCCTTCCCTAGGAAAGAGCAATCGCTGTAAGACTTACGTCCGCCGACATGCCATCCTGCTATGGGAAGCGGCACGGTCTAGTGGATAGAGCCCGGGCCCGGGAATCGGGAGGACCTGGGTTCTAATCCCAGCTCCCATTTGTCTGCTGGGTGACCTCTGCCAAGTCACTTGACTTCTCCCTCAGCTGGAAAATTGGAATTAAAGCCGTGAGCCCCATGTGGGATAGGGACTTTGTTCAACCTGATTAGCTTTTCTCTACTCCAGCGCTTTGTACAGTAATGGACATACAGTAAACGCTTAATAAATATCATCATTATTATTATCATTATCGGCTTCCTGAAATACCGCGCCCCACAGTATGGCTTTCAGACCCACTGAGACCAAGCACTCTTCAAGCCGTTAACCAGGGTCAACAGCTTTTGAGCCCTTACTGTGTCACCCACTGTCCCACTGAGTCATGTAAAATCTATTTGGCTCATATACAAGTGGAACTTTTGACATCAGCAAAATGAGATCATGTTTGCATCTTGAGAAAAAAAATGACAATGCTCAAAATTGGACAAGATGAACAAACACCCAGTCCCTAGGAGAAAAAGCATTGCTAAGCAGCAAGGGGAAAAATGTGGCCTAGAGGACAGAGCATGGACCTGGGAGTAAGAGGCCCTGGGTTCTGATCCCAGCTCCACCACCTGCCCGCTGCGGGACCTTTGGCAAGTTCATTAAGCAACTGTACTTACTAAGCACTTACTGTGTGCAGAGCACTGTGCTAAGTGCTTGGGAGAGTACGATCAATCAGAGCTGGTAGTCACGTTCCCGTAACGTCTCTGTGCCTCAGATTCCTCATCTGGAAAGTGGGGATTAAATTCCCGTTCTCCCTCCAATTTAGACTGAGATCCCTTCAAAGCCCTACTGAGAGCTCACCTCCTCCTGGAGGCCTTCCCAGACTGAGCCCCCTCCTTCCTCTCCCCCTCTTTCCCCGCCCCACCCCCGCCTTACCTCCTTCCCCTCCCCACAGCGCCTTTATATACTTATATATGTTTGTACATATTTATTACTCTATTTATTTATTTATTTATTCTGTACATATTTATTCTATTTATTTTATTTTGTTAATATGTTTTGTTTTGTTCTCTGTCTTCCCCTTCTAGACTGTGAGCCCACTGTTGGGTAGGGACCGTCTCTATATGTTCCCAACTTGTACTTTCCAAGCGCTTAGTACAGTGCTCTGCACACAGTAAGCGCTCAATAAATACGATTGAATGAATGAATCTGAATGGGACAGGGTCTGTGTCCAACTTGATTTTCTTGTATCTACCCCACGGCTTAGGTACGGTGCTTGGCACACAGTAAGGGCTTAATAAATACCATCATCATGATTACTTCTCCTCTGCTTCCCGGCCCTGGCCGGCCTCTGCCTCTCTGACCCGGTCGCCCCCCGCCTCTCGGCCCTGGTTCCCCTCTGCTTCTCAGCCCTAGTCCCACTGTCTCCCGGCACAACTACCCCTCTGCCTCCCAGCCCCGGGCCCCCTGCCTCCCACTCCAGGTACTCCTCTGTCTCCCGTCTCTGGTCCCCTGTCTAACGGACCTTGTCCCCCTCTGCCTCCCTGACCTTGTCCCCCAATCTTCTCGGCCCTGGTCCCCCTTTGCGTCCTGGCTCAGGTACCCCACTACCTCCTGGCCCTGGTCCCCCTCTACCTGCCTGCCCCGGTCCACCATCTACCGGCCCGTGTACTACTATGCCTCCCGGCCCAGGCCCCCTCTGCCTCCCGGCCCAGGTCACCCCCAGCCTCCAGGTCCTGGTCCCCCTCTGACTCCCTGCCCTGGTCGTCCCCCTCCTCTTGGCCCTGGTCCCCCTATGCCTACACGCCCTGGTCCCAATCTGCCTCCCATCCCTGTTTCCCCTGTGCCTGAAGGCCCTAGTTCCCCTTAAGTTCCAAGAAAAGAGGGGACAAGGGCAGGGAAGCATTGGAACAAATCTGCCCACTGGACCTGGTCTCCGTTTCCCGGCCCAGCTCCCCCTCTGCCTCCCGACCCTGGTCCCCCATCTCCCGGCCCAAGTACACCGCTGCCTCCTGGCCCTGGTCCCCCTCTGGCTCTAGGACCTGGTCCCCCTCTGGCTCGCTGCCCTTGTCCCCCACTGCTTCTCGGCCCTGGTCCCCTTTTGCCTTACAGCCCAGGTACCCCTCTACCTCCGGGCCCTGGTCCCCCTCATCCTCCCAGCCCTGATCCCGTGTCTCCCGGCCCAGGTACCACTCCGCCTCCCGGCCCGGGTCCCCCAGCCTCAAGAACCAGGTACCCCTCTGCCTCCTGACCCTGGTCCACTGTGTCCTGGCCTAGGTACCCCTCATCCTCCTGGCCATGGTGCCCCTCTGCCAACCCGCCGTGGTCCCCATCTGCCTCCCGTCCCAGGTACCCTCTACCTCCCGGAACTGGTCACCCTGTCTCCCAGTTCAGGTACCCCTCTGCCTCCTGGCCTTGGTCCATCCCTGCAACCCCGCTCTGGTCCCCCCTGACACCCGGACCTGATTACGTTGTGTCTACCGGCCCTGGTCCCCCAGGGCCTCCCGGCCTTGGTTTCGTCTACCTCCAGGCCCTCCTTTATATCCCGGCCCATGTCACCCGGCCAAGGTACTTCTCTGCCTCTTGGACCTGGTCCCCCTCTGCCTACCCGCCCTGGTCCCAATCTGCCTCCCGGCCCTGGTCCCCCTCTGCCTCTAGGCCCTGGTTCCCCTTTCTTCCGGCCAGGGTACCCCTCTGCCTCCTAGCCCTAATCCCTCTCTGCCTCCTGGCCCTGGTCCCCCTCGGCCTCCCGGTCTTTGTCGCCCCCACTTCTTTGCCCTGGTCACTCTTTACCTCCCAGCCCAGATATCCCTCGGCCTCCCTGCCCTGGTCCCCCATCTCCGGGCCCAGGAACCCCTCGGCCTCCTGTCCTGGTCTCCTTCTGCCTCCTGGCCCTGGTCTCCTTCTGCTTCCCTGCACTGGTCCCCCTCTGCAGCCCGGCCCTGAACACTCTGTGCCACCTGCCCCTGGTCTCCTTCTGCCTCCAGGCCCTTGCTTCTCTCTCCATCCCGGACTTGGGTCCCCTTTACATCCAGGCTCTGGTCCCGCTGTCTCCCGGCATAGATACCCCTCTGCCACCTGGCCCTGATCGGCTTCTGCCACCCTGCCCTGGTCCCCCGTTATCTTTCGGCCCTGGTCCCTCTGTGGCTCCGGGCCCTGGTCTCCTTTTCATTCATTCAATCGTATTTATTGAGCGCTTACTGTGTGCAGAGCACTGTACTAAGCGCCTCCCCGCCCTCGTCCCCCTGTCTCTCGGCCCAGGTAAATCTCTGCCTCCCTGCCCTTGTCCCCCCCGCTACTCGACCCCAGTCCCCGTTTTCCTCTTCGCCCAGGTACCCCTCTTCCTCCTGGCCCTGATTCCCCTCTACCTCCCGGCCCAGGTCCACCATCTACTGGCCCGGCTACGCCTTTGCCTCCCTGCCCTAGTCCCTCCCCGCCTCCCCCACCCTTGGCCCTAGTCCCCCCTGCCACCCTGCCCTGGTCCTCCTCTGCCTCCCGTCCCTGGTTCCCCTTTCGCTATCAGCCCTAGTTCCCCCTTTAGTTCCAAGAAGCGGGGGGACAAGGGCAGGGAGACAAAGGAATCAATCTGCCCGCAGGACCTCGTCCCGGTATCCCGGCCCTGGTCCCCCTCTACCTCCCGACGCTGGTCCCCCATCTCCCAGCCCAAGTACCCTTCTGCCACCTGGCCCTGGTCCCCCTCTGCCTCCAGGACCTGGTCCCCTCTGACTCGCTGCCCTTGTCTCCCTCCCCGTCTCGGCCCTGGTCCCCTTTTGCCTTGCGGCCCAAGTACCCCTCTGCCTCCGGGCCCTAGTCCCCCTCATCCTCCCAGCCCTGAACCCCCGCCACCTGGCCCAGGTACCCCTCTGCCTCCTGGCCCTGGTCCCCCAATGCCTTCCTGCCCCGATCCCCCTCTGCCTCCCGGCCATGGGTCCCCTCAAACTTGGGGCCATGGTCCCTCTGCATCCTAGCCCTAGTCCCTCCATGCCTCCCCGCCCTGGTCCTCCTCTGCCTCCCTTCCTTGGTCGCCCCTTGCCTTAAGTCCCTGGTCCCCCTCTGACTTTCGGCCCTAGTTCTCCTTTACTTCTGAGAACCCGTGGATACAAGGGCAGGGAGGGAGATGTACCACTCTGCCAGCCGGCTTATTCGTCATTTCCCAGGCCTGGTCCCCCTCTGCCTCCCGGCCCTGGTCCCCCTCTGCCTCCCGGCCCTGATCCCCCTCTGCCTTCCGGGCCCTGGTCCCCCTCTGCCTTCCCGGCCCTGGTCCCCCTCTCCCTTCCCGCACTGGTCCCCCTCTGCTTCCCGACCCTGGTCCGCCTCTGCCTCTCTGAACTGGTAACCCGCTACCTCTCGGACCTGCTTCCCCTCTGCTGCTCAACCCTAGTCCCCCTGTCTCCCGGCACAGGTACCACTCTGACTCCCGGCCCTGGTCCCCCTGTCCCCCGGCCAGGGACCCCTCTCTACCGGACCTGGTCCCCCTCTTTCTCTCGGTCCTGGTCGCCCTCTGCATCCCTGACTTTGTCACACCGCTTCTTGGCCCAGATACCCCTCTGCCACCCGGCCCCGGTTCCCCTCTGCTTCCCGGCTCTGGTCCCCCGTCTACCGGCCCGGGTACCCCTATGCCTCCGGGCCCTGGTCACCCATTCATTCATTCAATCGTATTTATTGAGCGCTTACTGTGTGCAGAGCATTGTACTAAGCCTTTGGGAAGTACAAATTTGCAACACATAGAGACGGTCCCTACCCAACAATGGGTATCCCAACCCTAGTCCCCCATCTCCCGTTCCCTTTTGGCCTCCCGGCCCTGGTCTCCCACCACCTCCAGGCCACTGTGTCTCTCTCTGTCCCGGCCATTGGTCCCCTCTACCTCCATGCCCTGATCCCCATGTTCTGCCAGCCCTGGTCTCCCTCTACCTGCCGGCCCTGGTCCCCCTGTCTCCCGGCCCAGGTACCCCTCTGCCTCCCTGCCCTGGTACCCCTCTGCCTCCCTGCCCTGGTCCCCCTCTCCCTCCAAGCCATGGGCCATGGGACTCTCTCCGTCCCTGCCATGGGTCCCCCTGTTCTGCCAGCCCTGGTTTCCTTCTAACTGAAAGCCCTGGCCCCTTTCTCCGTCCCGGCCCTGTGAACCTCTACCTCCCGGCCTAGGTACCCCTTTCTCCCGGCGCTCGAACCCAGGTCTCCCCGCCCAGGTACTCCTCTGCCTCCTAGCCCTGGTCCCCCTCTGCCTCCCGACCCGAGTCCCCCTTGTCCGGGCCCCGGTACCTCTCTGCCTCCTGGCCCTGATCCCCCTCTGCCTCCCGGCCCTGGTCACCCAAGCTTCCCAACCCTAGTCTGCCGACTCACGGCCCAGAAACCCCTTGCCTCCTGGCCCTGGTCCCCCTCTGCATCCCGACCCTGGTCTCCCTTCTTCGGGCCCCGGCACCCCTCTGCCTCCCAGCCGTAGTCACCCAAGCCTCCCGACCATAATCCCCTGTCTCGCAGCACAGGAACCCCTTGCCACCTGACCCTGGTCCCCTTCTGCCTCCAGGCCCTGCTCCCCATCTGCCTCCCTTCCCTTTTCCGCACCTTTCTTGACCCTGGTCCCCCTTTGCCTTCCAGCCTAGGTACCTCTCAGCCTCCTGGTCCTGATCCCCCTCTGCCTCCTGGCCTTGGTCCCCTCTGCCTCCCGGCCTTGGTCTCCCTCTGCCCCCCGGGCCTTTTCCCCCTGTGCCTCTGGGCTTTGCCTCCTTCTACGTCCAGGCCCGGGGGTCTCTCTCCATCCCGGAGCTGGTTCCCCTCTACCTCCCGGCCCAGGTAAACCTTCTGCCTCCTGGCCCTGTTCCCTCTCTGCTGCCGTGTCCTGGTCCCCCTCTGCCTCCCGGTCCTAGTCCCTCTGTGCCACCCGGATCTGGTCTTGTTCTACCTTCAGGACCTTGGGTCACTCTCAGTTCTGGCTCTGGGTCTCCTGTACATCCCAGCCCTGGTTGCCTTGTCTCCTGGCCCAGCTAACCCCCTCCTTCCAAGCCCGCGTCCCCCTTTGACTCGCTGACCTTGCCCCCTCCTCTTGGCTCTGGTCCCCCTCAGACTCCCGGCCCTAGTCTACTTCCACCTCCAGGCCGTTGGGTCACTCACCGTCCCATCCCTGGGTCCCCTCTCCCTCCCAGCCCTGGTCCCCCGTTCTCCCGCTCAGGATCCCATCTGCCTCCCGCGTCTGGTCACCCTTTTCCCAGACCTGGTACCCCTGTACTTCCTGGCCCTGATCCCCCTCTACCTTCCGGCCCTGGTCACCCTCTGCCTCCCGGCCCTGTTCTCCTACATCTAGACCCTTGGGTCTCTCTCCGTCCTGGACCTGGGTCCCCTCTACCTTTCGGGCCTGGACCCCCATCTCCAGGCCCAGGTACCCATCTGCCTTCCGGACCTGGTCCCTCTCTGCCGCCCAGCCCTCTTCCCCCTCTGACTCCCTTCCTCATGACCCTGGTCCCACTCTGCCTTCCGGCCCAGGTACCCCTCTGCCTTCCAGCCCTGGTCCCCCTCTATCTACCGGCCCTGGTCCCCCTCTATCTACCGGCCCTGGTCCCCTCTGTCTGCCGGCCCTGGAAACCCTCTGATTTCCTGCCTTACTTCCCCCTGCCTCGTGGCCCTGGTCCCACTCTGCCTTGCGGCCCCATTCTCCTTGTACATCTAAGCCCTTGGGTCTCTCTCCGTCCTGGACCTGGGTCCCCTCTACCTTTCAGTCCTGGTCCCCCATCTCCGGGCCCAGGTACCCTTCTGCCTTCCGGCCCTGGTCCTCCTCTACCTCCCGGTCCTGGTCGCTCTCTGCCTCCCAGCCCTGGTCCCCCTCTGACTCCCTGCCTCGTGACCCTGGCCCCACTCTGCCTTCCGGCCCAGGTACCCCTCTGCCTTCCTGCCCTCTTTCCCCTCTACCTTCCAGACCTGGTGCCCTCTGTCTCCCGGCCCTGGTCTCTTTCTACCTCCAGATGCTTTGGGTCTCTCTCTGTCTCGGCCCTGGGTCCCCTCTACCTCCTGGCCTTAGTCCCAATGTCTCCAGAGCCAGGTACCCCTCTGCCTCCTGGTCGTGGTTCCCCTCTACCTCCTGGCCCTGGTCCCCCTGTCTCCTGACCCAGGTACCGCTCTGCCTCTCGTCCCAGGCCCCATATGCCTCCCTGCCCTGGTCATCCTTTCTTCTCGGCCTTGGTTCCCCTCTGCCTCCCAGCCCAGGTAATTATAATAATAATAATAATAATAATAACATTTATTAAGCGCTTACTATGTGCGAAGCACTGTTCTAAGCGCTGGGGAGGTTACAAGGTGATCAGGCTGTCCCACAAGGGTCTCACGGTCTTAGTCCCCATTTTACAGATGAGAGAACCGAGGCACAGCGAAGTTAAGTGACTTCCTCAAAGTCACACAGCTGACAATTGGCAAAGACGGGATTTGAACCCACAGCCTCTGACTCCAAAGCCCGTGCTCTTTCCACTGAGACACGCTGCTTCTCTTGGAGAGGTGGCTTATGAAAGCAAAGAGCAGAATCCATACAGCAGGCCAGTTCCACCCCAAGAGCACTGAAGAAAGAGGCCAGCCCACTCGTGTCTACCCCAGGGCCACCGCCGCACATTCCAAACAGTCTCGGAGTGAAGGAGGGTGGCAGGTGGCCGGCAACCCCTGAGGCAAGGGATGGGGTGGCATGGAGCCTTTACCTGGCACAGAGATAGGCTCGAACCCTTCTCTCGGAGACCCCATGTTCCGCTCCCACACTCAAGGGTCCGTACAGTGCCTTTGCTGTACCCAGCTGACCCAGCTACAACCTGGATAGGGCAAAACTCACGTAGGCCACTCTGCGTAACTGGGAAACAACATACGGTGGTCCCGGAAGGGAGGCTGAACTGCTCTGCCTTCCCTGAGCTGACGTCCGCAGCTGCTCCAGGTTATTTGATATGCCTCGACTTTTTCCAAAGGGCTGGAGCGTGCTCCGTTCTTGCCCCGTGGCCTTCTGGGTCCCATAGTGTGGGCACCTGAGAATGCTGGGAGACATAGACCTAACGGTGCCCCATTCCATGGCCACCATATCGTTCTGGGTGCCAACCAAAACATGATGCAGTCGGCAGAAGCTTCATCAACCTGAGTGAATTATTCAGGGTCAATTTGAAAAATTGACCTCAGTGGCTCAATTCCTCCGGTACCTGCCAGTCGCCTCACCCACCATTTTGTTCCCCAAATGGGTGTGTGGGGGAGTGATGTCAAATCCATAACTACAAATCAGGACAACTCGACTTGCACTTGAAAGAACCACTCCTTGAGGACTACCCACAAGCTGTCTCCATCTACTGATTCAACCCTCTTCCCCTCCACTCTCCAGCTCGCTCTCTTTGTTCCTCTAAGCTAAGCCTTCATTGCTGTACCTCACTTTCAACTCCTCCATTTTCAACCCCTTGCACTTGCTGGCTCCCCGACCTGACACTCCCTTCCTCCCTTATTCCCTCCACAGACAGGTTCTCCCCACATTCAAAGCCACTCTCCTGGGGCCCCAACGTTTCCCATCAGTGGCATTTATTGATGGCTTACTGTGTGCAGAGCACTGTACTGAATGCTTCCAGCACCCTTCCCCAAGAAAACTCCAGCCACCAGAGTCACCTCAACCCAACAGCCCTTCTAACACTTTCGTATTGATTTCAACTCTTCATGGCACTTCTGTGTATGCATAATCAACTGAACAGTCAAACTACTTCCCTCCCCTGCTTTGTAAAGATTTGTAATGTCTCTCCCACATTAAGAGTGTGGGCTCCTTGAGGGAAGGGAAGGTGTCTCAGTGCACTGAGCTCAATGGTTGCTCAATAAACAACATTACGTACTTACCTACCTAACACCGAAGCCTATAGGACACTTGCCCCCCAATCCCTTCATGGAAAGAAGTCCACTCATTCCCCGCAAACCAAAGAGATTCTGAAATCGGGCAACTTTAGGTCACGAGAGCTCTCAACCAAGACTTGGTTCCAGGCAAGGACAAAGACAGAGCACAAGAACTGAGTCATTGAGGGGGCAGCGAAAGTCAGAGCCAGGGAGCCTTCAGAGACCTGATGGGTCACGATGTGGTTTTGGGGGTTTTTTCCACCCTCCCTGGGAGGGCGGAGGTCTTATGCCGGCGACCTAGAAGGAAGCAGGTTGGGCTTTCCAGCCTCCACAAACTGTAGAGGGGTGAAAACGGGTTCACCCCCATAGCTGGAGATCTCTGGGAGCGTTCTCCCCGCCTCAGGGCCCCTGTCAGAGTTGGTTGTCATGGCAGTGGGCTGAAGTAAAGGGACACCCCGTAAAGGGATTCTTAAGGTCCACGACCACTCTGGGATGTGCAGAAAGAAAGCCCCTCGGGGAAGCACCACTAAGGAACTGCCGTGCTTTAACCGGAACATGTCGTAAGCAGATGACACCTCCTCTTATGAACCTTATAATTGCCTCTACTAAAACACCATCTAACAGAACCAGCCTGCCCTCCCCTCTGTAATTATAGCTGTTCCTAACACATTATCATCTTTATTCAATTAAACCCACTTAAAACAACACAGGATTAATGCCCTCCTCCACCACTAAAAATGTGTGCCCAGGGCCCTGGGGTTGTGGCAAGCAGATAAATCTCGGGGGAAACTGGGGCCACTGCTTGGAGCTGCTTTGGGGAGAATGTCCAGCCCGGCTGGGTGACCGGCTGAACCTCCGACACCCCGGGGAAGGAGCACCAGGATCCCACCCAAAGATCTTACCTCAGAGGGGCAGGACCTTTCCCAAGGGACATTCTGGAACGCTACCCTAGCTGTTGCGGGGTGTGATAGCTCCAGGTTTGTCTCACCCAGTTTTCAAAAAGAGGAGGAAAGGGAGAAAAGGGGAGCGGACATCACCAAATAAGCTCCTCTACACTGGAGGTTCGTTTCTAGACCGTAAGCTCTCTGTGGGTAGGGAATGCGTCCGTTTATTGTTATATTGTGCTCTCCCAAGCGCTTAATACAGTGCTTTGCACAAATAAGCACTGAATAAATATGGCTGAATGAATGAAAGCTCCTGAAAAAACTGGTCCCGGGGCCCCGAGCCCGGCCAGCAGCTCGGTGGGAAAGGGCTCTGCTCAAGAACCCCTTTCCCTCTGGTAACAGTCTCCCCACCTGCCCCGTCTGCAAAGCGCCCCCTTCCCCACCCACACACCAGCTTAATTAGGAACTAATTAGGTGCTAATAGGTGCACACAAAGCTCTTGTTTGAGAGGCAGCAAATCCTATTCCTTTCGGCCTGTCTGTGGTTGGGAAATCAAAACAGCCCTTCCCTGGGCAAATGTGGTAAACGGACTCTTCAAAGAGCCTCTGTATGCAAAGTTGGAGCCGGACCCTCTGATACCATGCCATGTTATCGGGGCCCGTGAGGACGGCCACTGCTTCAATTACTGGACCCAGTTAAGGAAAAAAGCCCCTGCCCAGGTTTGCAGAGCAGCTTTCAACCAGCAGGGTGGAATAAAAGAAGATGGGTATGAAGGGATTGCTTTCCCTTCTGTGTAGTCTATGCACTTGGGTCTGTGACCTTTGACATTTGATCTCTTCCCCACCCCAGGCACTACAGCCGTCACGTACATAACTTTAATATGGCATCATCATCATCAATCGTATTTATTGAGCGCTTATTATGTGCAGAGCACTGTACTAAGCGCTTGGGAAGTACAAATTGGCAACATATAGAGACAGTCCCTACCCAACAGTGGGCTCACAGTCTAAAAGGTGGAGACAGAGAACAAAACCAAACATACTAACAAAATAAAATAAATAGAATAGATATGTACAAGTAAAATAAATAAATAAATAAATAGAGTAATAAATATGTACAAACATATATACATATATGCAGGTGCTCTGGGGAAGGGAAGGAGGTAAGATGGGGGGGATGGTGAGGGGTACGCGGGGGAGAGGAAGGAAGGGGCTCAGTCTGGGAAGACCTCCTGGAGGAGGTGAGCTCTCAGTAGGGCCTTGAAGGGAGGAAGAGAGCTAGCTTGGCGGATGTAGGAAGGGAGGGCATTCCAGGCCAGGGGGATGACGTGGGCCGGGGGTCGACCGTGGGACAGGCGAGAACGAGGCACGGTGAGGAGATTAGCGGCAGAGGAGCGGAGGGTGCAGGCTGGGCTGTAGAAGGAGAGAAGGGAGGTGACGTAGGAGGGGGCGAGGTGATGGAGAGCCTTGAAGCCGAGGGTGAGGAGTTTCTGCCTGATGCATAGGTTGATTGGTAGCCACTGGAGATTTTTGAGGACTAGACTAGATTTTTAATGACTAGACTAGAAGCACATTATGTGCCCAACAGATACCACTGACGGATTGATTTCAGTTTGGGATTGGCCTGCTGCTGCAGCTGTTTAAAACAATAATGATAGTAATAATGGCATTTGCTTAGCACTTGCTAGGTGCCAAGCACTATTCTAAGGGCTGGAATAGATACGAGATAATGAGGTTGAACACAGCCCTTGTCCCACATATGGCTCACGGTCTTAATCTCCATTTTACAGATGAGGGAACTGAGGCCCAGAGAAGTTAAGTGATTGCCTAAGGTCACACAGCAGACGAATGACAGAGCTAAGATTAGAACCGATGACCCTCTAACTCCCAGGCCCATGCTCTATCCACTAAGCCATGCAGCTTCTCTCAGTGCTTCTCCTCAGTGATCCTCAAAGCCCATTCCCAGGCCCCCTGGCTCCACCTCATTTTTCCCCTTCACATCCGACAGGCCACAGCTCTCCTCATCTTCAGAGCCCTGTGAAATCCTCATTTCTTCCAGGAAGGCTTCCCTGACTAAAGAAGACTAAGGAAGCCTGCCGGAGTCAGCGGGGTGTGCCCTACCAATGGGCAGCCGCTCTCGGCACCCTCACAGGAAACTGAAGAGACGTTTACGGTCCCTGCATTGCCAAGTACTCTGTTCCACCACCCTCCACCCTGCCTGCTCCAAAGAAGCAGTCAGTGCAATTGCCACCCGGCCTCACTAGAGACCACCGGCAGCTGGCCCGGGCCGCTGGCAGAAACCTGCCCAACCCTGCCCCAAAACCGGTGCTTCACTGCTCAGAGCTGCGCACACCCAACCGGTGGGTTTCGGTCAGAGATTCCCCAGAGGAACAGAAATCCTAGGACAGACAGCGCCCAGGGCAGGCTCACTCCAGCAGACTGCGACTCGGGTGACATTTGGCAATGTGGCTGAGGGGACACCTTACTCGGGAATCAATCAATCATTGGTATTTATTGAGCACTTACTGTGCGCACAGCACTGTATTAAGCTCTTGAAAGAGGACAATATGACAGGGTTGGTAGACGGATTCCCTGCCCACCAGGACCTTACAGTCTAGCTTACGGATATGTACCTGAGTACTGTGGGCCTGGGGTGAATATTCACCAAATGCTAAAGGGTACAGATAGAAGTGTGAAGGCCTTCTTCCCCTCCCTTCTTCAGGAGGGAGGGGAAGTTGTCAGAAAAGAGGCTTAATGGGGGAAGGCCTCTTGGAGAGGATATGATCTGAAAAATGATAATAATAATAATAATTCTGGTAATAATAATAATAACTTAGAAGATGAATGCGCATGGAAAGTTTCAGCAAAATTGGTGGCACTGGGTCACAAAAGCATGAAAAGTCTCCAGCAGTCGTGATTATAGATGGAAGACCTTTGTATAAACATTAAAGAGCCCCACTCGATCACTCAATCGCAACATAACTCTTCTGAGGGGGCCAGTGTCCTTACAGATATGAAGATGTTTCTTTCATCACTGATTACCAACTTGTTTTTTTAGTGTAGTCCAGTTTTCTCTTAATACGCACATCAAAGCTCCAGGTGGACTCTCAGCCTTCTCATCCAACGCTCACCATCAAAGCTACACTCAGCTCTGCCGCAATAACTCCTAATTTCACTAGATATTTCGACCCAACTGCTGCCTCAGTTTTCTCCCCTGTAAAATGGGGATCCACAATCTGCTCTCCCTGCTTTGAATGAGAGGGACGGGGACTGTGTCTGATTGGTTACCTTGTATCTATCTACCCCAGTGCTTGGCCCAGAGCAGCATGAAGCAGCATGGCTTAGAGGCCAGAGCTTGGGCCTGGGAGTCACCTGGGAATCAGAAGGTCATGGGTTCTAATCCTAGCTACACCACTTTTCTGCTGTGTGGCCTTGGGCAAGTCAATTCACTTCTCTGTGCCTCAGTTCACTCAGCTGTAAAATGGGGATTACGATTGTGAGCTCCATGAAGAACTGGGACTGTGTCCAACCTGATTTGCTCGTATCCGCCCCAGCGCTTAGTATAGTGGCTGGCAAATAGTAAGTGCTTAACAAATACCACAGTTATTACTCTATATATGACCCTTTACTCTGCCCTTTACCCATCTCTAATTGACGTCTGTCTCTTCCGTAAGATAATAATAATAATTGCATTTATTAAGCGCTTACTAAGTGCAAAGCACTGTTCTAAGCCCTGGGGAGGTTACAAAGAGATCAGGTTGTCCCATGGGGGCCTCACAGTCTTAATCCCCATTTTACAGATGAGGGAACCAAGGCTCAGAGAAGTTAGGTGACTTGCCCCGTCACACAGCTGACAATTGGCAGAGCTAGGATTCGAACCCATGACCCCTGACTGCCTCCTGATTCTCGTCCCCCTCTGCCTCCCGGCCCTGGTCCCCCTCTGCCTCCTGACCTTGGTCCCCCGTCTCCTGGCCCAGGTGTCCCTCTGTCTCCTGGCCCTGGTCCCCCTCTGCCTCCGTGCCCTGTTTCCCCTCTGCAATCCCTGCCCTTGTCACCCCGGCTTCTCGGCCCTGTTCCCCCTTTGCCTTCTGGCCCAGGTACTCCTCTGCTTCCCGGCCCTGATCAGCCTTCTCCCGGCCCTGGTCAGCCTTCTCCACGCCTAGGTACCCCTCTAGCTTCCGGCCCCGGTCCCCCTGTCTCCTGGCCCAGGTACCCCTCGGCCTCCCTGCCCTGGTCCACCTGTCTCCCAGCCCAGGTACCACTCTGCCTATTGGCCCTGGGCCTCCTCTGACTCCTAGCCCTCATCCCACTCTGCCTCTGGGCCCTGGGCCCTCTGTGCCTCGTAGTCCTGGTCTCTCTCTACCCTCAGGCCCTTGGGGCTCTCTCCATTCCGGCCCTGGGGCCCCTCCGCCTCGCGGCCCTGATCACCCTGTCTCCCGGCCCAGGCACCCCTCTGCCTCCATACCTTAGTCCCCCCTGCTTATCGGCCCTGATCCCCCTCTGCCTCCCGGCCGAGGAACCCCTCTGCCTCCTGGCCCTGGTCCCCCTCTGCCTCTAGGCCCAGGAAACTTTCAGCCTCCTGGCCCTGGTGCCCCTCTGCCTCTGGGCCCTGGTCCCCCTGTGCCTGCTAGACCTGGTCCCCCTGTGCCTGCTAGACCTGGTCCCCCTGTGCCTGCCAGCCCTGACTTCCGTCCACCTCCAGGCCCTGGCCGCTCTCTCGGTCCCGGTCCTGGGACCCCTCTACCTCCCGGCCCTGGTTCCCCCCATCTCTTGGCCCTGGTCCCCCTCTACCTCTCTGCCCCGGTGCCCCTCTAATTCTAGGGCCTGGTCCCTCTCCTTCACAGCCCTGGTTCCCCTCTACAAACCGGCCCTTGTCCCCATGACCTCGGGCCCAGGTACACCACTACCTTTCGGCCCTGGTCCCTTTGTTTCCCAGTACAGGTAGCCCTCTGTGTCCCTGCCCTGGTCTCTCCCGCCTCTCAGCCCTAGTCCCCCTCTGCCTCTCGACCATGGTCCCCCTCTGCCATTCAATCAATCAATCAATCGTATTTATTGAGCGCTTACTATGTGCAGAGCACTGTACTAAGCGCTTGGGAAGTACAAATTGGCAACATATAGAGACAGTCCCTACCCAACAGTGGGCTCACAGTCTAAAAGGGAGAGACAGACAACAAAACCAAACATACTAACAAAATAAAATAAATAGAATAGATATGTACAAGTAAAATAAATAAATAAATAAATAGAGTAATAAATATGTACAAACATATATACATATATACAGGTGCTGTGGGGAAGGGAAAGAGGTAAGATGGGGGGATGGAGAGGGGGACGAGTGGGAGAGGAAGGAAGGGGCTCAGTCTGGGAAGGACTCCTGGAGGAGGTGAGCTCTCAGCAGGGCCTTGAAGGGAGGAAGAGAGCTAGCTTGGCGGATGGGCAGAGGGAGGGCATTCCAGGCCCGGGGGATGACGTGGGCCGGGGGTCGATGGCGGGAAAGGCGAGAACGAGGTACGGTGAGGAGAACGAGGTACGGTGAGGACATTCGGCCCTGGTCCCTCTGTCTACGGGCCCAGGTACCCCTCTACATCCTGGCCTTCGTTCCCCTGTCACCCGGTCTTGGTCCGACTGACTGCAGGCCCAGGTACCCCTCTGCCTCCATACCCTGGTCCCCGCTGCTTATCGGCCCTGATCCCCCTCTGCCTCCCGGCCGAGGAACCCCTCTGCCTCCTGGCCCTGGTCCCCCTCTGCCTCTAGGCCGAGGAATCCTTCAGCCTCCTGGCCCTGGTGCCCCTCTGCCGCTGGTCCCTGGTCCCCCCGTGCCTGCTAGCCCTGGTCCCCCTGTGCCTGCCAGCCCCAGTCTCCCACCACCTCCAGGCCCTGTCTGCTCTCTCGGTCCCGGTCCTGGGTCCCCTCTACATCCCGGCCCTGGTGCCCCCGTCTCTTGGCCCGGGACTCCCACTGCCACTCTGCCCTGGTCCCCCCTACTGCTGGCCCAGGTACCCCTCTGCCTCCCGACCGTGGACCCCGTCTCCCGGCCCAGGTATCCCTCTGCCTCCTGGCCCTGGTCCCCTTCTGCCTCCCTGCCCCGGTGCCCCTTTACCTCTAGGGCCTGGACCCTCTCCTTCACAGCCCTGGTTCCCCTCTACAAACCGGCCCCTGTCCCCATTACCTCGGGCCCAGGTACACCACTACCTCCCGAACCTGGTCCCTATGTTTTCCAGTCCAGGTACTCCTCAGCCTCCCAGCCCTGGTCCCCCTCTGTGTCCCTGCCCTGGTCTCTCCAGCCTCTCAGTCCTAGTCCCCCTCTGCCTCTCGGCCATGGCCCCCCTCTGCCACTCGGCCCTGGTCCCTCTGTCTACGGGCCCAGGTACCCCTGTACATCCCGGCCCTCGTCCCCTGTCGCCCGGCCTTAGTCCACCTGACTGCAGGCCCAGGTTCCCTTATACCTCCTGGCCCTGGTCCCCCTCTGCCTCCCTTCCTTGGTGCCCCTCTACCTCCTGGGCCTGGTCTCTCTCCTTCACTGCCCCGGTGCCCCTCTACCAACCGGCTCTGGTCCCCATGACCTCCGGCCTAGGTACCCCACTACCTCCTGGCCTTGTTCCCCCTCTGCCTCCCTGTCCTGGTTCTCCTCTACCTCCTGGGCCTGGTCTCTCTCCTTCACTGCCCTGGTGCCCATCTACCAACCAGCTCTGGTCCCCATGACCTCCGGCCCAGGTACCCCAATACCTCCCGGCCCTGGTCCCTTTGTTTCCCTGTCCAGGTACCCCTCTGCCTCCTGACCTAGGTCCCTCTCTGCCTCCCAGGCCTGGTCCCCCTCTGCATCCCTGCCCTGGTCCCTCCCGCCTCTCAGCCCTGGTCCTCCTCTGCGTCCCGGCGCATACACCCCACTGAATCCTGGCCCTGGTCGCCCTCTGCCTCCCAGCCCTGAACCCTGTCTCGCAGCCCAGGTGTCCCTCTGCCTCCCCGACCTTTCCCCCCCGCCCCGTGTCCCCTCTGCCCTGGGACGCCTGCGCTTCTCATTCATTCATTCATTCATTCAATCGTATTTATTGAGAGTTTACTGTGTGCAGAGCACTGTACTAAGCGCTTGGGAAGTACAAGTCTGCAGCGTATAGAGACGGTCCCTACCCAACTACGGGCTCACAGTCTAGAAGACTAGAAGAACTCCTGGCCCTGGTCTCGCTCTACCTCCAGGCCCTTGGGTCTCTCTCCGTCCCAACCCTGGGTCCCCTCTACCTCCCGACCCTGATCCTGCTCTCACGGCCCGGGTACCTCTCTACTTCCCGTCCCTGGTACCAATGTCTCCCGGCCCAGGTACCCCACTGTCTCCCAGCTCTGATCCCCCTCTTTCTTTCAGCCCTGGTCCCACTTTACTTTCTGGCCCTGGTCTCCCCCAACCTTCCGGCCCTTGTCCCCTTCTACCTCCGGCCCTAGTTCCCCGTTACCTCCCTGCCTTGGTCCCCATCTTTTGCTCGAACCCGGTTCCTCTCTGCCTACCAGCCCAGGCACCCCTGTGCCTGCCAGCCCTAGTCTCCATCTTCCTCCTGGCCCTGGCCTTTCTCTCCGTCCAGGCCCTGGGTCCTCTCTAACTTCAGGCCCTGGCCCCCTGTCTTCGGACCCAGGTACCCCTCCACCTGCTGGCCCGGGTAACCCTCTGCCTCCCCGCCCTGGTCACCCTCTGCGTCTCTGCCCTGGTCCCTCCCTGTCTCTAGGAACTGGTCCCCCTCTACCTCCAGGCCCTGGCCCCTCTCTCGTTCCCGGCCCTGGGCCCCCTACACCTTCCGGTCATGGACCCCTGTCTCCCGGCCCGGGTACCACTTTACCTCCTGGCCTGGGTCCCCCAGTTTCCCGGTGCAGGTATACCTCTGCCTCCAGGCCCTGGTCCACCCGCTGCCTCTCCGCCCTGGTCCCCATCTGACTCTTGGCCCTGGTCTCCCTGTCCCCTGGCCTACGTATCTCTCTGCCTCCCGGCCCCGGTCCCCATCTGCCTCCCGGCCCAGGTCCGCCTCTGCCTCCATATCCTGGTCCCCCCTGCTTATCGACCCTGATCCCCTCTTTGCCTCCCGTCCCAGAAACTCCTCAGCCACCTGGCCCTGGTGCCCCCCTGCCTCCGGGCCGTGGTCCCCCTCTGCCTCCCAGCCCTGGTCGCCTTGAGTCTGCCAGCACTGGTCTCCCTCTACCTCCAGGCCCTGGCCACTCTCTCGCTCCCGGCCCCGTGTACCCTCTGCCTACCAGCCCTGGACCCCCTGTTTCCCAGTCCAGGTATCCTGGCCCTGGTCCCCGTCTGCCTGCCAGCCCTGGTCGGCCTTCTTTCGGCCCAGGTACCCCTCTACGTTCCGGCCCAGGTACCCCTCTGCCTCGCAGCACAGGGACCCCTCTGACTCCCGGCTCTGGTGCCCCCTGTCTCTCGGCCCTGGTTTCCCTCTGCCACTCGGCACTGGTCCCTCTCTGTCGCTCAGCCCTGGTCCACCTGATTGCAGGCCCAGGTACCCCTCTGCCTTCTGGCCCTGGCCCCCCTCTGCCTCCCCGCCCTCGTGCCCCTCTACCTCCTGGGCCTGGTCCCTCTACTTCACTGCTCTTGTTCCCCTCTACCAACCGGCCCTCGTCCCCATGACCTCCGGCCAAGGTACCCCACTACCTTCCGGCCCTGGTACCTTTGTTTCCCCGTCCAGGTACCCCTCAACCTCCCAGCCCTGGTCACCCTCTGATTCCCAACCCAGGTCCCCTTCTGCCTCCCAGTCCTGGTCCCCCTCTGTGTCCCTGCCCTCGTCCCTCCCACCTCTCAGGCCTGGTCACCCCCCCGCCTCACGGGCATGGTCCCCCTCTGCCTCTCGGCCCTGGTCCCCGTATCTACGGGCCCAGGTACCCCTCTACCTCCCGTCCCTCCTCCCCTTGTCGCCCGGCATTGGTCCCCCCTCCCCCAATCTCTTGACCCTGGTCTCCCTCTGCTGCTCAGCCCTGGTCCCCCAGACCAGAGGGGTCGGCCCTGGTACCCCTCTGCCTCCTAGCCCTGGTATCCCTCTGCCTCTCTGCCCTGGACCCTCTGTGCCTCCTGGCCTGGTCGCCCTCTACCTCCAAGCCCTGGTCCCCATGACTTCCAGTCCAGGTACCCCACTACCTCCCAGCCCTGGTCCCTTTGTTTCCTGGTCCAGGTACCCCTCTGCCTCCCGGCCCTGGGTCCCTTCAACCTCCAGACCCAGGTCCCCCTCGGCCTCCCAGTCCTGGTCCCTCTATGCCTCCCTGCCCTGGTCCCCTTCTGCCTCCCAGCCCTGGACCCCGTCTCCCAGCCCAGGTGCACCTCTGCCTCTCGGCACTGGTCCCCCACTGCATTTCGCCCCTGGTATCCCTCTGCCTCTCAGCCGTGGTCCCACTCTGCCTCTTGGCCCTGGTCCCTCTGTCTCCGGGCTCAGGTACCCCTCTGCCTCCCTGACCTGGTCCCCCGTCTCCCAGCCAAGGTAACCCTCTGCCTCCTGACCACGGTCCCCTTCTGCGACATTTCTCTGGTCCCCCTCTGCCTCCCGAACCTCGTAGCTCTGTGCCTCCTTGCCCTGGTCTACCTTCTACCTCCAGTCCCTTGGATCACCCTCTCTGTCCCAGACCTGGGTCCCCTGTAGCTGCCGGCGCTAGTCCCCCTGTCTCCTGGACCAGGTACCCCTCTGCCTCCTGGCTCTGATCCCCCTCTGCCACCCTGCCCTTGTCCTCCTCTTCCTCCCGAACCACGTCACTAAGTGCCTCCCGGACCTGTTTCTCTTCTGCCTTCAGGACCTTGGGTCTCTCTCCGCCCCGTCCCAGGGTCCCCTCTACTTCCCGGCCCTGATCCCCCATACCTCCCTGCCCCAATCCGTCCCGCCTCTCAGCCCTGGTTTCCCACTACCTCCTGTCCCTGGACCCCGGTCTCCTGGCCAAAGTACGCCTCTACCTCCCTGTCCTGGTTCCTCTGTGTCAAGGCCCATTTGCCCCACTGCCTCCTGGCCCTGGTACCCCTCTGCCACCCTGCCCTGGTCTCCCTCTTCCGCCCTGCCCTGGTCCCCCTCTGCTTCCCAGCCCTGAACGCTCTGTGCCTCCAGACCCTTGTCTCTTTACACCTCCAGGCCCTTGGGTCTCTCTCCTCCCTGGCTGTGGGTCCCCTCTACCTCTAGGCCCGGGTCGCCTTGTCCCACAGCCCAGGGACCATTCAGCCTCCTTGCCTTGTTCCCCCTCTGTCTCCCAGCCCTGGACCCTTTGTGCCTCAAGGTTCTGGTCTCCTTCTGCCTCCAGGCCCTTGGGTCTGTCTCCTCCCGTCCCCGCCCCCCTCTGACTCTTGGCCCTGGCCCCCTTGTCCCCCGGCCCAGGTATCCCTCTGCCTCCTGGCCCTGGTCCCCCTGTCTCCCAGCCCAGGTAACCTTCTGCCTCTTGGCCCTGATCACCGTCTGACCCCCGGCCCTGGTCCCTCCGTGCCTCCGCGCCCTGGACCTTCTGTGCCTCCTGGTCCTGGTCTCCCTCTACCTTCAGGCCCTTGGGTCTCTCTCCGTCCCGGTCCTGGGTCACCTTTACCTCCCTGCCCTGGTCCCCCTGCCTCCCGGCCCAGGTACCTCTCTCTGCCTCCCTACCCTGGTCCCCGGCTCACCTGGCCCAGGAACCCCACTGTCTCCAGGACCAAATCCCCCTCTGCCTCCTGGCTCTGGTCCCCCTCTGCCTCACAGCCCAGGAACCCCTCTGCCTCCAGGACCTGATCCCCCTCTGCCTCCCGGCCAAGGTACCCCTCTGCCTCCCGGCACTGTGTCCCCATCTGCCTCCCATCCCAGTACCCTCTCTGCCTCCAGGCCATGATACCTCTGTCCTCCCAGTCCAGATCCCTCTGTGCCTGTACAGGTCCCTCTGTGTCTCCAGGCCCTGGTAACTCTGTGCCTCTTAGCCCTAGTTTTCCTCTACTTCCAGGCCCTTGGGTCGCTCTCCGTCCTGGTCCTGGGTCCCCTCTACCTTCCAGCACTGTTCCCGCTGTCTCCCTGCCCAGGCACCCCCCTGCATCTAAGCCCAGGTTCCCATCTGCCTCCCTGCCGTGGCCCCCCACCCCCCTACCCCCTTGGCCCTGGAATCCCTCTGCAACCCGGCCCTAGTCTACGTCTACCCCCAGGCCTTTGGGTCACTCACCATCCCATCCCTGGGTCCCCTCTACCTCCCCTCCCTGGTCCCCCGTTCTCCTGCCCAGGTACCCCTCTACCTCCTGGCATTGGTCCCCCATGCCACCCTGCCTTTGTCCCACTCTGGCTCTCATCCCCGGTTCCCCCGTGCCTGCCACCCCTAGTTCCCCTTTAGTTCCAAGAAGAGGGAGGACAAGGGCACGAAGACCCCCTCTTCCTTCTGGCCCTGGTCCTCGTTTCCCGGCTCAGGTCCCCCTCTGCCTCCAGACCCTGGTCCCCCCTCTACAGGCCCAGTTACCCCTCTGCTGCTGGACCTGGTCCCCCCGGCTTCCCGGCCCTAGTCCCCATTTACCTCCCGGCCCTGTTCCCCTGTCTCCTGCCCCAGGTACCCCTCTGCCTCCTGGCCCCGGGTCCCCCCGTGCCGTCCTTCCCCTGCCCCCCTTGTTTCTCGGCCCTGGTCCCCCTTGGCCTTTCGGCCCAGGTACCCCTCAGCCTCCTGGCCCTGGTATCCCTCTGCCTCCTTGGCATGGTCCTCCCCTACCGCCCTGCCCTGGTCCCCCTTTGCCTTCCAGCTCTTGGTCCCCTCTATCTCTAGGCCCTTGCTCCCCTCTACCTCCTGGCCCTGATCTTCTAGTCTCCCCTCCTAGGTACACTTTTGCCTCCTGGCCCTGGACCCTTTGTGCCTCCTGGCCCAGGTACCCCTCTGCCTCCTGACACTGGTCCTCCTCTGACTCCCGGACCTGGTCACTCTGTACGTCCCGGTCCTGGTCTCCTTCCTCCAGGCCCTGGTCCCTCTCTCCATCCTGGACTTGGGTCCCCTCTACCTCCGGGCCCTGGTCCCCCTGGCTACAGGCCCAGGTACCCCTCTACCTCTGGGAGCTGAGACCGGCAGGTTTTGGTGACGGCTTGGATGTGAGGGGTGAACGAGAGAGCGGAGTCGAGGATGACACCAAGGTTGCGGGCTTGTGAGACGGGAAGGATGGTAGTGCCGTCAACAGAGATGGGAAAGTCAGGGAGAGGGCAGCGTTTGCGAAGGAAGACAAGGAGTTCAGTCTTCGACATGTTGAGTTTTAGGTGGCGGGCAGACATCCAGATGGAGATGTCCTGAAGGCAGGAGGAGATGCGTGCCTGTAGAGAGGGGGAGAGAGCAGGGGCAGAGATGTAGATCTGGGTGTCATCAGCGTACAGATGATAGTTGAAGCTGTGGGAGCGAATGAGGTCACCAAGGGAGTGCGTGTAGATCTAGAACAGAAGGGGACCAAGCACTGAACCTTGGGGAACCCCCACAGTAAGGGGATGGGAGGGGGAGGAGGAGCCTGCAAAAGAGACTGAGAATGAACGACCGGAGAGATAAGAGGAGAACCAGGAGAGAACAGAGTCTGTGAAGCCAAGGTCAGATAGTGTTTTGAGGAGAAGGGAGTGGTCCACAGTGTCGAAGGCAGCTGAGAGGTCGAGGAGGATTAGTATAGAGTATGAGCCGTTGGATTTCGCAAGTAGGAGGTCATTGGTGACCTTTGAGAGGGCAGTTTCCGTGGAATGTAGGGGACGGAAGCCAGACTGGAGGGGGTCGAGGAGAGTGTTGTTGTTGAGGAATTCGAGGCAGCGCGTGTAGACAACTCGTTCAAGGAGTTCGGAAAGGAGAGGTAGGAGGGATATGGGGCGATTACTAGAAGGTGAGGTGGGGGCAGGAGAGGGTTTTTTTTAGGATGGGAGAGAGATGGGCATGTTTGAAGGCAAAGGGGAAGGAACCAGTGGAGAGTGAGCGGCTGAAGATGGAAGTTAAGGGGAGGAGAAGGGATGGAGCGAGAGATTTCATGAGATGAGAGGGAATGAGGTCAGAAGCACAGGTGGCCGGAGTAGCACTTGAGAGGAGGGATGAGAGCTCCTCTGAGGATACTGCTGAGAAGGATAGGAGAGTAGCAGAGAGTGTTGAGAGCCGGGGGATTGGAGAAGTGGAGGAAGTAACTTTGGGGAGGTCGGACCTGATGGATTTAATTTTGTCAATGAAGTAGGAGGCCAGATCGTTGGGGGTGAGGGAAAGAGGAGGTATAGGAACCGGGGGCCTGAGAAGGGAGTTGAATGTACGGAAGAGCTGGCGGGGGCGATGGGCATGGGTGTCAATAAGGGAGGAGAAATAGTTTTTTTCTGGCAGAGGAGAGGGCTGAGTTAAGGCAGGAAAGGATAAACTTGTAGTGAACGGGGTTGGGATGGTGTTTAGACTTTCGCCAGCAGCGCTCGGCAGCTCGAGCATAAGAGCGAAGGAGGCGGACAGTGACTGTGATCCAGGGCCGTGGGTTAGTGGTACGAGAGCATCGAAGGGAAAGGGGAGCGAGTGAGTCTAGCTGAGTAGAAAGGGTAGAGTTGAGAGCAGTAATCTGATCATCAAAACTGTGTAGAGAGGAGAGGGAGGCGAGGTGGGGTGTGAGGTGCTCCGAGAGATGGATGGGGTCAAGAGAGCGGAGAGCTCTGTGAGGGAGTAATATGGATTTACAGGGGAAAGGAGTGTGAGTGAGGATGCAGGTGAGAAGATTATGATCAGAGAGAGGGATTTCAGAGTTGGTGAGGGTGGACACAGTGCAGCGATAGGAGATGATGAGGTCGAGGGTATGACCAAGTTGGTGAGTGGGTGAGGTGGGGTGGAGGAAGAAGTTGGCAGCGTCGAGGAGAGATAGAAGGCGGGCGGCAGAGGAGTCATCAGGGATATCCATGTGGATGTTAAAGTCTCCGAGGATCAGAGTGGGCATGGAGAAGGAGAGAAGGAAGGTGACGAAGGGGTCAAAGTCGTTAAAAAAGTTGGAAGTGGGGCCGGGAGGGCGGTAGATGACGGCTACAGGAATCTGGAGGGGGTGGTAGAGGCGAATATTGTGGGCTTCAAAGGAGGGGAAGGAAAGGGAAGGGGGAGGAGGGATAGTGCGAAAGCGATATTGGGGGGCGAGAAGGAAACCGACACCTCCTCCTTTTCCGGTGAGTCTGGGGGAGTGGGAGAAGAAGAGGCCTCCACTGGAGAGAGCAGCAGAAGAGACCGTGTCATCTGGAGACAGCCATGTTTCAGTTAGGGCGAGGAGGAGTAGAGAGCTGGAAAGGAATAGGTCCAGGATGAAAGGGATCTTACTTAAAACGGAGCGGGGGTTCCAGAGGCCACACTTGGCAGCAGCTGTCGAGGGAGGGGAGGGAGGGGGAAGGGTGCGAGGGGTGGGGAGGGTTTTGATTGGGATGAGTTGGCGGGGGTGTGGGCGGGGAGAGTGGGAAAAGGGGTGGCGATGGGAAAAGAGAACTGGGATGGGGTGGGGGCGGGGAGAAGGGGAGGGAGGGGGCCTGGAGGGAGGATTGGAGGACTGCGCTGTTACAGAGGGATCCTTGATAGGGGGTGAGGGGGAGTGGTCTTGGTGGGTGAGAGGGAGGGAAAAAGCTGGGTGGGAGAGGGGAAGGGGAAGGTGAGGAATGGGAATGGCAGCTGGGAGCAAGGGAATGGAAAGTTCATGGTGAGGTCAGCATAGCGAGTGACAGTACAGTGGGAGGTTAACAATTGAGATGCAGAAGAAATAAAACAGTAGCAATGATATAAGTAGGCGATGGCATCACAGGGTGTAGTTAAGCAATCAATATGCTATAGCAATAATAAAAAGTGGCAGATAATGATGTCACAGAGAGCACATACAAACTATTATGTGCTGGAGTAGGGTGGGCCTGTTAAGGGGGGTCAGGGAGCAGAGATACCTGGGGAGAGGAGCGAACAGCCAACTAGCATGGGAGGGCTGAGGAGGTGCGAATGAGGTTGTCTTTAATGTAACATGGTGCTAACAAGGGCCTTTTACCTGGGGTGGTGGAGGGAGAGTCAGTCAGGACCGGACTCCTCTGGTCCCCCTCTGCCTCTTGGCCCGGGAACCCTTCAGCCTCCTGGCCCTGGTGCCCCTCTGCCTCCGGGCCCTTGTCCCCCTGAACCTGCCAGCCATGGTCCCCCTGTGCCTGTCAGCCTTGGTCTCCCTCTACCTCCAGGGCCTGGCCGCACTCTCGCGCCTGACCCTGTGTCCCCTCTACCTAATGGCCCGGGTCCTCCTGTATCTAATGGCCCCTCTACCTAATGGCCCGGCCCAGGTATCCCTCTGCCTCCTGGCTCTGGTCCCCCTCTGCCTCCCCGCCCTGGTCCCTCTGTTCCTCCCGGCCCTGGTCTCCCTCTACCTCCAGGCCCTGGGCCCTCCCTCCTTCCCTGCCCTGGTTCCCCTCTACCAACGGTCCCTGGTCCCCATGACTTCCGGTCCAGGTACCCCACTACCTCCCAGCACTGTTCACGCTGTTTCCCGGTCCAGGTACCCCTTTGCCTCCCAGTCCTGGTCCCCTTCTGCCTCCCTGCCCTGGTACCTCCCGCCTCTCGGTCCCGGTCCCTGTCTGCCTTCGGCCCAAGTACCGCAGTGCCTCCTCACCCTGGTTCCCCTCTGCCTCCTGGCCATGGGCCCCATCTCCCAGCCCAGGTGCACCCGTGCCTCGGGCATTGGTCCCCCACTGCGTCTCTGCCCTGGTACCCCTCTGCCTCTCAGCCGAGGTCTCCTTCTGCCTCTAGGCCCTGATCCCTCTGTCTCCAGGCCCAGATACATCTCTGCCTCTCTGACCCGGTCCCCCTCTTCCTCGCGGCCCTGGTTCTCCGTCTCCCGGCCCAAGTATCCCTCTGTCTCCTGGCCATGGTCCCCTTCTGCCTCCTGACCCTGGTAGCTCTGTGCCTCCCGGACACGGTCTCCCTCTACCTCCAAGCCCTTGGGTCTCTCTCCGTCCTGGCTCTGGGTCCCCTGTACTTCCTGGCCCTGGTACCAATGACTCCCGACACAGGCATCCCTCTGCCTCTCGGCTCTGGTCCCCCTCTACCGCCCTGCCCTGGTACCCCTCTGCCTCCCAGCCCTGCTCCCCCTCTATCCCCTTGCCCTAGTTCCCCCTGTTCCTCGGCCTGGTCCCCCTCTGCCTTCTGGCCCAGGTACCCCTCTGCCTCCTGGCAATGGTCCCCCTTTGCCTACCTTCCCTGGTCCCGCTGTCTACCGGCCAAGGTACCCCCTGCCTCCAGGCCGTGGTCCCTCTCTGCCTCGAGGCCTTGGTACCCCTCGGCCTCCCGGCCCTGGTCCCTCTCTGCTTCCCGAACCTGATTCCCCTCTACCTCCCTGCCCTTGTTGCCCCTGTTTCTCCGTCCTGGTCCCCCTTTGCCTCCCAGCCCAGGTACACTTCTACCTCCCGGCCCTGGTCTCCCTCTGCCTCCGGGCCCTCGTCCCTCTCTGACTCCCTGCCCTTGTTAATCTTGCTTCTCAGCCGTGGCCCCCTTGGCCTCTCATCCCTGGTACCCCTCTGCATCCTGGAGCTGGTCCCCCACCGCCTCCTGGTCTCGGTCCCCATCTGCATCCCTGCCCAGGTACCTCTCAGCCTGCTGACTCTGGTCCCCTTCTACCTCCCCGACCTGGTCCCCTCCTGCCTATTGGCCCTGGTCCCGCTCTGACTCTCGGCCCTGGTCCCCTTGTCCCCCGGCCCAGGTATCTCTCTGGCTCCCTGCCCTGTTCCCACTGTCTACAGACCCTGGTCCCCCTCTTTCTCCCAGCCCTGACCTCCCTCTGACTCCCTGACCTTTTCCCCACTGCTTCTCAACCCTCGTCCCCATCTCCCGGCCCAGGTATTCCTCGGCCTTCCGACCCTGGTCCCCCTGTGTACCGGCCCTGGTCTCCCTCTGCTTCCCAGACCTGGCCGGCCTCTGCTTCTCTGACCGGGTCACCCCCTGCCTCTCGGCCCTGGTTCCCCTCTGCTTCTCAGCCCTAGGCCTCGTCTCCTGGGGGAGGTAACCCTCTGCCTCCTGGCCCCGGTCCCCCTGTCTACCGGCCCTGGTCCCCCTCTATCTCCTTTCCCCGGTCCACCTCTACCTCCCTGCCCTTATCTCCCATGCTTCTCGGCCCTGGTCCCCCTTGGCCCCCCGGCCCTGATCCCTGTTCCCGAACCGTGGTCCCCCTCTGCCTCCTGACCCTGGTCCCTCTCTGCCTCCCGACCCTGGTCTCCCATCACCTGGCCCAGGTACACCTCTGCCTCCTGGCCCTTGTCCTCCTCTACCTCAGGGCCAGGTCCCCCTCTGCCTCCAGGGCCTGGTCCCTTTGAGACTCCCGGCCATAGCCTCCCTCTATCTCCAGACCACTGGGTCTCTCTCCGTCCCGGCCATGGGTCCCCTCTACCTCCTGGCCTTGGTCACCGTGTCTATCGGCCCTGGTACCCTTCTGCCTCCCTGCTCTGGTTCCCCTCAAATTCCAGGCCCAGAACGGCCTCTGCCTCTATGACCTGGTCACGCCCCGCCTCTAGGCCCTGGTTTCCCTCTGCTTCTCAGCCCTAGTCCCACTGTCTCCTGGCACAAGTACCCCTCTGCCTTCCAGGCCAGTTCCCCCTGTCCCCTGGTCCATGTACTCCTCTGCCTCCCGGCCCTGGTCCCCCTACCTACTGGCACTGGTCCCCCTCTTTCTCCCGGTCATGGTCGCCCTCTGCCTCCCTGACATTGTCACACCTCTGCTCAGCCCTGGTACCCCTTTGCCTCCTGGCCCTGGTTCCTCTCTGCTTCCCGGCCCGGATCCCCCGTCAACCGGCCCGGGTACCCTCTGCGTCCTGGCTCTGGTCCCCCGCTGCCTCCAGGTCATCATCATCATCATCATCAATCGTATGTATTGAGCGCTTACTATGTGCAGAGCACTGCACAAAGCGCTTGGGAAGTACAATTTGGCAACATATAGAGACAGTCCCTACCCAACAGTGGGCTCACAGTCTAAAAGGGGGAGACAGAGAACAAAACCAAACATACTAACAAAATAAAATAAATAGAATAGATATGTACAAGTAAAATAAATAAATAAGTAAATAGAGTAACAAATATGTACAAACATATATACATATATACAGGTGCAGTGGGGAAGGGAAGGAGGTAAGATGGGGGGATGGAGAGGGGGACGAGGGGGAGAGGAAGGAAGGGGCTCAGTCTGGGAAGGCCTCCTGGAGGAGGTGAGCTCTCAGGAGGGCTTTGAAGGGAGGAAGAGAGCTAGCTTGGCGGATGGGCAGAGGGAGGACATTCCAGGCCCGGGGGATGACGTGGGCCGGGGGTCGATGGCGGGACAGGCGATAACGAGGTACGGTGAGGAGATTAGCGGCAGAGGAGTGGAGGGTGCGGGGTGGGCTGTAGAAGGAGAGAAAGGAGGTGAGGGAGGAGGGGGCGAGGTGATGGAGAGCCTTGAAGCCCAGGGTGAGGAGTTTCTGCCTGATGCACAGATTGATTGGTAGCCACTGGAGATTTTTGAGGAGGGGAGTAACATGCCCAGAGCGTTTCTGGACCAAGACAATCCGGGCAGCAGCATAAAGTATGGATTGCAGTGGGGAGAGACAAGAGGATGGGAGATCAGAGAGAAGGCTGATGCAGTAGTCCAGACGGGTTAGGATGAGAGCTTGAACGAGAAGGGTAGCGGTGTGGATAGAGAGGAAAGGGCGGATTTTGGCAATGTTGGGGAGCTGAGACCGGCAGGTTTTGGTGACGGCTTGGATGTGAGGGGTGAACGAGAGAGCGGAGTCGAGGATGACACCAAGGTTGCGGGCTTGTGAGACGGGAAGGATGGTAGTGCCGTCAACAGAGATGGGAAAGTCAGGGAGAGGGCAGGGTTTGCGAAGGAAGACAAGGAGTTCAGTCTTCGACATGTTGAGTTTTAGGTGGCGGGCAGACATCCAGATGGAGATGTCCTGAAGGCAGGAGGAGATGCGAGCCTGGAGAGAGGGGGAGAGAGCAGGGGCAGAGATGTAGATATGGGTGTCATCAGCGTACAGATGATAGTTGAAGCTGTGGGAGCGAATGAGGTCACCAAGGGTGTGCGTGTAGATCGGGAACAGAAGGGGACCAAGCACTGAACCTTGGGGAACCCCCACAGTAAGGGGATGGGAGGGGAAGGAGGAGCCTGCAAAAGAGACTGAGAATGAGCTACCGGAGAGATAAGAGGAGAACCAGGAGAGAACAGAGTCTGTGAAGCCAAGGTCAGATAGTGTTTTGAGGAGAAGGGAGTGGTCCACAGTGCCGAAGGCAGCTGAGAGGTCGAGGAGGATTAGTATAGAGTATGAGCCGTTGGATTTCGCAAGCAGGAGGTCATTGGTGACCTTTGAGAGGGCAGTTTCCGTGGAATGTAGGGGACGGAAGCCAGACTGGAGAGGGTCGAGGAGAGTGTTGTTGTTGAGGAATTCGAGGCAGCACGTGTAGACAACTCTTTCAAGGAGTTTGGAAAGGAATGGTAGGAGGGATATTACTCCCCTCCTCAAAAATCTCCAGTGGCTACCAATCAATCTGCGCATCAGGCAGAAACTCCTCAACCTGAGCTTCAAGGCTGTCCATCACCTCGCCCCCTCCTACCTCACCTCCCTTCTCTCCTTCTACAGCCCAGCCCGCACCCTCCGCTCCTCCGCCGCTAATCTCCTCACCGTACCTCGCTCTCGCCTGTCCCGCCATCGATCCCCGGCCCACGTCATCCCCCGGCCCTGGAATGCCCTCCCTCTGCCCATCCGCCAAGCTAGCTCTCTTCCTCCCTTCAAGGCCCTGCTGAGAGCTCACCTCCTCCAGGAGGCCTTCCCAGACTCAGCTCCTTCCTTCCTCTCCCCCTCCCCCCCCCTCCATCCCCCCATCTTACCTCCTTCCCTTCCCCACTGCACCTGTATATATGTATATATGTTTGTACATATTTGTTACTCTATTTACTTATTTATTTATTTTACTTGTACATATCTATTCTATTTATTTTATTTTGTTAGTATGTTTGGTTTTGTTCTCTGTCTCCCCCTTTTAGACTGTGAGCCCACTGTTGAGTAGGGACTGTCTCTATATGTTGCCAATTTGTACTTCCCAAGCGCTTAGTACAGTGCTCTGCACATAATAAACGCTCAATAAATACGATTGATGATGATGATGAGGGATATGGGGCGATAACTAGAAGGTGAGGTGGGGTCAAGAGAGGGGTTTTTTTAGGATGGGAGAGACATGGGCATGTTTGCTCCCCTCTGCCTCCTGGCCCTGGTTACCAATTCATTCATTCAATCTTATTTATTGAGCGCTTACTGTGTGCAGAGTACTGTAGTAAGCTCTCGGGAAGTACAAGTTGGCAACATATAGAGACGATCCCGACCCGGCAACGGGACTCCCAACCCTAATCCCCCGTCTCCCGGTCCCTTTGGGCCTCCCGACCCTGGTCTCCCACTATCTCCAGGCCACTGGGTCTCTCTCGGTCCCGGCCATGGGTCCCGTCCCCCTCCATGCCCTGGCACCCTGCTCTGCCAGCCCTGGTCTCCCTCTACCTTTCGTCTCAGGTCCACCTGTCTCCTGGCCCAGGTACCCTTCTGCCTCACTGCCCTGGTCCCTCTTTCCCTCCAAGCCATGGGCCAAGGGTCTCTATCCGTCCCGGCCATGGGTCCCCCTGTTCTGCCAGCCCTGATTTCCCTCTACCTCCAAGTCCTGGCCCTTTTCTCCATCCAGGCACCGGGACCCTCTACCTCCCTGCCCAGGTCCCCCTGTCTCAGGCCCTGGTTCTCCTGACTGCAGGCCCACGTACCCCTCAGCTTCCTGGCCCTGGTCCCCCTCTGCCTCCCGCCCTGGTGCCCCTCTACCTCCTGGGCTTGGTCCCTCTCCTTCACTTCACTGGTTCCCCTCTACCAACCAGCCCTGGTCCCCCTTTACCAACCGGCCCTGGTCCCCATGACCTCCGGCACAGGTACCCCACTATCTTCCCACCCTGGTCCCTTTGTTTTCCGGTCCAGGTACACATCTGCTTCCTGGCCCTAGTCACCCTCTGCCACCCGACCTAGGTCCCCCTCTGTTTCCCATTCCCAGTCCCCCTCGGCGTCCCTGCCCTGGTCCCTCCCACTACTCAGCCCTGGTCCTCCTCTGCCTCCTGGTCCGTGTACCCCACTGAATCCTGGCCCTGGTTCCCCTCTGCCTCCCAGCCCTGAACCCCCTCTTGCAGCCCAGGTTTCCCTCTGCTTACCCGCCCTGGTCCCGTCCTGTGTCTCGGCCGTGGGACGCCTCTGCCTCTCATTCATTCATTCATTCAGTAGTATTTATTCATTCATTCAATCGTATTTATTGAGCGCTTATTGTGTACAGAAAACTGTACTAAGCGCTTGGGAAGTAGAAGTCGGCAGCATATAGAGACAGTCCCTACCCGACAACGGGCTCACAGTCTAGAGGACTAGAAGAACTCCCGGCCCTGGTGTCGCTCTACCTCCAGGCCCTTGGGTCTCTCTCCGTCCCATCCCTGGGTCCGTCCCTACCTCCCGACCCTGGTCCCCCTGTCTCACGGCCCAGGTACCTCTCTACTTCCCGTCCCTGGTACCAATGTCTCCCGGCCCAGGTACCCCTCTACCTCCTGGCCCAGGTCCTGCTCTGCCTCCCCTCTCTGGTCCACCTCTGCCTCTCAACCCTAGTCGACCCCTGCCTCTCTGCCCCTGTCTCCCTATACCTCCAGGCCCTGGTGACTCTCTTGTTCCCGGATCTGGGTCCCCTCTACATCCTGGCCCTAGTCCCCCTGTCTCCCAGCCCTGGTACCCCTCTAACTCCCGGCCCTGGTCCCCCTGAATCCCGGTGCAGGTATACCTCTGCCTCCCGGCCCTGGTCCCCCTCTCCCTCCCGGAAAAAGTCACCCTCTGCCTTTCAGCTCTGGTCCCACTTTACTTTGTGGCCTTGGTCCCCCCAGACCTTCCGGCCCTGTTCCCATCTCCCTCTGGCCCTATTTCCCCTCTGCCTTTTGCATTGGTCCCCATCTTCCGCCCAGACCCGGTCCCTCTTGTGGCTCAGTGTAAAGAGCACGGGTTTTGGAGTCAGAGGTCATGGGTTTGAATCCCGGCTCTTCCAATTGTCAGCTGTGTGACTTTGGGCAAATCACTTATCTTCTCCGTGCCTCAGTTACCGCATCTGTAGCAGGGGGATTAAGACAGTGAGCCCCACGTGGGACAATCTGATCACCTTGTAACCTCCCCAGTGTTTAGAACAGTGCTTTACACATAGTAAGTGCTTAATAAATGCCATCATTATTATTATTATTATTACTGGCATGGTGCCGCGGTTCTTCCCAGCCCTCGTCGCCTTGTACCTCCCGGCCCTGGTCCCCCTTGCCTGTCAGCCCTCATCTCCCTCTATCTCCTGGCCCTGGCCCTTCTCTCCCTCCCAGTTCTTGTCCCCTGTCTCCGGACCCAGGTCCCCATCTGCCTACCTGCCCTGGTCCACCTCTGCCTCCTGGATCTGGTGCTCATCTGCCTCCCGGCCCTGGTCCGCCTCTGCCTGCATACCCTGGTCCCCCCTGCTTATCGGCTCTGATCTCCCTCTGCCTCCCAGACCTGTTCCCCCATCTCTCAACCCAGGTAACCCTTGGCTCCCTGGCCCAGGTCTCCTTCTGCCTCCCCGCCCAGGTACTTCTCAGCCTCCTGGCCCTGATCCCCCTATGCTGCCCAGTCCTGGTCCCCCTTTGTCTCCCGTCCCTGGACCCACCCTGCGCCTCGGCCATGACCCCTCTGACTCTCGGCCCTGGTTACCCCCTGCCCGCCGGCCCAAGGTACCCCTCTGTCTCCTGGCCCAGGTCCCCCTCTGCCTCTTAGCCCTGCTCCCCCTCTGTCTCCCTCTGTGCCTCCCGTCCCTTGTCTCCTTCTATCTACAGCCCCTTGGGCCACTCTCCATCCCGGCCCTGGGTCCCCTCTACATCCCGGCCATGGTCCCCCGATCTCCAGACCCAGGTACCACTCTGACTTCTGGCCCTGGTTACCCTCTACCTCCCAGCACTGGTCTCCTTGAATCCTGATCCAGCTACCTCTCTGCCTCCCAACCCTGGTCCCCCTCTGCCTCCCGTCCCAGGTACCCCTCAGCCTCCTGAACCTGGTCCCCCTCTGCCGCCCGGCACTGGTCCCCCTCTGCCGCCCGGCACTGGTCCCCCTTTGCCTCCCGTCCCTGGTCCCACCCTCCGCCTGCCGGC
Source organism: Tachyglossus aculeatus (assembly GCF_015852505.1). Lineage (NCBI taxonomy): Eukaryota > Metazoa > Chordata > Mammalia > Monotremata > Tachyglossidae > Tachyglossus > Tachyglossus aculeatus. The sequence continues at coordinate 567,826 of NW_024044871.1, forward strand.
CTAGGTACCCCTCTGCCTCTCGGCCCTGGTTACCCTCTGCCTGCCGGCCCAGGTACCCCTCTGTTTCCTGGCCCAGGTCCCCCTCTGTGGCCCAGCCATGCTCCTCCTCTTTCTCCCTCTGTGCCTCCAGGCCCTTGTCTCCTTCTACCTACAGGTCCTTGGGTCACTCTCTATCCTGGCCCTGGCCCCTCTCTACCTCCCGGCCAGGGTCATCCTATCTCCAGACACAGATAACTATCTGCCTCCTGGCGCTGGTTCCCCTCTACCTCCCAACACTGGTCCCCCTGTCTCCTGACCCAGCTACCAGTCTGCCTTCCGGCCCTGGTCTCCCTCTGCCTCCTGGCCCAGGTATCCCCCTGCCTCTTGGCCCTGGTCCCGCTCTACCTCCCGGCCCTGGTCCCCTCCGCCTCCCGGCCCTGGGTCCCCTCAACCTCCAGATTCTTGGGTGTCTTTCCGTCCCGGCCCTGGATCCCCTCTACCTCCCGGCCCTAGTCCCAGTGTCTCCAGAACCAGGTATCCCTCTGCCTCTTGGTCCTGGTTCTGCTCTACCTCTCGGCCCTGTTCCCCCTGTCCCCTGACCCAGCTACCACTCTGCCTCCCGGCCCAGGTCGCTAATGCCACCCTGCCCTGGTCACCCCCGCTTCTTGGCCCTGGTTCCCCTCTCCTCCTGGACCTGGTCCCCCTCTGGATCTTGGCCCTGGTCCCCCTTTGCCGCCCAGCCCTGGTCCTCTTCTACCCCCTGGGCCTTGTCCCTCTGTGCCTCCCGGCCCTTGTATCCTTCTACTTACAGGCCCTTGGGTCTCTCTCCGTCGCGGGGCTGGTTCCCCATTACCTCCCGGCCCTGTCTGTCGTATCCCGACCCAGGTAACCCTCTGCCTTCCGGTCCTAGTCCTCCTCTGCCTTGCGGCCCCGGTCCAATCTACCTCCCTGCCTTTGGTCATTCCTGCTTCTCGGCCCTGGATCCCCTAGGCCTCCCAGCCCAGGAACCCCTCTGCCTCCTGGCCCTGGTCCTCCTCTGCCTCCCGGCCATCGTCCCTTTGTACCTTTCGGCCCTTGTCTCTTTCTCCTTCCAGACCCTTGAGTCTCTCTCTGTCCCGGCCCTGGTTCCCCTCTACCTCCCGGCCCTGGTCCCCCTCTGCCCCCCGGCCCTTGTATCCCTCTGCCTCTTGGATACGGTCCCCCTTTGCCACTCGGGCGTGGTCCCTCTGTCTCCCGGCCCAGGTACCCCTCTGCCCTCAGGCCCTGCTCCCCCTGTCTCCCAGCCCAGGTAGCTCTCTGCCTCCAGGCCCTGGTCCCTCTGTGCCGCCCAGCCCTGGACCCTCTGTGCCTCCTGTTCCTGGTCTTCCAGGAGCAGATAGATCACCAGGCCCTAGTGTCTCTCTCCGTCCCGGCCCCTGGTCCCGTCTACCTCCGGGCCCAGGTACCTCTCTACCTCCCGGCCCTGGTCCCCCTGTTTCCTGGTCCAGGTAACCTTTGCCTCCTGCACCTGGTCCTCTTCTGCCTCCCGGCCCTGGTCCCCATCTGCCTCCCGGACCTGGTCCCCTTCTACCTCCCTGTTCTGGTCCCCTCTACCTCTTAGCTCTGGTCCCGCTGTTTCCTGGCTCAGCTACCCCTCTGCCTCCCGGCCCTGGGCCCCCTCTGCCTCCCGGCTCTGAGCCCCCTCTGCCTCCCAGCCCTGGGCCCCCGCTGCCTCCCGGCACTGGTCCCCTCTACCTCCCTGCGCTTGTCCCTCCTACTTCTTGGCACTGGTCCAGCTGTTTCCTGGCCCAGCTAGCCCTCTACCTCCCGGACCTGGGCCCCCTCTGCCTCTGGGCCCTGGTCCCTCTGTGCCTCCCGGCTCTGGTCTCTTTCTACCTCCCAGCCCTTGGGTCTCTCTCCGTCCCAGCCCTGGGTCTCCTCTACCTCTCGGCCCTTATCTCCCCATCTCCTGGCCCAGGTACACTTCTACCTCCTATCCCTGGTCCCCTTCCACCTCCCTGCTCAGGTCCCTCCCTGCCTCCTGGCCCGGGTCCACCTCTGCCTGCCTGCCCTGGTCCCCCGTTCCTCTTGGCACTGTGCCTCCCGGCCCTGGTCCCTCAATGCCTCTAGGTCCTGGTCTCCCTCTACCTCCAGGCCCTTGATCCTCTCTCTGTCCTTGCCCTGGGTCCCCTCTACCTCGTGGACCTGGTCCCGTTGTCTACCGTCAGGCCCTGGTAGCCCTATGCCTCCTGGCCCTGGTCCCTTGTCTCCCAGCCCAAGTACCTCTCTGCCTCCCTGCCCTTGTGCCTATGTCTGCTGGAACAGGTAACCCTCTACCTCCTAGCTATGGCCTCTCTCTGCCTCCCTGCCGTGGTCCCCCTCTCCCTCCAAGCCATGGGCCACGGGACTCTCTCGGTCCCGGCCATGGGTCCCCCTGTTCTGCCAGCCCTTGTTTCCCTCTAACTCCAAGCCCTGGCCCCTTTCTCCGTCCCGGCCCTGGCTCTACCTCCCGGCCTAGGTCCTGCTGTCTCCCGGCCCAGAAATCCCTCTGCCTCCCTTCCGCGGTCCCCCTCTCCCTCCAAGCCCTGGTCCCCCTCTGCCTCCCGACCCAAGTCCCCCTTGTCCGGGTCCCGGTACCTCTCTGCCTCCTGGCCCTGATCCTCCTCTGCTTCCTGGCCCTGGTCACCCAAGCTTCCCGACCCTAGGCCCCCGTCTCCCGGCCCAGAAATCCCTTGCCTCCTGGCCCTGGTCCCCCTCTACCTCCCGACCCTGGTCTCTGTTCTCCGGGCCCCGGCACCCCTCTGCCTCCTGGTCCTGATCCCCCTCTGCCTCCCAACCCTAGTCAACCAAGCCTCCCGACCCTAGTTCCTCATCTCCCAGCCCAGGAACCCCTTGCCTCCTGGCCCTGATTCCCATCTGCCTCCCTGCCCTTTTCAGCCCCCTTCTTGGCCTTGGTCCCCCTTTGCCTTCCAGCCCAAGTACCTCTCAGCCTCTTAGCCCTGGTCCCCCTCTGCCTCCTGGCCTTGGTCCCCCTCTGCCTCCAGAACATGGCCCCCCTCTGCCCCCCGGGCCTTTTCCCCCTGTGCCTCTGGCCTTTGCCTCCTTCTACTTCCAGACCCATGGGTCTCTCTCCATCCTGGAGCTGGTTCAACTCTATCTCCCGGCCCTGGTCCCCCGTCTCCCGGCCCAGGTAACCCTTCTGCCTCCTGGCCCAGTTCCCTCTCTGCCGCCATGTCCTGTTCCCCCTCTGCCTCCCGGTTCTAGTCCCTCTGTGCCACCCGGATCTGATCTCGTTCTACCTTCAGGACCTTGGGTCACTCTCCGTTCTGGCTCTGGGTCTCCTCTACCTCCCAGCCCTGGTCGCCTTGTCTCCTGGCCCGGCTAACCCCCTGCCTCCCGGCCTGCGTCCCCCTCTGACTCGCTGCCCTGGTCCTCCTCCCCCTGGCCCTGGTCCCCCTCTGCCTCCCGGCCCTAGTCTACTTCTATCTCCAGGACCTTGGGTCACTCACAGTCCCATCCCTGGGTCCCCTCTCCCTCCCAGCCCTGGTCCCCCGTTCTCCCACCCAGGCACCCCTCTGCCTCCCGCGTCAGGTCCCCCTTTTCCCAGCCCTGGTATCCCTCTATCTCCTGGTCCGGATCCCCCTCTACCTTCTGGCCCTGGGCCCACTCTGGGCCCAGCCCCGTTCTCCTTCTACATCCAGACCCTTGGGTCTCTATCCGTCCTGGACCTGGGTCCCCTCTACCTTTCGGGCCTGGTCCCCCATCTCCGGGACCAGGTACCCATCTGCCTTCCTGCTCTGGTCCCCCTCTGACTCCCTGCCTCGTAACCCTGGTCCCATTCTGCCTTCCGGCCCTGGTACCCCTTTATCTCCCGCCCCTGGTCCCCCTCTATCTCCCGGCCATGGTCCCCTCTGTCTCCCGGCCCTGGTCCCCCTCTGACTCCCTGCCTTACTTCCCCCTGCCTCGTGGCCCTGGTCCCACTCTGCCTTCTGGCCCAGGTACCCCTCTGCCTCCCGACCCCGTTCTCCTTCTACATCTAGGCCCTTGGGTCTCTCTCTGTCCTGGACCTGGGTCCCCTCTACCTTTCGGGCCTGGTCCCCCATCTCCGGGCCCAGATACCCTTCTGATTTCCGGCCCTGGTCCCCCGCTACCTCCCGGCCCTGGTCCCTTTCTGCCTCCCAGCCCTAGTCCCCCTGTGACTCTCTGCCTCCCAGCCCTGGTCCCCCTCTGACTCCCTGCCTCGTGACCCTGGCCCCACACTGCCTTCCGGCCCAGGTACCCCTCTGCCTTCCGGCCCTGGTCCCCCTCTACCTCCCGGCTCTGGTCCCCTCTACCTCTTGGCCCTAGTCCCAATGTCTCCAGAACCAGGTACCCCTCTGCCTCCTGGCTCTGGTTCGCCTCTACCTCCTGGCCCTGGTCCCCCTGTCTCCTGACCCAGGTACCGCTCTGCCTCCCGGCCCTGCTTCCTCTCTGACTCCCTGCCTTATTTTCCCCTGCCTCGTGGCCCTGGTCTAACTCTGCCCTCCGGCCCAGGTACCCCTCTGCCTCCCGACCACGTTCTCCTTCTACATCTAGGCCCTTTGGTCTCACTCCGTCCTAGACCTGGGTCCCTTCTACCTTTCAGGCCTGGTCCCCCATCTCCAGGCCCAGGTACCTTTCTGCCCTGGTCCCCCTCTGTCTTCCGGCCCTGATCCCCCTCTACCTCCCGGCCCTGGTGCCTCTGTCTCCCGGCCCTGGTCTCTTTCTACCTCCAGATCCTTTGGGTCTCTCTCTGTCTCGGCCCTAGGTCCCCTCTACCTCCGGGCCCTAGTCCCAGTGTCTTCAGAACCAGGTACCCCTCTGCCTCCTGGTTGTGGTTCCCCTCTACCCCCTGGCCCTGGTCCCCCTGTCTCCTGACGCAGGTACCACTCTGCCTCTCGGCCCAGGTCCCATATGCCTCCCTGCCCTGGTAATCCCTGCTTCTCGGCCCTGGTTCCCCTCTGCCTCCCAGTCCCGGTAATAATAATAATAATAATAATAATAATAATAATCATAATGGAATTTATTAAGCGCTTACTATGCGCGAAGCACTGTTCTAAGCGCTGGGGAGGTTACAAGGTGATCAGGTTGTCCCACAGGGGGCTCACGGTCTTAGTCCCCATTCTACAGATGAGGGAACTGAGGCACAACGAAGTTAAGTGACTTCCCCAAAATCACACATCTGACAATTGGCAGAGACGGGATTTGAACCCACAATCTCTGACTCCAAAGCCCGTGCTCTTTCCATTGAGCCACGCTGCTTCTCTTGGAGAGGTGGGTTGTGAAAGCAAAGAGCAGAATCCATACAGCAGGCCAGTTCCACCCAAAGAGCACTGCAGAAAGAGGCCAGCCCACTCGTGTCTCCCCCAGGGCCACCGCCGCACATTCCAAACAGTCTCGGAGTGAGGGAGGGTGGCAGGTGGCCGGCAACCCCGGGCCCTGATGCAAGGGAGGGGGTGGCATGGAGTCTTTACTTGGCACAGAGGCAGGCTCGAGCCCTTCTCTCGGAGACCCCATGTTCCGCTCCCACCCTCAAGCCTCCGCGCAGTGGCTTTGCTGTATCCAGCTGACCCAGCTACAACCTGGATAGGGCAAGACTCACGTAGGCCATTCTGCGTAACTGGGAAACAACATACGGATGTCCCGGAAGGGAGGCTGAGCTGCTCTGCCTTCCCTGAGCTGACTTCCGCAGCTACTCCGGCTTATTTGATATGCCTCGACTGTTTTAGAAGGGCTGGAGCGTGCTGCGTTCTTGTCCCGTGGCATTCTGGGTCCCATAGTGTGGGCACCTGAGAATGGTGGGAGACATGGCCCCCACGCTGCCCCACTCCATGGCCACCATGTCGTTCTGTGTGCCAACCAAAACATGATGCAGTCAGCAGAAGCTTCATCAACCTGAGTGAATTATTCAGGGTCAATTTGAAAAATTATTCAGGGTCAATTTGAAAAATTGACCTGAGTGATGCAATTCCTCCGGTACCTGCCAGTCGCCTCACCCACCATTTTATTCCCCAAATGTGTGTGTGTGTGTGGGGGGGGTGATGTCAAATCCATAACTACAAATCAGGACAACTCGACTTGCACTTGAAAGAACCACTCCTTGAGGACTACCCACAAGCTGTCTCCATCTACTGATTCAACCCTCTTCCCCTCCACGCTCCAGCTCGCTCTCTTTGTTCCTCTCAGCTAAGCCTTCATTGCTGTACCTCACTTTCAACTCCTCCACTTTCAACCCCTTGCTCTTGCTGGCTCCCCGGCCTGACACTCCCTTCCTCCCTTCTTCCCTCCACAGACAGGTTCTCCCCACATTCAAAGCCACCCTCCTGGGGCCCCACCTTTTCCCGTCAGTGGCATTTATTGATGGCTTACTGTGTGCACAGCACTGTACTGAATTCTTCCAGCAACCTTCCCCAATAAAACTCCAGCCTCCAGAGTCACCTCAACCCAACAGCCCTTCTAACACTTCCGTATTGATTTCAACTCTTCCATGGCACTTCTGTGTATGCATAATCAACTGAACAGTCAAGCTACTTCCGTCTCCTGCTTTGTAAAGATTTGTAATGTCTCTCCCCCATTAAGAGTGTGGGCTCCTTGAGGGAAGGGAAGGTGTCTCAGTGCACTGAGCCCAATGGATGATCATTAAACAATATTACTTACCTACCTACCTAACGCCGAAGCCTATGGGACACATGCTGCCCAGTCCCTTCATGGAAAGAAGTCAAAGTCATTCCCCGCAAACCAAAGGGATTCTGAAAGCGGGCAACTTTAGGTCACGAGAGCTCTGAACCAAGACTTGGTTCCAGGCAAGGACAAAGACAGGGTACAAAAACTGAGCCATTGAGGGGGCAGCCAAAGTCAGAGCCAGGGAGCCTTCAGAGACCTGATGGGTCACGATGTGGTTTAGGGGGTCTTTTCCACCCTCCCTGGGAGGGCGGAGGTCTTATGCCAGCGACCTAGAAGGACGTAGGTTGGGGGTTCCAGCCTCCACAATCTGTAGAGGGGTGAAAACGGGTTCACCCCCGTAGCTGGAGATCTCTGGGAGCACTCTCCCCACCCCAGGACCCCCCTCAGAGTTGGTTGTCATGACAGTGGGCTGAAGTAAAGGGACACCCCGTAAAGGGACTCTTAGGGTCCACGACCACTCTGGGATGTGCAGAAAGAAAGCCCCTCGGGGAAGCACCACTAAGGAACTGCCGTCATTGAACTGGAACATGTTGCGAGCAGATGCCACCTCCTGTTATGAACCCTATAATTGTCTCTACTAAAACACCATCTAACAGAATCAGCCCACCCTCCCCCTCGTAATTATAGCTGTTCCTAACACATTATCATCTTTATTCAATTAAGCCCACCTAAAACAACACAGGATTAATGCCCTCCTCCCCCACTAAAAATGTGTGCCCAGGGCCCTGGGGTTGTGGCAAGCAGATAAATCTCGGGGTACCTGGGGTCACTGCTTGGAGCTGCTTTGGGGAGAACGTCCATCCCTGCTGGGTGACCGGCTGAGCCTCCGACACCCCGGGGAAGGAGCACCAGGATCCCACCCAAAAGTCTTACTTCAGAGGGGCAGGACCTTTCCCAAGGGACAGTCTGGAATCCTACCCTAGCAGTTGCGGGGTGTGGCAGCTCCAGGATGGTCTCGCCCAGTTTTCAAAAAGAGGAGGAAAGGGAGAAAAGGGGAGAGGACACCACCGAAAACTCTCCTCTACCCTGGAGGTTCGTTTCTAGACCGTAAGCTCGCTGTGGGTAGGGAATGCGTCCGTTTATTGTTATATTGTGCTCTCCCAAGCGCTTAATACAGTGCTTTGCACAAATAAGCACTCAATGAATATGGCTGAATTAATGAAAGCTCCTGAAAAAACTGGTCCCGGGGCCCCGAGCCCAGACAGCAGCTCAGTGGGAAGGGGCGCTGCTCAAGAACCCCTTTCCCTCTGTAAACAGTCTCCCCACCTGCCCACTCTCCCACGCGCCCCCTCCCCCACCCACTCACCATCTTAATTAGGAACTATTAGGTGCTACCAGGAGCACACAAAGCTCTTGTTTGAGAGGCAGCAAATCTTATTCCTCTCGGCCTGTCTGTGGTTGGGAAATCAGAACAGTCCTTACCTGGGCAAATGTGGTAAACGGACTCTTTAAAGAGCCTCTGTATGCAAAGTTGGAGCCGGACCCTCTGATACCATGCCATGTTATCCACTGCTTCAATTACTGGACCCACCGAAGGAAAACAGCCCCTGGGGGCCCCTGCCCAGGTTTGCAGAGCAGCTTTCAACCAGCAAGGTGGAATAAAAGAAGATGGGTATGAAGGTATTCCTTTCCCTTCTGTGTAGTCTATGCACTTGGATCTGTGACCTTTAACATTTGATCTCTTCCCCACCCCAGGCACTACAGCCGTTATGTACATAACTTTAATATGGCATATTATAAATTACTTATTCATTATTAATAATGACTAGACCAGATTTACGTTATGTGCTCAACAGATACCACTGACTGATTCATTTCAGTTTGGGACTGGCCTGCTGCTGCAGCTGTTTAAAACAATAATGATAATAATAATGGTATTTGTTAAGCACTTGCTACGTGCCAAGAACTATTCTAAGGGCTGAAGTAGATACGAGATAATCAGGTTGAACACAGCCCTTGTCCCACATATGGCTCACGGTCTTCATCTCCATTTTAAATATGAGGGAACTGAGGCCCAGAGAAGTTACGTGATTGCCCAAGGTCACACAGCAGACATATGGCAGAGCTAGGATTAGAACTAATGACCCTCTAACTCCCAGGCCCATGTTCTATCCACTAAGCCATGCTGCTTCCCTCAGTGCTTCTCCTCAGTGATCCTCAAAGCCCATTCCCAGCCCCCCTGGCTCCACCTCACTTTCCCCCTTCACATCCGACAGGCCGCAGTTCAGTGCCCTTTGAAAACCTCATTTCCTCCAGGAAGCCTTCCCTGACTAAAGAAGACTAAGGAAGACTAGCAGAGTCAGCGGGGTGTGCCCTACCAATAGGCAGCCGCTCTCGACACCCCCACAGGCAACTGAAGAGAAGTTTAAGATCTCTGTATTGCCATGTATTCTGTCCCACCACCCTCCACCCTGCCTGCTCCAAAGAAGCAGTCAGTGCAATTGCCACCCGGCCTCACTAGAGACCACCGGCAGCTGGCCCGGGCCGCTGGCGGAAACCTGCCCAAGACCCCTGCCCCAAGAACTGGTGCTTCACTACTCAGAGCTGCGCACACCCAACCAGTGGGTTTCGGTCAGAGATTCCCCAGCGGAACAGAAATCCTAGGACAGACAGCGCCCAGGGCAGGCTCTTTCCAGCAGACCGCGACTCGGGTGACTTTTGGCAACGTGGCTTGAGGAGACACCACTCCTTGGCAATCAATCAATCAATGGCATTTATTGAGCACTTACTGTGCGCAGAGCACTATATTAAGCTCTTGGAAGAGGACAATATGACAGGGTTGGTAGACGGATTCCCTGCCCACCAGGACCTTACAGTCTAGCTTACGGATATGTACCTGAGTGCTGTGGGCCTGGGGTGATTATTCACCAAGTGCTAAAGGGTACAGATACAAGTGCGAAGGCCACCCAGGAGGGAGGGGAAGTTGTCTTAACAGAAAAGAGGCTTAACGGGAGAAGGCCTCTTGGAAAAGATATGATCTGAAAAATGATAATAGTAATAATACTGCTGATAATAATAATAATAACTTAGAAGATGAATGTGCATGGAAAGTTTCAGCAAAAGTGGTGGCACAGGGTCACAAAAGCATTAAAACTCTCCAGCAGTCGTGATTAAAGACGGAAGACCTTTCTATAAACATTTAAGAGCCCCACTCGATCACTCAATCGCAAGATAACTCTTCTGAGGGGGCCACTGTCCTTACAGATATGAAGATGTTTCTTTCATCACTGATTACGAACTTGTTATTTTTTTAGTGTAGTCCAGTTTTAATATGCATATCAAAGCTCCAGCTGGACTCTCAGACTTCTGATCCAACGCCCACCATCAAAGCTACACTCAGCTCTGCCGCAATACCTCCTAATTTAACTAGATATTTCCACCCAACTGCTGCCTCAGTTTTCTCCTCTGTAAAATGGGGATCTACAATCTGCTCTCCCTGCTTTGAATGAGAGGGACAGGGACTGTGTTTGATTGGTTACCTTGTATCTATCTACCCCAGTGCTTGACCCGGAGCAGCATGAAGCAGCATGGCTTAGTGGCTAGAGCCTGGGCCTGGGAGTCACGTGGGAATCAGAAGGTCCCGGCCCTGGGTCCCCTATACCTTCCGGTCACGGTCACCCTGTCTCCCGGCCCGGGTACCACTCTACCTCCTGGTCTTGGTCCCCCTGTTTCCCGGGGCAGGTATACCTCTGCCTCCTGGCCCTGGCCCACCCCCTGCCTCTCCACCCTGGTCCCCATCTGGCTCTTGACCCTGATCTCCTAGGCCCCTGGCCCTGATACCTCTCTGCCTCCCTGCCCTGGTACACCTGTATCCCAGCCCAGGTATCCCTCTGCCTCCTGGCCCTGGTTCTCCTCTGCCTCCAGGCCCTGGTCCCCCATCTGCCTCCCAGCACTGGTCTCTCTGTGCCTCCTGGTCCTGGTCTCCATCTACGTTCAGGCCCTTGGGTCTCTCTCCATCCTGGCCCAGGTACCCCTCTGCCTCCCGGCCCCGGTCCCCATCTGCCTCCCGGCCCAGGTCCGCCTCTGCCTCCATATCCTGGTCCTCCCTGCTTATCGACCCTGATCCCACCTCTGCCTCCCGGGCCAGAAACTCCTCAGCCACCTCGCCCTGGTGCCCCTCTGCCTCCGGGCCGTGGTCCCCCTCTGCCTCCCAGCCCTGGTCGCCTTGCGCCTGCCAGCACTGGTCTCCCTCTACCTCCAGGCCCTGGCCATTCTCTCGGTCCCAGCCCTGTGTCCCCTCTACCTATCAGCCCTGGTCCCCCTGTTTCCCAGTCCAGGTATCTTGGCCCTGGTCCCCCTCTGCCTACCAGCCCTGGTCGGCCTTCTCTCGGCCCAGGTACCCCTCTACTTTCCGGCCCCGGGCCCCATGTCTCCCGGCCCAGGTACCCCCTGCCTACCAGCCCAGGTACCCCTCTGACTCCCGGCCATGGTGCCCCCTGTCTGTCGGCCCTGTTCTCCCTCTGCCACTCGGCCTTGGTCCCCCTCTGTCGCTTGGCCCTGGTCCACCTGACTGCAGGCCCAGGTACCTCTCTGCCTCCCCGCCCTGGTGACCCTCTACCTCCTGGGCCTGGTCCTTCTCCTTCACTGCCCTGGTTCCCCTCTACCAACCGGCCCTGTTCGCCATGACCTCCAGCCCAAGTACCCCACTAACTTCCGGCCCTGGTCCCTTTCTTTCCCGGTCCAGGTACCCCTCAGCCTCCCAGCCCTGGTCACCCTCTGACTCCCAAACCAGGTCCCCCTCTGTCTCCCAGTCCTGATCCCCCTCTATGTCCCGGCCTTGGTCCCTCCCACCTCTCAGCCCTGGTCCCACCCCACCTCACGGACATGGTCCCCCTCTGCCTCTCGGCCCTGGTCCCCCTGTCTACAGGCCCAGGTACCCTTCTACCTCCCGACCCTCCCAATGTCGCCCGGCCCTGGTACCCCCCATCTCTTGACCCTGGTACCCCTCTGCCTCCTGACCCTGGTCCCCCTCTGCCTCCCTGCCCTGGACCCTCTGTGCCTCCCACCCTGGTCGCCCTCTACCTCCAGGCCCTGGTCCCCATGACTTCCAGTCCAGGTGCTCCACTACCTCCCAGCCCTGGACCCTTTGTTTCCTGGTCCAGGTACCCCTCTGCCTCCCGGCCCTGGGTCCCTTCTACCTCCAGACCCAGGTGCCCCTCGGCCTCCCAGTCCTAGTCCCTCTATGCTTCCCTGCCCTGGTCCCCCTCAGCCTCCCAGCCCTGGAACCCGTCTCCCAGCCCAGGTACACCTCTGCCTCTCGGCACTGGTCCCCCACTGCATCTCGGCCCTGGCCCCTCTGCCTCTCAGCCGTGGTCCCCCTCTGCCTCTCTTCCCTGGTCCCTCTGTCTCCGGGCTCAGGTACGCCTCTGCCTCCCTGACCTGGTCACCTGTCTCCCGGCCCAGGTAACCCTCTGCCTCCTGACCACGGTCCCCTTCTGCCACGTTTCCCTGGTCCCCCTCTGCCTCCCGGACCTGTTAGCTCTGTGACTCCTGGCCCTGGTCTCCTTCTACCTCCAGGCCCTTGGATCTCTCTGTCCCAGCCCTGGGTCTCCTCTAGCTGCCGGCGCTGTTCCACCTGTCTTCTGGCCCTTGTCCCCCCTCTGCCACCCTGCCCTTGTTCCCCTCTTCCTCCGGGCCCACGTCACTAAATGCCTCCCGGACCTGTTTTTCTTCTGCCTTCAGGACCTTGGGTCTCTCTCCGCCCCGGCCCAGGGTCTCCTCTACTTCCCGGCCCTCGTCCCCCATGCCTCTCTGCCCCAATCCGTCCCACCTCTCAGCCCTGGTCTCCCACTACCTCCTATCCCTGGACCCAGGTCTCCTGGCCAAGGTACGCCTCTGCCTCCCTGTCCTGGTTCGTCTGTGTCAAGGCCCAGTTACCCCACTGCCTCCTAGTCCTGGTACCCCTCTGCCACCCTGCCCTGGTCTCCCTCTGCCGCCCTGCCCTGGTCCCCCTCTGCTTCCCAGCCCTGGACCCTCTGTGCCTCCAGACCCTTGTCTCTTTCTACCTCCAGGCCCTTCGGTCTCTCTCCTGCCTGGCTGTGGGTCCCCTCTACCTCTAGGCCCTGGTCGCCTTGTCTCCCAGCCCAGAGACCATTCAGCCTGCTTGCCCTGTTCCCCCTCTGCCTCCCAGCCCTGGACACTTTGTGCCTCAAGGTTCTGGTCTCCTTCTGTCCCCAGACCCTTGGGTCTCTCTCCGTCCCAGCCCTGGTCCCCCTCTGACTCTTGGCCCTGGTCCCCTTGTCCCCCGGGCCAGGTACCCCTCTGCCTCCCGGCCCTGGTCCACCTGTCTCCCAGCCCAGGTACCACTCTGCCTCTTGACCCTGACTACCGTCTGCTTCCCGGCCCTGGTCCCTCCGTGCCTCCGGGCCCTGGACCTTCTGTGCCTCCTGGTTCTGGTCTCCTTCTACCTTCCTACCTGTGTCTGTCTCCGTCCCGGCCCTGGGTCCCCTCTACCTCCCTGCCCTGGTCCCCCTGCCTCCCGGCCCAGGTACCTCTCTCCCTCCCGACCCTGGTCCCCGGGTCACCTGGGCCAGAAACCCCTCTGCCTCCAGGACCGAATCCCCCTCTGTCTCCCGGCACTGGGTCCCCATCTGCCTCCCATCCCAGGTCCCTCTGTGCCTCCAGGCCATGGTACCTCTGTGCCTCCCAGTCCAGATCCCTCTGCGCCTGTCCAGGTCCCTCTGTGCCTCCAGGCCCTGGTAACTCTGTGCCTCTCAGCCTTAGTTTTCCTCTACTTCCAGGCCCTTGGGTCGCTCTCCGTCCCGGTCCTGGGTCCCCTCTACCTTCCGGCACTGGTCCCGCTGTCTCCCTGCCCTGGCACCCCCCTGCGTCCCAGCCCAGGTTCCCCTCTGCCTCCCTGACCTGGTCCCCCACCTCCCCACCCCCTTGGCCCTGGACTCCTTCTGCATCCCGGCCCTAGTCTACTTCTACCCCCAGGCCTTTGGGTCACTCACCGTCCTATCACTGGGTCCCCTCTACCTCCCCTCACTGGTCCGCTGTTCTCCTGCCCAGGTTCCCCTCTACCTCCTGGCATTCGTCCCCCTCTACCACCCTGCCCTGGTCCCCCTCTGGCTCCCATCCCTGGTTCCCCTGTGCCTGCCACCCCTAGTTCCCCTTTTGTTCCAAGAAGAGGGGGGACAAGGGCAGGGACTGTATGTCCCGGTCCTGGTCTCCTTCCTCCAAGCCCTGGTCCCTCTCTCCATCCTGGATTTGGGTCCCCTCTACCCCCGGGCCTTGGTCCCCCTGGCTACCGGCCCAGGTACCCCTCTACCTCCCTGCCCTGGTCACCCTGTTTCCCAGCCTTGGCCTCAGGGCCCTGGTCCCCCTCTGCCTCCTGACCCTGGTACCCCTGCTCTGCCAGACCTGATCTCCCTCTAACCTTCTGGCCCTGGCCCCCCTGTCTCCTGGCCCAGGTACCCCTCTACCTCCCTGCCCTGGTCCCCCTCTCCCTCCAATCCATTGGCCAAGGGTCTCTCACAGTCCCGGCCATGGGTCCCCCTGTTCTGCCAGCCCTGGTTTCCAAGCCCTGGTCCCTTTCTCCGTCCCGGCCCTCGGACCCTCTACCTCCCGGCCTAGGTCCCCCTATCTCCTGGCCCTGGACCCCTAGTCTCCCCGCCCAGGTACTCCTCTGCCTCCTAGCCCTGGTCCCCCTCTGCCTCCCGGCCCTGGTCCCCCTTCTCCGGGACCCTGTACCCCTCTGCCTCCTGGCCCTGCTCACTCTCTGCCTCCAGGCCCTTGTCCCCCCCACCTCTCGGCCCTTGTCCCCCTCTGCCACTCAGCCTTGGTCCCCAGTCTCCCAGCCCAGGTACCCCTCTGCCTCGTGGCCCTGCTCCCCCCTGCCACCCTGCCCTGCCATGGTTTCCTTCTACCTCCAGGCCCTTGGGTCTCTTTCTGCCCTAGCCCTTGGACCCCTCTACCTCCCGACCCTGGTCCCCCTCTGCTTCCCAGTACTGGCCCCTCTCTGCCTCCCAGCCCTTCCCAGACCACCCTCTGCCCCCTGGCCATGGTCCCCCTATGCCTCCCTGCCCTGGTGCCCCCCGTCTCTCAGCCCTGGTCCCCCTCTGCCTCCCATCCCAGGTAGCTTTATGCCTCCTGGGCCTGGTCCACCCCTGCCACCCTTCCCTGGTCCCCCTCTGCCTCCCGGCCCTGGTCCTCTGTCCTTCCCCGCCCTGGGCCCTCTCTGTCTCCCAGCCCTGGTCCCTCTGTGACACCCTGCCCTGGTCCCCCTGTCTTTCGACCCAGGTACCCCTTTGCCTCCTGGCCCTGGTCCCCCTCTCCCTCCAGGCCCTGGTCCCCCTCTGCCTCTCAGCCCTGGTCTCCTTCTACCTCCAGGCCATTGGGTCTCTCTCCGTCCAGGCCCTGGGTCCCCTCTACCTCCCTGCCCTGTTCCCCCTGCCTCCCGGCCCAGGTACCTACCGGGCCTGGTCCCCTTGTCTCCCGGCTCAGGTACCACTCTGCCTCCCAGCCCTGTTCTCCCTCTGCTTCCAGGGCCTTGGCTGTCTCTCCGTCATGGCCCTGGGTCCCCTCTACCTTTCGGCCCTGGTCCCCCTCTCTCCCGACCCAGGTACCCCTCTGCATCCTGGCCCTGGTCCCCCCTGCCTCTTGGCCCTGGTCCCCCTATGCCTCATGCCCCGGTCCCTCCCGCCTCTCAGCCCTGGTCCCCACCGGCCTTCCGACTCAGGTACCCCATGTCTCCTGGCCCTAGTCCCCCTCTGCCTCACGGCCCTGGTCCGTCTCCCGGCCGAGGTACCCCTCTGCCTCATGACCCTGGTCCCCTTCCGCTGCCCTGCCATGGTCCAACTCTGCCTCCAGGACCTGGTCTCCTTTCTACCTCCAGGCCCTTGGGTCTCTCTCCGACCTGGCCTTGGGTCCTCTCTACTTCCTGGCCATGGTCCCCTCTGCCACCCGGCCCTGGTCCTCGTCTGCCTCCCGGCCCTCGTCCCTCTGTACCTCCCAGCCGTGTTCTCCTTCTACACCCAGGTTCTTGGGTCTCCTCTACCTTCCAGCCCTGGTCCCCCTGTCTCCCGGCCCAGGTACCCCTCTGCCTACCTGCCTTGGTCACCATCTGCCTCCCGGCCCTGGTCCCCTTCTGCCTCCCGGCCCAGGTATCCCTATGCTACCTGGCCCAGGTAGCCCTCCGCCTGCCCGCCCTGGTCCCCCACCTCCCGGCCCAGGTACCCCACTGCTTCCCTGCCCTGGTAACCGTGCCTCCCAGCCCAGGTATCCCTCTGCCTCCTGGCCCTGGTCCCCCTCTGCCGTCTGGCCCTGGGTCTCCTCTACCTTCCGGCCCTGGTCCCTTTATCTCCTGGCCCAGCTACCCTTCTGCCTCCAGGCCCTGCTACGCCTCTGCCACTCTGCCCTGGTCCCCCTCTTCCTCCCTTCCCTGGTCCCGCTATGTTTCCCAGCCCTGGTCTCCTTCTACTTCCAGGCCCTTGGGTCTCTCTCTCTCCTGGAGCTGGGTCCCCTCCACCTCCCAGCCTTGGTCCCCCTATGTCCCGAACCAGGTACCCCTCTACCTCTGGCCCTGGTTCCTCGTTGCCTCCCACCCTTGTCCCCCTCTACCTCTGGCCCTGGTTCCTCGCTGCCTCCCACCCTTGTCCCCCTCTGCCTCCCAGCCCTGGTCCCCCTCTACCTCCCGACCCTGGTCCCCCTCTGTCTCCCGGCCCTGGTTCCCCTCTGACGTCTGGCCCTGGTACCCCTCTAGCTCCCGGCCCTGGTCCCCTTGTCTCCTGGCCCAACTACCCTTCTGCCTCCTGGCCATGGTACGCTTCTGCCACCCTGCTCTGGTCCCCCTCTGTCTCCCGGCTCTGGTATTTCTGTGTTTCCCAGCCCTGGTCTCCTTCTATCTCCAGGCCCTTGGGTCTCTCTCCGTCCCGGACCTGGGTCCCCTCGACCTCCCGACCTTGGTCCCCCTGTCTCCAGAACCAGGAACCCCTCTACCTCCAGCCCTGGTTCCTCTCTGCCACCCGGCCCTGGTCCCTCTGTGCCTCCTGGTCGTGGCCTCCCTCTACCTTCAGGCCCTTGGGTCTCTCTCAGTCCCTGCGCTGGGTCACATCTACCTCGTGGCCGTGGTCGCCCGTCTCCTGGCCCAGATCCGACTGTGCCTCCATACCCTGGTTCCCCCTGCTTATCGGCCCTGATCCCCCTCTGCCTCCCGGCCCAGGAACCCCTCAGCCTCCTGGCCCTGATGCCCCTCTGCCTCCGGGCCCTGGTACCCCTCTTCCTCCCGACCCTGGTACCCCTCTTCCTCCCGACCCTGGTCCGCCTGTGCTTCCCAGTCCTGATCTCCCTCTACCTCCCAGCCCTGGTCTCCCGGTTTCCCAGTCCAGGTACCCCTCTGCCTCTTGGCCCTGGTCCCCCTATGCCTCCCTGCCCTGGTCCCCCCGGCTTCTCAACACCCGTACCCTTTGGCTCCCGGCCCAGGTACCCCGCTGCCTCCTAGCCTGGTCCCCCTCTGCCTCCCAGCCCAAGTACTCCCCTCCCCTCCCCGTCTCTCGGCCCTGGTCCCCCTCTGCCGCTCGGCTCCGGCCCCATCTGCCCCCGAGCCCTGGTCTCCCTGACTGCCAGCCCAGGTACTCCTCTGCCTCCTGGGCATGGACCCCATCTCCCAGCTCAGGTACTCCTCTGCCTCTTGGCCATGGTTCCCCTCTGCCTCCCCGCCCTGGTGCCCCTCTACTTCCAGCGCCTGGTCCCTCTCCTTCACAGCCCTGGTTCCCCTCTACCAACTGACCCTCGTCCCCATGACCTCCCGGCCCTGTACCCTCTGGGCCTCCCGGGTCTGGACTCCCTCGACCTCCAGGCCCTTGGGTGTCTTTCCGTCCCGACACTGGGTCCCCTCTCCCTCCCGGCCCTGGTACCCCTGTCTCCCGGACCAGGTACCCCTTTGCCTCCCAGCCCTGGTCCGACTCTGCCTCCCGGCCCAAGTCCCCCTCTGCTTCCCAGCCCTGCTGTGCTTCCCGGTCTGGGTCTCCTTCTATCTCCAGCCCCTTGGGTCTGTCTCTGTCTCTGCCCTGGGTCCCCTCTACCTCCCGGCCCTAGTCTCCCTGTGTCCTGGTCGCCGTCTGCCTCCCTGCCCGGGTTCCCCCTGCCTCTTGGCCCTGGAGCCCTCTGCCTTTCAGTCCTGATCCCACTTGACTGGTCCTCCTCTGCCTCCCGGTCCTGGTTCCACTCTACCTCCCAGCCCTGGTCCCCCTCTGCCTCCCGGCCCTGGTCACCTTCTGCCTCTCGGTCCTTGCTCCTCTCTGCCTCCCTGCCATGGTCCCCAAGGCCTCTCAGCCCTAGTCACCCTCTACCTCTCGGCGAGGTTACCACACTGCCTCCTAGACCAGGTCCCCTTCAGCCCCCCAGACCTGGATCCTATCTCCCAGTACAGACACCCCTCGGCCTCCCGGCCCTGGTCCCCCTGTCTCCCATCCCAGGTACCCCTCGGCCTCCTGGCCCTGGTCTCCATCTGCCTCCTGGCCCTGGTCCACCCCCCCGCATCCCTGCCTTTGTCTCCCCCGATTCTCGAACGTGGTACCCCTTTGCCTCCCGGCCCAGGTACCACTCTGCCTCCTGGCCCTGGGCCCCACCTCTCAACATGCCCTGATGCCCCTCTGCATTCCGGACCTAGTCCCTCTGTGCCTCCAGGCCTTAGTGTCCTTGTACCACCATGCCCTTGAGAGTCTCCATCCCGGCCCTGGGTCCCCTCTACCTCCCAGCCCTGGCCCCCCTGCCTCCCGGCCCGGGTGCCCCCCTGCCTCCTGGCCCTGGTACACCCCCACCACCCTGCCCTGGTGCCTCTCTGCCACCCGGACCTGGTTCTTCTGTGCAACTGGCCCTGGTCCTCCAGGGACTCCCGGCCTTCGTTTCCTCTACCTCTAGGCCCTTGGGTGAGTCTCCGTCCCGGCCCAGGTCCCCTCTACATCCCGGCCCTAGTCCCCATGCCTCCCGGCCTAGGTACCCATCTGCCTCCTGGCCCTGGTCTCCTCTGCCTACCCGCCCTGGTCCCCCTCTGCCTCCCTGCCCTGATCCCCCTCTGCCTCCCTGTCCTTCTCACCCCCGCTTCTCCGCCCTGGTCCCCATTTGCCTCCCTGCCCTGATCCCCCTCTGCCTCCCTGCCCTTGTCACCTCCGCGTCTCCGCCCTGGTCCCCCTGTGCCTCCCGGCCCAGGTACCCCTTTGTCTCCCGGCCATGGTCTGCCTCTGCGTCTATGACCTGGTCGTCCCGTGCCTCTCAGCCCTGGTCCCCCTCTGCTTCTCAGCCCTGGTCCCCCTCTGCTTCTCAGCCCAGGTCTTCTTGTCTCCCGGCCCAGGTACCTCTCTGCCTCCCGGCCCTGGTCTCCTGCTTCCCGGCGCAGGTACCCCTATGATTCCTGGCCCTGGTCCCCATCTGCCGCCCTGCCCTGATCCCCGTCTGCCTCCTGGCCCTGGTCCCTCTGTGCCTCCCGGCCCTGCTCTCCCTGGACCTCCAGGCCCTGGTTCCTCTCTCCATCCCGGCCCAGGTCCCCTCTACCCCCCGGCTCTGGTCCCCCATCTCCCGGCCCAGGTACCCCTCTGCCTCCCGGTCCTGGCCCACCTCTGCGTCTATGACCTGGTCGCCCCGTGCCTCTCGGCCCTGGTCCCCCTCTGCTTCTCCGCCCTGGTCCTCCTTTCTCCTGGCCCAGGTAACCCTCTGGCTCCCGGCCCTGGTCCCTTGTCTCCCGGCCCAGGTACCCCTATGCTTCCTGGCCCTGGTCTCCCTCTGCCTCCCCGCCCTGGTCCCCATCAGCCTCCCGGCCCTGGTCCCCTCTACCTCCCGGCCCTGGTCTCCTTGTCTCCCTGCCCAGGTCCCCCTGTGCTTCCCGATCCCAGTCCCCACGACTTCTTGTCCATGGTCCTGCTCTACCTCCCGACCCGGGTACGCCTCTACCTCCTGACCCTGGTCACCCGCTGCCTCCCGGCCCTAGTCCCCCGTCTCTCGGCCCTGTTACCCCTCTGCCTCCGGGTCATGGTCCCCCTGTCTCTCAGCCCAGGTACTCTTCTGCCTCCTGGCCTTGGTCCCCCCTCCTGCCTCCCTGCCATTATCCCCATCTGCATCCCGGGTCTGGTCCCTCTGTGCCTCCCGGCCCTTGTCTCTCTCAACCTCCAGGCCCTGGACCCTCTCTCCGTCACGGCCCAGGGTCGCCTCTACCTCCAGGCCCTGGTCCCCTTTTCCCGGGCCGGGTACCCCATTGCTCCTAGCCCTGATCCTCTCTGCCTCCAGGCCCTGGTCCCCCTCGGACTCCCGGCTCTGGTGCCCCTCTGCTTCCCTGTCCTCGCCGCCCCCGCTTTTCCGCCCTGGTCCCCCTTTGCCTCCCGACCCTGGTTCTTCTGTCTCCTGGCCCAGGTCACCCTCTGCCTCCTCACCCTCTGCCTCCCGGCCCTGGTCCCTCATCTCCCAGCCCAGGTACCCTTCTGCCTTCTGGCCCTGGTCCTCCTCTGCCTCCAGGCCCGGCTCCCCCTCTCCGTCCCAGCCATATGCATCCCAGCCCTGCTGCCCGTCTCCTGGCCTAGTACGCCTCTGCCTCCTGGCCGTCGGCCCCCTGTCTCCTGGCCAAGGTACTCCTCTGCCTCCCGGACCTGGTCCCTCTGTCCTTCCCGGCCTTGGTCTCCTTCTGCCTCCAGGCCCTGGGGTCTCTCTTCATTCCGACCCTTGGTTCCCTCTACCTCCAGGCCCTGGTCCAACGGTCTCCCGGCCCAGGTACCCCACTACCTCCCGACCCTGGTCCCCCTCTGCCTCGCCACCCTGGTCCCCTTCTACCTCCCGTCCCTAGTTCCCCTATGCCTACCCTGGTCCCCCCCGCCTCTCGGAAAGCATTCCCCTCTGCCTCCTGGACCTGATCCCCCTCTGCCTCCCCGCCCTGGTCCCCATCTGCCTCCCGGCTCTGGTCCCTTCTACCTCCCGGCCCTGGTCCCCCTATCTCCCGGCCCAGGTCCCCCTCTGCCTCCCGATCCCAGTGCCCACTACTTCTTGGCCACGGTCCCGCTCTACCTCCTGACCCGGGTACGCCTCTACCTCCTGGCCCTGGTCACCCTCTGCCTCCCAGCTCTGGTCCCCCGTCTCTCGGTCCAGTTACCCCTCTGCCTCGGGGTCATGGTCCCCCTGTCTCCCAGCCCAGGTACTCCTCTGCCTCCTGGCCTTGGTCCCCTCTGCCTCCCTGTCCTGATCCCCATCTACATTCCGGGTCTGGTCCCTATGTGCCTCCCGGCCCTGGTCTCCCTCAACCTCCAGGCCCTGGACCCTCTCTCCGTCACGGCCCTGGGTCACCTCTACCTCCAGGCCCTGGTCCCCATTTCCCGGGACGGGTACCCCCCTGCCTCCTAACCCTGATCCTCTCTGCCTCCAGGCCCTGGCCCTCCTCGGCCTCCCGGCGTTGGTCCCCCTCTGCTTCCCTGCCCTCGTCACCCCCGCTTTTCCGCCCTGGTCCCCCTTTGCCTCCCGACCCTGGTTCTTCTGTCTCCTGGCCCAGGTCAACCTCTGCCTCCCGGCCCTGGTCCCTCATCTCCCAGCTCAGGTACCCTTCTGCCTTCTGGCGCTGGTCCTCCTCTGCCTCCAGGCCTTGCTCGCCCTCTCCGTCCCACCCACATGCATCCCAGCCCTGCTGCCCGTCTCCTGGCCTAGTACGCCTCTGCCTCCTGGCCGTCGGCCCCCTGTCTCCTCTGCCTCCCGGACCTGGTCCCTCTGTCCTTCCCGGCCTTGGTCTCCTTCTGCCTCCAGGCCCTGGGGTCTCTCTCTATCCCGACCCTTGGTTCCCTCTACCTCCAGGCCCTGGTCCAACTGTCTCCCGGCCCCACTACCTCCCGACTCTGCCTCGCCACCCTGGTCCCCTTCTACCTCCCATCCCTGGTCCCCCTCTGCCTGCCCTGCTTCCCCCCGCCTCTCGGAACTCGTTCCCCTCGGCCTCCTGGACCTGGTCCCCCTCTGCCTCCGGCCCAGGTAACCTGCCGCATCTTGGCCCTTTTCCCCCTCTGCATCCAGGCCCTGGTCCCCCTGTCTCTCGGCCCAGGTACCCCCTCTGCCTCTGGGCCCTGATTCCCCCCTCTGCCTCCCCATCCTGGTCCTCCTGTGCCTTCAGGCCCTGGTCACCCTCTGCCTCCCTATCTTGCTTTCCCCCACCTCTCGGCCCTAGTCCCGCTGCCTCCCGGCCCAGGTCCCCTTCTGCCGCTTGGCCCTGGTCCCTCCGTGCCTCCCAGCCCAAATCTCCCTCTACGTCCAGGCCCTTGGGTCTCAATACGTCCCGGGCCTGGGTGCCCTCTACCTCCAGGCCTTTGTCCCCTTGCCTCCTGGCCCGGGTACCCCTCTGCCTACTGGCCCTGGTACGCATCTGCTTCCTGGTCCAGGTACCCTTCTGCCTCCTGGCCCTTGCCTCACTCTGCCGCCCTGCCATGGTCCCCCTTTGCCTCCGTGGCCTGGTCCCTCTGTGCTTCCCGGCACTGTTCTTCCTCTACCTCCAGGCCCTGATCCTTCTCTCTGTCGTGGCCCTGGGTCCCCTCTACCTGCCCGCTCAGGTCTCCCTGCCTCCCGGCCCAGGTATCCCTCTACCTCCCGGCACTGGTCCCCCTGTTTCCTGGTCCAGGTACCCCTCTGCCTTCCGGCCCTGGTCACCCTCTGCCTCCCTGCCCTGGTCACCTTCTGCCTCCCTGCCCTGGTCTCACCCGCCTCTCGGGCTGGGTCCCCCTGTGACTCCCGCCCTTGCTACCCCACCGCATCTGGCCCTTTTCCCCCTCTGCCTCCCGGCACTGGTATCCCTTCTCCCCGCCTTGATACCCCTCTGCCTCCACGGCCCTGTCGCTCTGTCTCCCGGCCCAGCTACCCTTCTGCCTTATGGCCCAGGTCCCCCTCTGCCACCCGGCGATGGTCCCTATCTGCCTCCCGGCCCTGGTCTCCTTCTACATCCAGGCCCATTGAGTCTCTCCCAATCCCGGCCCTAGGTCACCTCTACCTCCCAGCCCTGGTTCCCCCATCTCCCGGCCTACGTAACCCTCTGCCTCCTGGCCCTTATCCCCTTCTGCCTCTCCACCCTGGTCCCCCTCTGCCTCCCGGACCTGGAACCCCATCTCCCGGCATAGGTACCCCTCTGCCCCCCGGCTCTCAGGTACCTGGCCCTGGCTCCAGGCCCTGGTCCCTCTGTGCCTCCTTGTCTCCTTCTACCTCCAGGCCACTGGGTCTCTCTCTGTCCTGGCCCGGAGTCCCCTCTACCTCCCAGGTCTGGACCCCCTTCTGCTGCCCTGCCGTGGTCTACCTATGCCTCCTGAACCTGGTCCCTCTGTGCCTCCCATCCCTGGTCTCTTTACTACCTCAAGGCCCTTGGGTCTCACTCCGTCTCGGCCCGGGGTCCCCTCTACCTCCTGGCCCTGGTCCTCACCTGCCTCCCGGCCCAGGACGCCGTTTCCCAGCCCAGGTGCCCCAGTGCCTCCCGGTCCTGGTCCCCGTCTCCCGGCCCAGGTACCCATCTGCCTCCCGGCCCTGGTCCCCCTCTGCCACTCTTCCCTGGTCCCCCTCTGCCTCCTGGCCCTGGTCCCTCTGTGCCTCCCAACCATGGTCTCCTTCTACCTCCAGGCCCTTGGGTCACTCGCCGTCCTGTCCTGGGGTCCCTTCTACCTCCCGGCCCTGGTCCCCTTGTCTCCCGACCCACGTTCCCCTCTGCTTCCTGGCCCTGGTCCCCCTCTGCCTCACCGCCCGGGACACGCTCTGCCTCCCATACCTGCTCCCCTTCTACCTCCCTGCCCTGGTCCCCCGTTTCTCGGCCCTGGTCCCCCTCTGCCTTCCAGCCCAGCTACCCCTCTGCCTCCTGGCCCTGGTGCCCCTGTTTCCCAGCTCTCGTACCCCTCTACCTCCTGGCCCTGGTCCCCGTTTGCCTCCCGATCCTGGTCCCCCTCTGCCTCCCAGATCTGGTCTCCCCCTTCCTCCCAGTCCTGGATCCCCCCCACCTTTCGGCCCTGGTCCCCCTCTCCCTCCCGGCCCAGGTACCCCTCTGCCTCATGGCCCTGGTCCCCCTCAGCCACCCTGCCATGGTCCCCCTCTACCTTCGGGACCTTGTCCCTCTGTGCCTCCCGGCCCTCTTCCCTCTGTGCCTCCCGGCCCCGGTCTCCCTCTACTTCCAAGCCCTTGGGTCTCTCTTCATCCCGTCCCTAGGACCCCTCTACTTCCCGGCCCTGGTAACCAAGGTCTCCCGACGCAGGTATCCCTCTGCCTCCCGGCTCAGGTAGCCCTCTGCCTACTGGTCCAGGTACCCCTCTACCTCCCGGCCCTGGTCCCCGTTTCCCGGTCCAGGTACACTTCTGTCCCTGGCCCTGGTGCCCCTCTGCCGCTCTGCCCTGGCCCCCCAGCTTCTCAGCACCTGTACCCCTCTGCCGCCCGGCACAGGTGCCCCGCAGCCTCCTAGCCCTGGTCCCCCTCTGCCTCCTGACCCTGGTCCCCTGTCCCCTGGCCCAGGTACCCGTCTGTCTCCTGGCCTTGGTTCCCCTCTGCCTCCAGGCCCTGGTACTCCTCTGTCTCCCCTGCCCTTGTCATCCCGGCTTCCCTGTCTACCGGCCCAGGTGCCCCTCTGCCTCCTGGCCCTGGTCAGCCTTCTCCCGGCCTAGGTACCCCTCTAGCTTCCGGCCCTGGTCCCCCGGTCTCCCCGCCCAGATACCCCTCTACCTCCCGGCCCTGTTTCCCAGTGCAGGTATACCTCTGACTGCCGGTCGTGGTTCCCCTCTGCCTCCTGGCCCTGGTTTCCCTCTGCCTCCCTACCCTGTTCCACCTCTGCCTCCGGGCCCTAGTTCCCCCCTGCCCCTCAGCCCTGGTCCCCCCCCACCCCCTCCCGCCTCTCGGCCCTGGTCCCCTTATCACCCGGCCCAGGTACCCCTCTGCCTGTCTCCCAGCCCAGGTACCCCTCTGCCTTCTGGCCCTGATCCCCATCTGCCTCCCGGCCCTGGTCCCTCTGTGCCTCCTGGTCCTGGTCTCTCTCTCTCCCCTCAGGCCCTTGGGTGTCTCTCCATTCAGGCCTTGGGACCCCTCTACCTCGCGGCCCTGGTCCCCCGTCTCCCGGCTCAGGTGGCCCTCTGCCTCCATACCCTGGTCCCCGCTATTTATTGGCTCTGATCCCCCTCTGCCCAGGAACCCCTCTGCCTCTTGGCCCGGGAACCCTTCAGCCTCCTGGCCCTGGTGCCCCTCTGCCTCCAGGCCCTTGTCTCCCTGAGCCTGCCAGCCATGGTCCCCCTGTGCCTGTCAGTCCCGGTCTCCCTCTACCTCCAGGCCCTGGCCGCTCTCTCGGGCCTGGCCCTGGGTCCCCTCTACCTACCGGCCCGGGTCCTCCTGTCTCCCGGCCCACGTACCCCTCTGCCTCCTGAACCTGGTCCTCCTCTGCGTCTCTGCCCTGGTCTCTCTGTGCCTCCCGGCCCTGGTCTCCCTCTACCTCCAGGCCCTGGGCCCTCTCTCCTTCCCAGCCCTGGTTCCCCTCTACCAACCGGCCCTGGTCCCCATGACTTCCAGTCCAGGTACCCCACTACCTCCCAGCCCTGGTCCCTTTGTTTCCCGGACCAAGTACCCCTTTGCCTCCCAGTCCTGGCCCCCTTCTGCCTCCCTGCCCTGGTACCTCCCGCCTCTCGGCCCTGGTCCCTGTCTGCCTCCCGGCCCAAGTACCGCAGTGCCTCCTGACCCTGGTTCCCCTCTGCCTCCCGGCCCTGGACCCCATCTCCCAGCCCAGGTGCACCCCTGCCTCTGGCACTCGTCCCCCACTGCGTCTCGGCCCTGGTACCCCTCTGCCTCTCGGCCGAGGTCCTCTTCTGCCTCTAGGCCCTGGTCCCTCTGTCTCCGGGCCCAGATACACCTCTGCCTCCATGACCCGGTCCCCCTCTTCCTCGCGGCCCTGGTCCTCCGTCTCCCGGCCCAAGTAGCCCTCTGCCTCCTGGCCATGGTCTCCTTCTGCCACATTTCCCTGGTCCCCCTCTGCCTCCCGACCCTGGTAGCTCTGTGCCTCCTGGCCACGGTCTCCCTCTATCTCCAAGCCCTTGGGTCTGTCTCAGTCCTGGCTCTGGGTCCCCTCTACTTCCTGGCCCTGGTTCCAATGACTCCCGACACAGGTATCCCTCTGCCTCTCGGCCCTGGTCCCCCTCTGCCTCCCTGCCCTGGTCCCCCTCTGCCTCCCTGCCCTGCTCCCCCTCTACTTCCCTGCCCTGGTTCCCCCTGCTCCTCGGCCCTGGTCCTCCTCTGCCTTCTGGCCCAGGTACCCCTCTGCCTCCTGGCACTCGTCCCCCCATTGCCTACCTTCCCTGGTCCCGCTGTCTACCGGCCCAGGTACCCCTCTGCCTCCAAGCCGTGGTCCCTCTCTGCCTCGAGGCCTTGGTCCCCCTCGGCCTCCCGGCCCTGGGCCCCCTCTGCTTCCCGGACCTGATCCCCCTCTACTTCCTTGCCCTTGTTGCCCCTGCTTCTCCGTCCTGGTCCCCCTTTGCCTCCCAGCCCAGGTACCTCTCTGCCTCCCGGCCCTGGTAAGCCTCTTCGCCTATGACCTGGTTGCCCACTGCCTCTCAGCCCTGGTCCCCCTATCTCCCAGCCCAGGTACCCTTCTACCTCCCGGCTCTGGTCCCCCTCTGCCTCCGGGCCCTGGTCCCTCTCTGATTCCCTGCCCTTGTCACCCTTGCTTCTCAGCCCTGGCCCCCTTGGCCTCCCGTCCCTGGTACCCCCTCTGCCTTCTGGCCCTGGTCCGCCTCTGCCTACCTGCCCTGGTCCCTATCTGCCTATCTGCCGCCCTGCCCTTGTTCCCCTCTGCCTCTCGGCCCTGGTCCCCGTCTCCTGGACCAGGAACACCGCTGCCTCCCTGCCCTGGTCCCCCTCTGCCTCTAGGGCCTGCTCCTCCTCTGCTTCTCAGCCCCAGTCCTCCTGTCTCCCAGCCCAGGTACCCCTCTGAATCCCGGCCCTGGTCCCCCTGTCTCCCGGCCCTGCTCCCCTCCTGCCTCATTGCCCTGAACCTCCTCTGCCTGCCGGGCCTGGTAGCTCTGTGCCTCCCGGCCCTGGTCTCCTTCTACCTCCAGGTCCTGGTCCCCCGTCTCGTGGCCCAGGTACCTCTCTGCCTCCTGGCCCTGGTTCCCCTCTACCACCCTGTCCTGGTCCCCCTCTTCCTCCCGGCCCTCGTCCCTAAGTGCCTCCCTGACCTGTTTTTCTTCTACCTTCAAAGCCCTGGGTCTCTCTCCGTCCCGGCCCAGGGACCCCTCTACCTCCTGGCCCTGGTCTCCCTCTGCCTCCCTGCCCCAATCCGCCCCGCCTCTCAGTCCTGGTCCCCCACTACCTCCCAGACCTGGTCCCCCGTCTCCTGGCCAAGGTACCCCTCTGCCTCCCTGTTCTGGTCCCTCTGTGTCATGGCCCTGGTACCACTCTGCCGCCCTGCCCTGGTCCCCCTCTGCTTCCCGACCTTGGATCTCTCTGTCTCCGGGTCCAGGTACCCCTCTGCCTCCCTGCCCTGGTCCACTTATCTCCCGGCCCAGGTACCCCTCTGCCTCCTGGCCCTGAGTCCCCTCTGCCTCCAGGTCCTGGATCCCCTCTTCCTCCCGGCCCTTATCCCTCATCTCCCGGTCCAAGTAACCCTCTGCCTCCTGGCCATGGTCGCCTTCTGCCACATTGCCCTGGTCCACGTTCTGCCTCCCTGCCCTGGTCTCCTTCGAACTCAAGGCCCTTGGGTCTCTCTCCGTCCCGGCCCTGGGTCCCCTCTACCTCCGAGCCCTGGTCCCCATCTTCCTCCCGGCCCTCGTCTCTAAGTGCCTCCCGGACCTGTTTTTCTTCTACCTTCAGGACCTTGGGTCTCTCTCCGTCCCGGCCCAGGGTCCCATCTACCTCCCGGCCCTGGTCCCCCTATGCCTCCCTGCCCCATTCCACCCCACCTCTCAGCCCTGGTCCCCCACTACCTCCCAGCCAAGGTCCCCCGTCTCCTGGCCCTGATATCCCTCTGCCGCCCTTTCCTGGTCCCCCTCTGCCTCCCGGCCCTGGACCCTCTGTGTCTCCAGGCCCTGGTCTCCTTCTACCTACAGGCCCTTTGGTCTCTCTCCTCCCAGGCTGTGGCTCCCCTCTACCTCCAGGCCCTGGCGACCTTGTCCCCCAGCCTAGGGACCATTCAGCCTGCATGCCCTGGTCCCCCTCTGCCAGCCTGCTCCAGTTCCCCTCGGCCTCCCATGCCTGGTCCCCCTTTTCCCAGCCCTGGTAACCCTCTGCCTCCGGGCCCTGGTCCCCCTCTACCTCCCGGCCCCGGTCACCCTCTACCTCCCGGCCCTGTTCTCCTTCTACATCCAGGCCCTTGGGTCTCTCTCCGTCCTGGACCTGGGTCCCCTCTACTTTTCGGGCCTGGCCCCCCATCTCCGAACCCAGGTACACCTCTGCCTTCCGGCCCTGGTGCCCCTCTGACTCCCTGCCTTGCTTCCCCCGCTTCTTGGCCCTGGTTCCCCTCTGCCTTCCGGCCCAGGTACCCCTAGGCCTCCCGGCCCAGGTACCCCTCTGCCTCCTAGCACTTGTCCCCGTCTGCCTCCTGGCCCTGGTCCCCCTCTGCTGCCTAGCCATGGTCCACCTCTGCCTCCCGGCCCTGGTCTCCTTCTACCTCCAGGCCCTTGGATCTCTCTCCGTCCTGGCCCGGGTCCCCCTAACTCCAGACCCAGATACCCCTCTGCTTCCCGGCCCTGGTCCCCCTCTGCCTCCCGATCCTAGTCCCCCTATCTCCCGGCCCAGGTACCACTCTGCCTCCCGGCCCTGATCCCCCTGTATCCCGGGCCACGTACCCCTCTGCCTCCCGGCCCTGGTCCCTCCGTTCCCGGCACAGGTACCCCTCTGCTACCCGGCCCTGATTGCCCTGTCTACCGGCCCTGGTCCCCTTCTGCGTCCCAGCCCTGGTCCCCCTCTGCCTTCCGACCCTGGTACACCATCTACCCGGCACAGGTACCCGTATACCTCCTGACCCTGGTCCCCTTCTGCCGCCTTGCCTTGCTCCGCCTCTGCCACCCGGCCCTGGCTCCTCTGTGCCTCCCTGCCCTGGTCTCCTTCTACCTCCAAGTCCTTGGGTCTTTCTCCGTGCCAGCCCTGGGTACCCTTTACATCTCGGCCCTGGTCCTCCGCTCTCCCGGCCTAGTCCCTCCAGGCCCTAGTCCCCGTGTCTCCCGGCCCAGGTACCTCTTTACCTCCACACCGTGGTCCCCCGGTCTCCTGGCCCAGGTACCCCTCTGCCTCCTGGCCCTGGTCCCCATCTGCCTCCCGGCCCAGGTCCCTCTATGCATCCAGGCCCTGGTACCTCTGGGCCTCCCAGCCCAAGTCACCCTCTACTTCCAAACCCTTGGGCCTCTCTCTGTCCCAGCCCTGGGTCCCCTCTACCTTCTGGCCCTGGTTCCCCTGTCTCCCGGCCCAGGATCCCCTATGCCTCCCTGCTCTGGTCCCTCTCTCCCTCCCGGCCCAGGTACCCCTCTGCCTCCTGGCCCTGCTCCCCCTGGGCCGCCCTGCCACGGTCCCCCTCTACCTCCCGGACCTGGTCCCTCTGTGCCTCCCGACCCTGTTCCCTCTGTGCTCCCGGCCCTGGTCTCCCTCTACCTCCAGGCCCTTGGGTCTCTCTCCGTCCCGGCCCTGTGTCCCCTTTACTTCCCGGCCCTGGTAACAATGTCTTCCGGCCCAGGTATCCCTCTGTTTCCCGGCCCTGGTCCCCCTCTGCCTACTTGCCCAGGTACCACTCTGCCTCCTAGTCCTGGTCCCGCTCTGGCACCCTGCACTGGTTCCCCCCACCCCACCCCGCTTCTCGGCCCTGATTCCCCTCTTCCTCCCAGCCCTTGTCCCCCCCCGCCCCTCCTTCAGCCCTGGTCCCAATTCACTCTCTGGCCCTGGTCCCCCCTGAACATCCGGCTCTGGTCCCCTTCTCCCTCTGGCCCTAGTTCCCCTCTATCTCCCTGCCTTAGTCCCCATCTTTCGCCAGGACCTGGTCCCTCTTCCTACCGGCTCAGGTCCCCCTGTGCCTGCCGGCCCTCGTCTCCCTCTACCTCCTGGCCCTGGCCCTTCTCTCTGTCCCGGCCCTGGGTTCCCTCTACCTTCAGGCCCTGGCTCCCTGTCTCCCTGTCTCCGGACCCCTGTCCCCACCACTGTTGGGTAGGGACTGGCTCTATATGTTGCCAACTTGTACTTCCCAAGCGCTTAGTACAGTGCTGTGCACACAGTAAGCGCTCAATAAATACGATCGATTGATTGATTGATTGATTGCCCCCTGGCACTGCTCCCCGGCACTGCTCCCCTTCTGTCTCCCAGCCCTGAGCCCTCCCTGTTTTTCCGCCCTGGTCACCCTCTACCTCCAGGCCCTGGTCCCTCTCTCGTTCCTGGCACTGGGTACCCTATGCATTCTGGCCGTGGTCCTCCTGTGTCCCGGCCCAAGTACCCCTCTATCTCCCGTCCCTGGTCCCCATTTCCTAGTCCAGGTACCCCTCTGCCTCCTGGCCCTGGTGCCCCTCTGCCTCTCTGACCTGGTCCCCCCCGCTTCTCAGCACCTGTACCCCTCTGCCTTCAGGCCCAGGTGCCCCGCAGCTTCCGAACCTGGTCCCCCTCTGCTTCCCGGCCCTAGTCCTCCTCTGCCTCCTGACCCTGGTCCCCAGTCTCCTGGCCCTGGTACCCCTCTGTCTTCTGGCCCTGGTCCCCCTCTGCCTCCCAGACCTGGTCCCTCTGTGCCTCTTGCCCCTGGTCCCCCTCTGCCGCCCTTCCCTGGTCCACTCCTGTCTCTGGGCCCTGGTCCCCCCGTCTCCCGGCCCAGGGAAACTTCTGCCTCCCTGCCCTGGTCCCCCTGCCTTCTGGCACAGGTACCCCTTTGCCTTCTGGCCCTGGTCACCCTCTGCCTACCTGCCCTGGTACCCATCTGCCTCCCGGCCCTGGTCCCCCTCCGTCACCGGGCCCTGGTCCGCCACTGCCTCCCTGCCCTTGTCAGCCCCGCTTTTCGACTCTGATCCCCTTTTCCCTCTCGGTCCAGGTACCCCTCTGGCTCATGGCCCTGGTCCCGTTCTGCCTCCTGGCCCTGGTCCCCCAACTCCCGACCCAAGTACCCCTCTGCCTCCTGGACCTAGTCCCCCTCTGCCTATCTGCCCGGGTCCCCATCGGCCTCCCGACCCTGGTCCTCCTCTGCCTCCCTGCCCTTGCCCTCCCGCCACCCCCCGCACGTCACGAACCTGGTCCCCCTTTGCCTCCCTGCCTAGGTACCCCTCTACCTCCTGGCCTAGGTCACCCTCTGCCTTCCAGCCCTGGTCTGCCATCTCCCGGCCCTCTTACCCTTCTGCTTCCTGGCCCTGATCCCTGGCCTTGGTTTCCTTCTACCTCCAGGCTCTTGGGTGAGACTCTGTCCCGGCCCCGGGTCCCCTCTACTTCCTGGCCTAGCTACCCCTCTGCCTCCTGGCCCTGGTCCGCCTCTGCCTACCCGCCCTGGTCCCCATCTGCCTCCCTGCCCTTGTTCCCCTCTGCCTCTCGGACCTGGTTCCCGTCTCTTGGCCCAGGTACCCCTCTACCTCCCTGCCCTGGTCCCCCTCTGCCTCTCGGGCATGCTTCTCCTCTGCTTCTCAGCCCCGGTCCTCCACTGCTTCTCAGCCCGTCCTCCTGTCTCTCAGCCCAGGTACCCCTCTGAATCCCAGCCCTGGTCCCCCTGTCTCCCGGCCCAGGTACCCTCTGTTTCTTGTCCCTGGTCCCCCTCTGCCTCCCCGCCCTGATCCCGGCCGGCCTCCTGGCCCTGGTCCCTCTGTGCTTCCTGGCCCGGGTCTCCCTCAACCTCCAGGCCCTGGTCCCTCTCTCTGTCCTGGCCCAGGGTCCCCGCTACCTCCCGGCCCTGGGCCCCCTGTTTCACGGTACAGGAAGCCCTCTGTCTCCTAGCCCTGGTCCCTCTTTGCCTCTAGGCCCTGGTCCCCCTCTGTCTCTCAGCCCTGGTCCCTCTGTCTCCCGGCCCAGGTACCCCTCTGGTTCCCTGCCATGGTCCCCCTGTCTCCCGGCCCAGGGACCCCTCTGGTTCCCTGCCATGGTCCCCCTGTCTCCCGGCCCAGGCACCCCTCTGTCTCCTGGCTCTGGTACCCCTCTGCCAGCAGGCCCTGGTCCCCCTATGCCTCCCAGCCAGGTACCCCTCTGCCTTCTGGCCCCGGTCCCCCCGACCTTGCCTCCCAGCCCTGGTCCCCCTCTGAATCTTGAACCTGGTCCCTTTGTCCACTGGTCCAGATACCCCTCTGCCTCCCTGCCTGGTCCACCTGTCTCCCAGCCCAGGTACCCCTCTGCCTCCTGGCCCTGGTCCTCCTCTGCCTCCAGGCCCTGGTCCCCCTCTGCCTCCCAGCCCTCTGTGCCTCCTGATCCTGGTCTCCCTCTGCCTTCACACTCTTGGGTCTCTCTACGTCCCTGCCGTGGGTTCCTCTCTACTTCCCGGCTCTGGTCCCCCTGTCTCCCAGCCCAGGATCCCCTCTGCCTCCCGGTTCTGGTCCCCCTCGCCACCAGGCTTTGGTCCCCCTATGCCTCCTGGACCAGGTACCCCTCTGCCTCCTGGACCAGGTTACCCCTCTGCCTCCTGGCCCTGGACCCCCTCTGTCTCCTGGTCCCGGTCCCCCTTCTCCCGGCACCGGTGCCCCTCTGCCTCCTAGGCCTGGTCCCCCTCTGCCGCCCTGCCCTGCTCCCCCTCTGCCCCCCTGCCCTGCTCCCCTTCTACCTCCCTGCCCTGGTCCCCCCTGCTTCTCTCTCCTGGTCCCCCTCTGTCCTCCGAACCAGGTACCCCTCTGCCTCCTGGCACTTGTTTCCCTCTGCCTTCCGACCCAGGTACCCCTCTTCCTCCTGACACTGGTCCCCCTCTGTCTCCCGGCCCTGGTCCCCCTGTTTTCCAGTCCAGGTACCCCTTTGCCTCCTGGCACTGGTTTCCCTCTGCCACCCTGCCCTGGTCCCCCGCTGCCTCCCGGCCCTCGTCCCTCTGTGCCTCCCGGGCCTACTCTCCTTCTAGTTCCAGGTTCTTGGGTCTCTCTCCGTCACGGCCCTGGGTCCCCTATACTTCCGGCCCTGGTCTCCCTGTCTCCCGCCCCAGGTACCCCTCTGCCTCCTGGCCCTGGTCCCCCCGTCTCCCTACCTTGGGCCCCCTCTGCCTCCCGGCCATCGTCCTCCTATGCCTTCCTGCCCCAGTACCCCCTGTCTCTCAGCCCTGGTCCCCCTCTGCCTCCCAGCCCAGGTAGCCCTTTGCCTCCTGGCCCGGGTCCCCCTCTGCCGCCCTTTCCTGGTCCCCGTCGGTGCCTCCCGGCCCTGGTCTTCTACCTCCAGGCCCTTGGGTCTCTCCGTCCTGGCCCTGGGTCCCCTCTACCTCCTGGCCCTGATTCCCTTGTCTCCAGAGCCAGGTCTCCCTCTGCCTGCCTGCCCTTGTTCCCCCCGCTTTTCGACTCTGGTCCCCTTTTTCCTCTCGGCCCACGTACCCCTCTGGCTCCTGGCCCTGGTCCCTGGTCCCTGGTCCCTGGTCCCGGGGTCAGCCTCTGCCTCCCAGCCCCGCATCCCTTCAACCTTCGGGCCCTGTTTCCCCGGTCTCCTGGCCCAGGTACCCTTCTAAATCCTGGCCATGGTCCCCCTCTGCCTCCCCACCCTGGTCCCCCTCTGCCTCCCGGCCCTGGTCCCGCTCTGCCTCCCTGCCTTGGTCACCTCTGACACACGTCCCTGGTCCCCCTCTGACTTTCGGCCCTAGTTCTCCTTTACTTCCGAGAAGCGGGGGGGGGGGGGGGGGGGGGGGGGGGGGGGGGGGGCAAGGGCAGGGAGATACCCCTCGGCCTGCCAGCCTGATCCCCGTTTCCCTGCTCTGGTCCCCCTCTGCCTCCCAGGCCTGGTCCCACTCTGCAGTCACGTCCTGGTCCCCCTCTGCTTCGCGGCCCAGGTCCGCCTCTGCCTCTCTAACCTGGTGACCGCCCCCCGCCTCTCGGCCCTGGTTCCCCTCTGCTTCTCAGCCCTAATCCCACTGTCTCCGGGCACAGGTACCCCTCTGACTCCCAGCACTGATCCCCGTCTCCCAGCCCAGGTAACCCTCTGCCTCCCGGTTCTGGTACCTCTGTCTAACGGCCCTGGTCCCCCTCTTTCTCCCGGCCCTGACACCCCTCTGCCTCCCTGACCTTGTCGCCACCGCTTCTCGGCCCTCGGCCCCGTCTCCCGGCCCCTCTGCGCCCCGACCCTGGTCCCCCCCGCTTCTCGGCCCTCGTCCCCCTTTGCCTCTGGGCCCAGGTACCCCTTTGCCTCCTGGCCCTGGTCCCCCTCTGCCTCCCAGCCCTGGTCCCAGTTTCCGGGCCATGGTGGCCCTCTGCCTCCCGGCCCTGGTCCCCTCTGCTTCCCGCCCTTGGTCCCCCATCTCCCAGCCCACTTACCCCTCTGCCTCCTGGGCCTGGTCCCCCTCTGCCTCCCGGTCCTGGTCTCCTCGGCTTCCCGACCCTGGTCCCCCGTCTCCCATCCCAGGTACCCCTCTGCCTCCCAGCTCTGAACCCCGTCTCCCGGCCCAGGTGCCCCTCGGCCTCCCTGCTCGGGTTACCCCCTATATCTCGGCCCTGGTACCCCTCGACCTCGGCTGTGGTCCCCCTCTGCCTCTTGGCCCTGGTCCCTCTGTCTATGGGCCCAAGTACCCCTCTACCTACCGACCCTGGTCCCGGGGTCTCCTGGCCCAGGTAACCCCTATACCCCCCGGCCCTTGTCCCCCTGTCTCCCGGCCAGGGTACCCCGCTGCCTCCTGGCCCTGGTCCCCCTGCCTCCCGGCCCTGGTCTCCCTCTGCTGCTCGGCCCTTGTCCCCCTGACTGCCGGCCCAGGTACCCCTCTGCCTCGTGTCCGCCGTCCCCCTGTCTCCTGGCCCAGGTACCCCTCTGCCTCCTGGCCCTAGTCCCCCTCTGCTTCCCCGCCCTGGTCCCCCTCTGTCTCCCAGCCCTGCTCCCTCTGTGCCTCCCGGCCCTGTTCTCCCTCTACCTCCAGGCCTTGGGCCCTCTCCCCTTCCCAGCTCTGGTTCCCCTCTACCAACCAGCCCTGGTTCCCATGACTTCTGGTCCAGGTACCCCACTACCTCCTAGCCCTGGTCCTTTTGTTTCCCGGTCCAGGCACTCCTCTGCCTCCTAGTCTTGGATCCTCTCCACCTCCAGACACAGGTCCCCCTCTGCCTCCCAGTCCTGGTCGCCCGCTGCCTCTCTGCCCTGATACCTCCCGCCTCTGAGCCCTAGTCCCCCTCTGCCTCCCGGCCCAGGTACCGCACTGCCTCCTGGCCCTGGTCCCCCTCTGCCTCCAAGCCCTGATCCCCCCCCCGCATCTCGTCCCTGGTACCCCTCTGCCAATCGGCCCTGGTCACTCTGTCTCCAGGCCCAGATACGCCTCTGCCTCCCTGCCCTGGTCCCCCCGTCTCCCGGCCCAGGTAATGCTCTGCCTACCGGTCATGGTCCCCTCCTGCCGCGTTGCCCTGGACCTCCTATGCCTCCCGACCCTGGTAGATCTGTGCCTCCCGGCCCTGGTCTCCTTCTACCTCCAGGCCCTGGTCCCCCGTCTCCTGGCTCAGTTACCCCTCTGCCTCCTGGCCCTGGTCCCCCTATGCCACCCTACCCTGGTCACCCTCTTCCTCCTGGCCCTCGTCCCTAAGTGCCTCCCTATTTTTCTTCTACCCTCCAGAGCCTGGGTCCCTCTCCGTCCTAGCCCAGGGTCCCTTCGACCTCCTAGCCCTGGTCCCCCGTGCCTCCCTGCCCCAGT
This sequence comes from Tachyglossus aculeatus, assembly GCF_015852505.1. Lineage (NCBI taxonomy): Eukaryota > Metazoa > Chordata > Mammalia > Monotremata > Tachyglossidae > Tachyglossus > Tachyglossus aculeatus. The sequence continues at coordinate 603,164 of NW_024044871.1, forward strand.
CCGCACCGCCTCTCAGCCCTGGTTCCCCTCTACCTCCCGACCCTGATTCCTCTGTCTCCTGGCCAAGGTACCTCTATGCCTTCCTGACCTAGTCCCTCTGTTTCATGGCCCTGGTACCACTCTGCCGCCCTGCCCTGGTCCCCCTCTGCCTCCTGACCCTGGTTCCTCTGTCTCTGGGCCCAGGTACCCCTCTGCCTCCCTGCCCTGGTCCGCCTGTCTCCTGGCCCAGGTACCCCTCAGCCTCCCTGCCCTGGTCCGCCTGTCTTCTGGCCCAGGTACTCCTCTGCCTCCTAGCCCTGGTCCCCCTATGCCTCCCGGCCAGATACCCCTCTAACTCCCTGGTCCCCCTCTTCCTCCGGGCCCTGATCCCCCGTCTCCCAGCCCAAGTAACCCTCTGCCTCCTGGCCAGGATCGTCTTCTGCCACATTGCCCTGGTCCACCTCTGCCTCCCGGGCCTGGTAGCTCTGTGCCTCCCGGCCCTCGTCTTCTTCTAACTCCAGGCCCTTGGGTCTCTTTCCGTCCCGGCGCTGGGTCCCCTCTACCTCCCAGCCCTGGTCCCCTTCTTACTCCCAACACTCGTCCATAAGTGCCTCCCGGACCTGTTTTTCTTCTACCTTCAGGACCTCGGATCTCTCTCCGTCCCAGCCCAGGGTTCCCTCTACCTCCCGGCCCTTGTTCCCCTATGCCTCCCTGCCCCGGTCCACCCCACCTCTCAGCCCTGGTCCCCCACTACCTCCCAGGCCTGGACCCCTGTCTCCTGGCCAAGGTAACCTTCTGACTCACTGTTCTGGTCCCTCTGTGTCATGGCCCAGGTACCCCACTACCCCCTGGCCCTGGTACCCCTCTGCCGCCCTGCCCTGGTCCCCCTCTGCCTCCCGGCCCTGGACCCTCTGTGCCACCAGACCCTGGTCTCCTTCCACCTCCAGACCCTTGGGTCTCTCTCCTCCCCGGCACTGGCTCCCCTCTACCTCCAGGCCCTGGTCGCCTTGTCTCCCGGCCCAGGGACCATTCAGCTCTCCTTGCGCTGGTCCCCCTCTGCCGCCCTGCTTCGGTCCCTCTGTGCTTCCCAGTTCTGGTCTCCTTCTACCTCCAGGCCCTTGGGTCTCTCTCCGTCCCGCCCCTGGTTCCCCTCTATCTGCGGCCCTGGTCCGCCTGTCCCCCAACCCACGTACCCCTCTGCCCTGGCTCTGGTCCCGATCTGCCTCCCCTCCCTGGTCCCCCTCTGCCTCCGGTCCTGGTCCCCCATTGCCTCCCTTTCCTGGTTCCCACCTGCATCTGAGTCCAGGTTCCCCTCTGCCTTTCAGCCCTGGTCGATCTGTCTCCCGGCCCAGGTTCCCCTCTGCCTCCTGGACCTAATCCCCCTGTCTCCCGGCCCAGGTACCCCTCTGTCTTTTGGCCCTGGTCCCCCTCTGCCTACCTACCCTGGTCCCACTTTGCCTCCAGGCCCTGGTAGCCCTCTGCCTCCAGGCCCGTGTCCCCCTCTCCATCCCAGCCCCGGGGCAGATATACCACCCAGCCCTGCTGCCCGTCTACCGAGCCTGGTCCCCCTCGGCCTCATTCATTCATTCAATCGTATTTATTAAGTGCTTACTGTGTGCAGAGCACTGTACTAAGCGCTTGGGAAGTACAAGTTGGCAACATATAGAGACGGTCCCTACCCAACAGCTGGCTCACAGTCTAGAAGTGGGGAACAGACAACAGAACAAAGTATTTTAACAAAATAAAATAAATAGAATAAATATGTACAAATAAAATTAATAAATAGAGAAATAAATACGTACAGACATATATCCATGTATACAGGTGCTGTGGGAAGGGGAAGGAGGTAAGGCGGGGGGATGGGGAGGGGGAGGAGGGGGAGAGTAAGGAGGCGGCTCAGTCCGGGAAGGCCTCCTGGAGGAGGTGAGCTCTCAGTAGGGCTTTGAAGGGAGGAAGAGAGCTAGCTTGGCGGATGTGCGGAGGGAGGGCATTCCAGGCCAGGGGGATGACGTGGGCCGGGGGTCGACGGCGGGACAGGTGAAAACGAGGCACAGTGAGGAGATTAGCGGCAAAGGAGCGGAGGGTGCGGGCTGGGCTGTAGAAGGAGAGAATGGAGGTGAGGTAGGAGGGAGCGAGGTGATGGAGAGCCTTGAAGCCGAGGGTGAGAAGTTTTTGCCTCCTGGCCTCCTGGTCGTCGTCCCCTTTTCCTGGCCCAGGCACCCCTCTGCCTCCCGGTCCCAGTCCCCCTCTGCCGCCCTGCCCTGATCCACCCCTGCCTCTCGGCCCTGGTCCCCCTCAGAGAGGCTCTCGGCCTTGGTCCCCCTGTCTCCTGGCCCAGGGATCCCTCGGCCTCACTGCCCTGGTCCCACTCTGCCTCCAGTCCCTGGTTCCCCTGTGCCTGCCAGCACTGGTCTCCCTCTACCTCCAGGCCCTGGCCCCTCTCTCCATCCCGCCTGAGTCCCCTCTACCTCGCGGCCTAGGTCCTCTTGCCTCTCGGACCTGGTCCACCTGTCTTCCTTCTAACTGTTCCCTCTGTGCCTCCCGGCACGGGACTCCCTCGACCTCAAGGCCCTGGTCCTTCTCTCCGTTGCAGCCCTGGGTCCCCTCTACCTGCCCCCTCTGGTCTCCCTGTCTCCTGACCCAGGTACCCCTCTACCTCCCGGCACTGGACCCCCTGTTTCCCGGTCCAGGTACCCCTCTGCCTCCCGGGCATGGTCCACCTCAACCTCCCGGCCCTGGTCCCCCTCTGACTCCCGGCCCTGGTCCCCCTCTGCTATCCAGCCCTGGTCACCCTCTACCTCCCTGCTCTGGTCTCCCCCATCTCTCAGCTCGATTCCTCCACCGTCTCCCGGCCTAGGTACCCTGTCGCCTCCTGGCTGCATCCTGGCCCCTTTCTGCCCTCTGGTAACCCGTATCCCAGCCTAGGTAGCCCTCTGCCTCCCGGCCCTGGTCCCCTTGTCTCCCGGCCCAGGTACCCTTCTGTCTCCCAGCCCTGGTCCCTCTTGCCTCCTGGCCCTGGTCTCTCTGTGCCACCCGGCCCTAATTTCCCTCTACCTCCAGGCCCTTAGGTCTCTCTCCTGCCCAGCCCTGGGTCCCCTCTACCAACCGTCCCTGGTCCCCCTATCTCCTGGCCCTGGTACCCCTATACCTCCCGGGCCTGGACTCATTTCCCAGTCCAGGTACCCCTCTGCCTCCCGGCCATAGCCCACCTCTGCCTCCTGGCCCTGGTCCCCCTCTGCCTCCCAGTCCTGGTCTCTCCCGCCTCTTGGCCCTGGACCCCTCTGCCTCCAGACCCTTGGATTTCTCGCCTTCTGGGCCCTGGGTCCCCTCTTCCTATCGGTCCTGGTCCCCGTTTACTGGCCCAGATACCCATCTGCTTCCTTACCCTGGTGCCCACTGCCTCCCAGCCCTGGTCCCTCTCTGCCTTCCGGCCCAGGTACGCCTCTGACCCAGCTGGCCCTGGTCACCCTCTGCCTCCTGGCCCTGGTTCGCCTACTCTCGGCCCAGTTAACCCTCTTCCTCCCAGACCTGATCCCCCTGCCTCCCGGCTTAGGTACCACTCTGCCTCCGGGCCCTGGCCCCCTCTGCCTAACCATCCTGGTCCCCATCTGCCTCCTGGCCCTGGTCCCCCTCTGCCATTCAGCCCTAGTGCCCCTGTCTCCTGGTCCAGGTACCACCCTGCCTTCCAGCCCAGGTTCCCCTGTCCCCATCTGTCTCCTGGCCCTGGTCTTCCTCGGCCTCCCGGCTCTGGTCCCCCTCTGCCTCCCTGCCATTGACCCCCCCCACTCCTCGACACTAGTCCCCCTATTCCTCCCAGTCCAGGTAACCTTCTGCTTCCTGGTCCTAGTCCCTCTGTGTTTCCTGGCCCTGGTCCCCCATGGCCTCCTGGCCTTAGTTTCCATCAACCTCCAGGCCCTTGGGTGAATCCCTGTCCAGACCCTCTTTACCCTCTACCTCCTGGACATTGTTCCCCTTTCTCCCGGCCTAGGTACCCCTCTGCCTCCCGGCACTGCTCCCCCTCGTCTTCTCAGCACTGGTCCCCCTCTCTCCCTGCCCTGGTCCCCCTCTGCCTCTCGGCCCTGGTTCCCCTGTCTTCCCCTCTGCCTCCCCACCCTGGACCACTTCTACCTCCCGGCCCTGGTCCCCCTGTCTCCCGGCCTAGGTACCCCTCTGCCTCCTAGCCTTGGTCCCTCTCTGCCTTCAGGCCCTGGTTCCCCTGTCTTCCGGCCCAGGTTCACTTCTACCTCCCGGCCCTGGTAACCTTCTGCCTCCCCACCCTGGACTGCTTCTACCTCCCGGCCCTGGTCCCCCGTCTTCCAGCCTAGGTACCCCTCTGCCTCCTAGCATTGGACCCCTCTGCCTACCCGCCCTAGTCCCTCTGTCTCCTGGTCTAGGTACCCCTCAGCCTCCAAGCATTGGTCCCTCTCTGCTTTCAGGCCCTGGTTCCTTTCGGCCTCCCAGCCCTGGTCCCCCTGTCTCCTGGATCAGGTACCTTCTAAATCCCAGCCCGGGCCCGCCTCTGCCTCCCATCCCTGGTTCCCCTGTTCCTGCCAGTCCTAGTTCCCCTTTAGTTCCAAGAAGCGTGGGTGACAAGGGCAGGGAGACGAAGGAATCCCCTTGTCTCCCGGCCCTAGTCCCCCATTTACCAGCCCGGGTACCTCTCTGCCTCCCGGCCCTGGTCACCCCTGCCTCCCGACCCTGGTCCCCCCGTCTACTATCCCTGGTCTCCCTCTGCTTCCTGGCCCTGGTCCCCCTCTGCTTCCCTGCCCTTGTCATCCCACGCTTCTCAGCCCTGGTCCCCTTTGACTCCAGTCCCTGGTACCCCTCTGCCTCCTGGCCCTGGTCCCGCTCTGCCTCCCTGCCCAGGTCACCTCCTGCCTCCCTGCCTGGGTTCCCCTCTACCTCCCTACCCTGGTCCCCCCCTCTTCTTGGCTCTGGTCCCCCTGCCACCCATCCCTCGTTCCCCTGAGCATGCCAGCGCTAGTTTCCCTTTAGTTCCAAGAAGCGGGGGGACAAGGACAGGGAGGCGGAGGAACCCCTCCGCCTGCCGGCCCTGGTCCCCGCTTGTCGGCCCTGATCCCTCTTTGCTTTCCGGCCCAGGTACCGCTTTGCCCCTGGCCTTGGTCCCCCTCTTCCTCCGGGCCCTGGTCCACCGTCTCCCGGCCCAGGTACCCCTCTGCCTCCTGGCCCTGGTCCCCCAGTGCTCCCCTGCAAGAGAACCCCTCTGCCCCCCGGCCCTGCGTCCCCTCAATCTCCGGGTCCTGTTCCGACGGTCACCTGGCCCAGGTACCCTACTAACTCCTGGCCATGGTTCCCCTGTGCCTGTCCACCCTGGTCCCCCTCTGCCTCCCAGCCCTGTTCCCCCTCTGCCTACCTGCCTTGGTGACCCCCTGCAACAAGTCCTTTGTCCCCCTCTGACCTTCGGCCCTAGTTCTCCTTTACGTCCGAGAAGCAGCGGGGGACAAGGGCAGGGAGGCACAGGTACCCCTCTGCCTGCCGGCCTGATCCCCGTTTCCCTGCTCTGGTCCCCCTCTGCCTCCTGGCCCTGGTCCCCCCTGCCTTCCCACCATGGTCCCCCTCTGCTTCCCGACCCTGGTCCGCCTCTGCCTCTCTGACCTGATCGGCCCCCGCCTCGCGGCCCTGGTTCCCCTCTGCTCTCAGCCTTAGTCCCACTGTCTCCGGGCACAGGTACCCCTCTGCCTCCTGGCCCTGGTCCCACTGTCTATCGGCCCAGGTCCCCCTCTTTCTCCTGGCCCTGACTCCCCTCTGACTCCCTGACATTGTCGCTACCGCTTCTCGGCCCTCGTCCCCGTCTCCCGGTCCAGGTATCCCCCGTCTACCGGCCCTCGTCCCCCTCTATTTCGCGACCCTGGTCCCTCTCTATCTCCCGGCCCTGGTCCCCTTCTGCCTCTCTGACCTTGCCTCCTCAGAGCGTCACGGCCCTAGTTCCCCTTTGCCTCTGGGCCCAGATACCCCTTTGCCTCCTGGCCCTGGTCCCCTTCTGCTTCCTGGCCCTGGTCCCCGTTTCCGGGCCATGGTGCCCCTCTGCCTCCCAGCCCTGGTCCCCTCTGCTCCCCGACCCTGGTCCCCCGTCTCCCAGCCCACGTACCCTTCTGCCTCCTGGCCCTGGTCCCCCTCTGCCTCCCGGCCCTCGTCCCTTTGAGCCTCCCAGCCCTGGTCTCCCTCTACCTCTAGGCCATTGGGCTTCTCTCCATCCTGGCCATGGGTCCCCACTACCTCCAGGCCCTGGTCTTCCTCTAACCCCAAGCCCCGGCCCCTCTCTCCATCCCGGCCCAGGCCCCTCAATCCATCCTGGCCCTGGGACCCTCTATGTCCGTCCCGGCCTAGGTCCCACAGTCTTCCAGCCCTGGTCCCCCTTTTTTCTGGCCTAGATAACCCTGTGCCTCCTGGGCCTGCTCCTCCTGTCTTCTGGCCTAAGTAACCCTCTGCCTCCCGGCCCTGGCCCCCCTCTGCCTCCCAGCTCTGGTCCCATGTGTCTCCCTGCCCTGGTCACCCAGCTTCTGGGCCCCTGGTCATTCATTCAATCGTAATTATTGAACCCTTACTGTGTGCAGAGCATTTTACTAAGCGCTTGGGAAGTACAAGTCGGCAACATATAGCGCTATGTACAGTGCTCTGCACACAGTAAGTGCTCAATAGATATGACTGACTGATTTTGTCAATTATATCTGTAATTGTATTTTTATGATGCCTGTTAACTTATATTGATGTCCTGATGCCTTTTCACTTGGATTAATGCCTGTCTCCCCCTCTAGACCGGGAGCTAGTTGTAGGCAGGGATCGTCTCTCTTTTTTGCTGTGCTGTACTTTCCCAAGCACTTAGTATAGTGCTCTGCTCACAGTAAGCGCTCTATGGTTTAGTGGAAAGAGCACGGGTTTGTATGTCAGAGGACTTGGGTTCTAATCCTGGCTCTGCTGTGTGACCTTAAGTCAAGCCACTTAACTTCTCTGTGCCTACGTTACCTCATTTGCAAAACGGGGATTGCGACTGGGAGCCCCTGGTGGGACAATCTGATGACCGTGTATCTACCCCTTGCTTAGAACAGTGCTAGGTACATAGTAAGCACTTAACAAATAACAGTATTATTACTATTGTTAGAAATACGATTGAATGGATGAATGAAGTGTGGGTTGAACCAAAGAATCACTAGCCTGTCATCCATCCATCCATACATACACATCCATGCACACACACACACACACACACACACACACACACACACACACACACACACACACATACCACCACCACCACCCTTCTTTGGGAAGACTGTGCCACCCAAGACTCCATCTTGACAGCAGGGCATGTCCGGGCATTGACCTCTGTCCACATTAGAAAGACGTGCCTCAAGGCTGGAGAGATACATTGAGCGGTTTTTCTACAATGAGTAGTAGCTAGATTCTCCCCTCGGCCATCCTGCTCTGAGCTGTGTGCTGCCAGGGGATTTTGGCTGGAGGGCTTTGAGCAGACTGGACATGCTATTGCAGGAAGAAGGACCTCAGGACTCACTCAGGCTTCCTCTGGGGGATGGGCAGAAGAACCTCAGTCTCATCGGAGTGAAGTGGCACTGGAGCTTCTCCTCTGGTCCCAGCCCGTGGACGTCTCAAAGTTCTGAACCCTGGTCTTGAGACCCCTGAACTTGTGATCCTAAGCGTCTGACCGGGAACACATCTGTTGAAAGGAAAACAATTGCTCAAATTTGGGTGTAGAAAGGGGAAGCGGGGAGGCAGGAAAAGGCGGCAGTGGGGGGCGGGGAAGCACAGACAACTTAGTTTTGCCAACACTTTTCCCCACTCTCCCTGCCCCCTCCTGGCCCAACATGGTTAAGTGGATCTGCAGCTACGCTGACTGCCACACTCTGCCCTACAAACACTTACTCATCCCTTCCTCACATCCTTAGAAGGGGCTTGCTCTCCACACACTGGAGGGACAGAAGTACACACTGTATAGAATTCCATTTCTAGAAAAGAAAACCTGCTTTGTCCTCCCACCTGCACCCCCAGTTCTTTTACTCCAGGAACTCCAGTCCTCCCGATACAGTAAGCGCTTAGAACAGTGCCAGGGCGTAGAACAGTGCTTGGCACATAGTAAGCACCTACCTAATGCCAGCATTGTCGTTAGTATTAATCTTATTGTGGGGAGGGAATGTGTCTGTCATACTGCACTCTCCCAAGGGACAGTGCTCTGCACACAGCAAGAGCTCCATCGACCCAACTGATCGATTGAAGGTGCAGAACTGCACAATAGATAGACTGCAATTTCTGGTACAGTAGTTGCCTGTTGTCCTTCCCGCCCACAAACCTGCTTCCTTGACCTCAGGTAGGAGTCTGCACACTTTGCTTCTCAGAGAAAAATAGGATAGAGACCCTGAGAGACACTCTGTCCTCCTCCTGACATTGGATCACTCAAACATCTCTGTTATGCCCAGAAATGTCCTTTCTCTGGGAACTGAGATTTTGGAGAAGGACTAGAGACACGGCAAAGCTTGCCCCGTCTACTGAAATTAAGGGCCCTGGCACTTCTCAGTCCCAATCGAGTCAGACAGAACTAGCTTCCTGCACAAAGCCCCAAACCCTGTTCTCTCAAGAGTGGCAGCGGCTTCATTACTCATCGTCCCCCTGATTATTCTCTCTCTCTCTCTCTCTCTCTCTCTCACACACACACACACACACACACACACACACACACACACACACACCCTGCGGGGTAGCAATACAGGTATAATTTAATAGTGAGGTATATCTGGGGGTGGAATGTGGCCCACGGTGTAGGAGGCCGAAGAGAAGCACTGAGCAGCTGCTCAGGAGAGATGTCCCTGGCCCCTGGAACCAGAACCATTCTCTGGTCGGAGAGCAGCAGCCTGCCCCCTGGTGACACCAATGATTATTCTGGAGCGCTGCACCTCTCTATCACCCCCCGGTGGCAGCAGTGGGCTTGTTCAGGGGGGCTGCGCCTGGTGGCAGTATAGTATGCTATAATGATAATAATAATAATTGTATAATATTGGTAATAATAATGAGGGCCTTTCTTAAGCGCTTACTCTATGTAAAGCACTTTCCTAAGCACTGGGAGGTTACAAGGTGATCAGGTTGTTCCCGGCGGGGGGGGGGTGCTCACAGTCTTAATTCCCATTTTACAGATGAGGTAACTGAGGCACAGAGAAGTTAAGTGACTTGCCCAAAGTCACACAGCTGACAATTGGCGGAGCCGAGATTTGAACCCATGACCTCTGTCTCCAAAGCCCGGGCTGTTTCCACTGAGCCACGCTGCTTCTCTGCATATCCCCGCATCCTAACAGAAAGAGCCGAGGCCTAACCAACACTACTATAATAATGACGGAAATTAAAAAATGAAAAAAATATCAGGTGGCAAGAGAAATGAGAGCAGCCCCTATGCTGAACAATCCCCTAAAGCCTGGCCAAATCCAACTTCCTTGATAATAACAAAAACAACTGTGGTCTTTTTAAAACACTTATTATCTGCCAGACACTGTACTAACCGCTGGCTTAGACACAAGATAATTGGGTTGTATACAGTCCCTGTCCCACACTGGGCTCACAGTCTAAATCCCTATTTTATAAATGAGGGAACTGAGGCAGAGAGATTAATGGAGAAAGGAAGGTCAGCGGTTTTGAACGGTCCCTGCTGGGTCACTTGGGGAGTGTCAGGGATAGGGATGGGAGAGGCAGGGGTGCTGGATGGTCCATCCTGGGTCACTGAAGGAGAGTCAGGGACGAGGAGGGCAAAGACACGTGGGTTGGATTGGTCACACTGCCCAGCAAGTGGTGGTGTGACCACTCGGTTTGGGGTTATTGTTCAAGTTTTTGCGGGGACAAAGGACCAACTACCGGTTGCCCGAAAGGGTTTCTGCCCCCACCCCACCAACAGGGCCAAGCCCCTGGCTGAGCAGAATTTATCGTTCAGCCAGTCAATCCGATTTACTGGGCAATTACTGTGTGCAGTTGGTGGAGTACAATCTAACATATAACATCATTCATTCATTCATTCATTCAATCAATCACATTAATGATTTGCCTCAGTGCCTCATCTGGAAAATGGGGATTATGACTGTGACTTGTCCGGCAATCGATCCCCGGTCCACGTCCTCCCCCTTGCCTGGAATGCCCTCCCGTGCACATCTGCCAAGCTAGCTCTCTTCTTCCATTCAAAACCCTACTGAGAGCTCACCTCCTCCAGAAGGCCTTCCCAGACTGAGCCCCCTCCTTCCTCTCTCCCTCCACATCCCCCAGCCCTATCTCCTTCCCCTCCCCAAAGCATCTGTATATATGTTTGTACAGATTTATTACTCTGTTTATTTTACTTGTACATATTTAGTATTCTATTTCTTTTAGTTTGTTAATGATGTGCATCTAGCTTTACTCCTATTTCTTCTGATGAGTAACGTTTCTTCTGCGACGTAACCCGTAAAGCAAGAAATGCCATATGAACTCTGTTTGAAAATGCAAAGGTCCCTTTGAATTTTGAGCTATTGCACAACAGTGATAGAGTAGCAGATAATAGCTACACTGATCCTTTCCCCGCATTGTACAACACAGAAGGAGACAGTCCCTTGCATTTATCTTCTAGCCTGAAGATAAAGTAAGCGTGAATGTCCTGAGAGACTGAACGTTCCTCCACTCTGTAAACGGCGACTGTGCCGAAACCCCACTGGCAGGCCACTAAGAAGCTCTTTTTTGCATGGACCGTTAACCTTCACTCCGGTTTTCTAGGCAATTTAAATACGAATATTGGTTCAATATGTGTTTCTCTCAGTCCTGCCAAAGCCACTTGCACTGGAAAACATATAGCACGAAATACTCAGTGAAAATGAAATACTTCCTGAAAATTCAAATGTCCAGTTTCATATTCAGCCATACAGTAACAGACGCTATCAATGCTTTGCCTTGCAGCGTGGAATACTTACGGAGCGGTGTGTTCCGTATGGGTCATTTTTCTTCTATTCTCTTTAGTAAATGAGGTGGAACGGGCGTTTTCTGCATTCTGTAAAACCCACTTAGCTTGAAAGTTCCCTGACATAAAAAGTTCACTGGGAGTTCCTGAATTCAAATTCAACCACTGAGTTGAGTTCAACCGTTCAGATGTAGACTAAACATCTTCTGCATGTACCATTTTTCTTCTATCTTGCTAAATAGACAATAATGATGGCATTTTATTAAGCGCTTACTATGGGCAAAGCACTGTTCTAAGCGCTGGGGAGCTTACAAGGTGATCAGGTTGTCCCACGGGGGGCTCACAGTCTTAATCCCCATTTTACCGATGAGGTAACTGAGGTCCAGAGAAGTGAAGTGACTTGCTCAACGTCACACAGCTGGCAGTTGGCGGAGCTGGGATTTGAACCCATGACCTCTGACTCCAAAGCCCGTGCCCTTTCCACTGAGCCTCGCTGCTTCTCGTGAAGCAGAAGACAAGTTAATAGGAGACAAGTCACTTGGGAGACAAGTGAAATAAGAAAATAGATCGAATATTGCCTCTCGTTGCTGTCAAAGCGACATTTGTTAAAGCGCGTATGGGACAAAAAAGCCATATGAATTCCACTTGAAATATCAAAGGTTCAGTTCCATGTACAATAACAATACAATAACAGAAGCGGTCTACACTGATGCCTGCACCATCGCGTTCGCTAATAACGGGGTTTGGTCTTGCAAAACTTATTTTGCTTCCCTCTAGGTAGGAGTAAAGGAGAAGAATGGCTATGCGTTTTGTCCAATTTGTGAATGTCAGTTACGTTGAAACTCCTCTGGCACCAATCTAAGAGCTTTATGAAATTTCAGCTCTTCGGTTCCATGTAAATGATAGCGCAGGCATCTAGTGTTTTGCACGTAGAATTTTTCTTCCATCCTGCCGGTTACGCAAGTGAAATAAGAAAGCACTTTGTCTCCCAATCCTAACCAAACCACATCTGTACGTTGAAACCCATATGGCACGAAACACCGTATGAACTCACCTTGACGTTTTAAGCGTTCAGTACCGTGTATTGCAATAGAGCAACAGAAGGTATCTACACTGATCCTGGCCCCTGGGATTTCAGCCCAAGAAGTAGTCAATCTTCTGTATGAATCGTTTTCCTTCTGGTCTGTTGTCTATGTGTCTATGTGTTAAGCGAATGTGCATTTTCTCTCTGCTACAAAAGTGTCACGGTGAAATCTTTCTGGCCCCCAAAGCTTCACGAATTTTCAAAAGTGCAGCTCCAGGAAAAACCATAATAGAAATTTCAGAAACTGCCAGCACCGATTCTTGCGCTGCACTGTGTCTTTCATTAGGAGTCTATTCTTTTGCATGTACCATTTTTCTTCTATCCCGTTTCATCGGCAAGTTAAATAGGAACTTTGATTGCAATGTGGTTTTTGCTCAATTACTGACTGTCAAAGCCTCCTGGCACTGGAACCCGTATGGCACGAAATGCTATACAGGTAAATGGCTTCTTTAAATCATTCATGTTCAGTATCATGTATAGAAAAAGACAGTAATAGAAGATAACTACCCTGATTCTCTGCCCTGCGGTAAACAGTCTTTTACATGTCCGCTGCTAAGTAAGAAGGAATGGCTTTTTTTCTCCATTCTGTTAAAACTCACTCGCGTTAAAACTCTTCTGTCAACAGAAGTTACGTGAGACCGCGTGATAAAATTTCAGGAAACTACAACAGCTGCGTTTACAGATAAACAAAAGCTGCCTAGACTGATCTTCTCACTGTAGAACGCAGTACCCGAGAATATACTCTGCGTGTACCACTTTCTTCCCTCCACCTAAGTATGCAAGTTAAATAAAAAAAATAGATTCTTATCGGTAATCTAGAGTTCTGTTTCTATCACTTCACTCTAAACTTTTTATGTAGGCAAGTTATATAGAAAAGTTACGAGAATGTGTGTTGTTGTTAACCACGTTAAAGCTACTTGCGATGTAACCCGTATGACACGAAATGCCATATGAAGTCCTTTTGAAAGTACACAGGTTGCTTTGAAAATTGATCAACAGTATTGTACAACAGTAATAGAGTAGCAGATAATTAGGTACACTGATCCTTGCCCTGCATTGTTCTGCACAGAAAGAGACATTGTTCTGTATGAATCATTTCTCTTCTAGCATGAAGATAAAGTAACCGTGAATGTGCTGATGAGAGACAATAAATGGCACTTGTGTCGAAACTCCTTTGGAAGGCCGTTAGGAAACACTTATTCACACGGGCCATTCAGGTAGTGCAGCCAAAGAGTAGCAGAATACTGGTCCTTGCCCTGTAGAAGTCTAGTCTTCAATATGTTCCGTTTGTTATGAAAGGTAAGAGGCAGCGTTTTTCTCTCAGTCTTTTGCGTTGAAACTCCCGTGAAACATTCTGTCATATGGATGCTTTTGGAAATCTCAACTCTTCGGTTGCTCCTGTTAAGTAAGACTTAATGTGCTGAGTGACTTTAGGTTATCACCATTATGTAAAACTCGCTTATGTTGAACCCTTCTGGTACGAAAAGCTGTATGGGAGAGTAATCGTTCAACTGTCCAATTCCAAGTAAACTAAGTAATGCGAAAGTAGAAGAGAATTACACTGATCCTTCCCCTGAACGGAGTCCTTCGGGATCTAGTGTTCTGGGTGCAATCAGTTTTCGTCTATCCTGACAAGTTAAATGAGAAAGTTGATTGACTATGTCTTTCTCTCAAGCCTGACCAAGCCACTTGCAATGAAACCCGCATATCACGATAGGCTATATGAAGATTCTTGAAATTTCAAATGTTTAGTTCCATTTACAGTGCAGCAACGCATCAACAGATCACCACACCGATCCATGCCCGGTAGTGCTCAGCACTAAATGAGCCTAGGCATGGGTCATTTCTCGACTAGCCTGCGAAATAAGTTTAGAATGAAGATATGACTGTGCGCTTTCTCCATCCGTAAATTCACTTGCGTAAAACTCCCCTGGCACGAAATATTTCAATGAGAGCATCGTGAAATTTCAACTGTTGAGTTCCGTGTAACACAATAGTAAAAGAAATAGAGGAAAGCTACACGGATCTTTCTACTGTAGTATGCAGCCCATTAGGCGACTGGCTTTCTGACGGCATCATTTTTCTCCTAACTTGCTAAGTAGCAAAGTTGAACAGGTGGTTGGAAAGTATGTTTTAATCACGTCAAAGCCACCTGCGTTGAAAACCCGTGTGGAAAGAAATTTCCTATGACTTACTGTTTTAACTATCAAAAGTCCAGTTTAGTGTACCAAAGCGATACTGTAACAGAAGTGAGACTACACTGTAACACTGATACCTCGCCGCAGTGTTCAGCACAAATGGAGTCTATTTCTGTGCGTAAGCCATTTTTGTTCTATATTTCAAAGTAGGGGTGAATGTGAACAGTGACTATACTTTTCTCCTCCCCCTGGCCCAAAGTATAATGCGAGAGCTTCAGGAAACTACAACTGTTGGGTTTACAGAGAAACAAAAGCTGCCTGCACTGATCTTTGCCCGGCAGTGTGCAGGACACTAGAATGTATTTCGCGCGTACTGTTTTCTTCCATCCACCTAAGTATGCAAGTGAAATTAAAAAAAAATGATTGTCATCGGTAATATAGAGTTTTGTTTCTATCAGTTCACCCTTAACTTGGTTATGTGCGAATGTTATATAGAAAAGTTGCAAGAATGTGCGTTGTTGTTAATCACGATACAGTCACTTGCGATGTAACGCGTACGGCACGAAATACCATATGAACTCTGTTTGAAAATGCAAACGTCCTTTTGAATTTTGAGTTATTTCACAACAGGGATAGAGTAGCAGATTATAGCTACACTGATCCTTGCCCCGCATTGTACAGCACAGAAAGAAGGAGACATTCCCTTTCGTGAGTCGTTTATCTTCTAGCCTGAAGATAAAGTAACGGTGAATGTGCTGAGAGAATGTACGTTTCTCCACTCTGCTAACGGAGCTCGTGTCGAAACCTCTCTGGCAGGCCATTAGGGAAGCTTTTTTTTTTGCATGGACCGTTTACCTTCTATCCTGTTTTGTAGGCAATTTAAATACGAGTATTGGTTGAATAGGTGTTTCTCTCAGTCCTGCCAAGGCCGTTTCCACTGTAAAACGTATGGCACGAAATACCGAATGAACCCTTCCTGAAATTTCAAATGTTCAGTTTCATATTCAGCTTTACAGTAACAGACGCTATCAATGCGTTGCCTTGCAGCATTGAATAACTTACGGAGTGCTGTGTTCTGCATGGGTGATTTTTCTTCTAGTCAATTTAGTAAATCTGAAAGTGAGGTGAGAACGGGCGTTTTCTCCATTCTGAAAAACCCACTTACCTTGAAAGTTCTCTGACGCAAAAAGCTAACTGGGAGTTCCTGAATTCAATTTCAACCACTGAGATGCATCCCTTCAAGGTATAGACTACACATCTTCTGCATGTGCCATTTCTCTTCTATCTTGCTTAATGGACAAGTGAAATAAGAAAATAGATCGAATCTGAGTGTCTCTCGTTTCTGTCAAAGCGACATTTGTTAAAGCGCGTATGGGACAAAAAAGCCATATGAATTCCTCTTCAAATATTAAAGGTTCTGTTCCATGTACAATAACAATACTATATCAGAAGCCGTCTACACTGATCCCTGCACTATCGCGTTCTCTAATAACGTGGTATTGCAAAACCTATTTTGCTTCCCTCTGGGAAGGAGTAAATGAGAAGAATGATTATGCGTTTTCTCCAATTTGTGAATGTCAGTTAAGTTGAAACTCCGCTGGCACCAATATAAGAGCTTTATGAAATTTCGGCTCTTCAGTTCCATGTAAGTGCTAGTGCAGGCATCGAGAGTTTTGCACGGATAATTTTTCTTCGTGCCTTCTGGCTAAGCAAGTGAAATAAGAAAGCAGTTTATCTCCCAATCCTAACCAAGCCATATCTGTACGTTGAAACCCGTATGGCACGAAACACCGTATGAACTCACCTTGACGTTTTAAACCTTCAGTACCGTGTATAGCAATGGAGTAACAGAAGGCATCTACACTGATCCTGGCCCCTGGGATTTTAGCCCAAGAAGTAGTCAGCCTTCTGGTGTGAATCGTTTTTCTTCTGGTGTGTTGTCTATGTGTTAAGCGAATGTGCATTTTCTCCATGCTACAAAAGTGACACGATGAAACCTTTCTGGCCCGAAAAGCTTCCTGAATTTGCAAAAGTGCAGCTCCAGGTAAAAATTATAATAGAAATTGCAGAAACTGCCAGCACCGAGTCTAGCGCTGCACTATGTCTTTCATTAGGAGACTATTCATTTGCATGTACCATTTTTCATCTATCCTGTTTAGTCGGCAAGTTAAATAGGAATTTTGATAGAAGGTGGTTTTTGCTCAATTACTGTCAAAGCCACCTGGTATTAGAACCTGTATGGCAGAAATGCCATACAAGTAAATGGCTTCTTGAAATTATTCATGTTCAGTATCATATACAGAGCGAAAAATTAACAGAAGATATCTACCCTATTCCCTGCACTGCAGTGAACAGTCTTTTACATGACCGTTGCTAAGTAAGAAGGAATGCCTTTTTTTCTCCATTCTGTTAAAACTCACTCGCGTTAAAACTTTTCTGTCATCAGAAGTTATGTGCGATCGCGTGATAAAATTTCAGGACACTCCAACTGCTGCGTTTACCGAGAAACAAAAGCTGCCTACACTTATCTTCGCACTGCAATACGCAGGACCCGAGAATATATTCCGCGTGTACCTTTTTCTTCCCTCCACCTAGGTATTCAAGTTAAATAACAGAATAGATTGTTATCGGTAATCTAGAGTTCTGTTTCTACCACTTCACTCTTAATTTTTTCTGTAGTCAATCAAGTAACATAGAAAAGTTACAAGAATGTGTGTTGTTGGTAACCACGTTAAAGGCCTCTTGCGATGTAACCCGTATGTCACGAAATGCCACATGAAGTCCGTTTGAAAATTCAAAGGTTGCTTTGACTATTGATCTATTGTACAGCAATAATAGAGCAGCAGATAATTAGCTACACTGTAGCTAATTGTACAGCACAGAAGGAGACATTCCCCTCTATGAATCATTCATCTTCTAGCCTGAAGATGAAGTAACTGTCAATGTGCTGATGAGAGACAATAAACGGCACTTGAGTCGAAACTCTTCTGGAGGGCCATTTGATAACTCCTTCTTCTATGGACCATTCAGGTAGTGCAGCCAAAGAGTAGCCGAATTTAATTATCTTCACTGGTCCTTGCCCTGTAGAAGTCTTCAACATGTTCCGTTTTTGAAGAAAGGTAAGAGGCAGCGTTTTTCTCTCAGTCCTTTGCGTTGAAACTCCCGTGAAACATTCTGTCAAATTGTTGCTTCTGGAAATCTCAAATCTTCGCTGGCTCCTGTTATGTAAGACTTAATGTGCTGAGTGACTTCAGGTTATCACCAGTATGAAAAATTCGCTTATCTTGAAACGCTTCTGGCACGTAATGCTATATGGGAGAGTATTCGTTCAACTGTCCAATTGCAAGTAAACTAAGTTATGCGAAAGCAGAAGAGAATTACACTGATCCTTCCCCTGAATGGAGCCCTTTTGGGTCTAGTGTTTTGCGTGTATCAGTTTCCGTTTATTCTGACAAGTTAAATGATAAGGTTGATTGACTAAGTCTTTCTCTCTTGCCTGACCAAGTCACTTGCAATGAAATGCGTATATCACGAAAGGCTTTTTGAAGTTTCTTGAAATTTGAAATGTTTAGTTCCATTTACAATACAGCATGCATCAACAGATCACTACACTTATCCATCCATGCCCCGTAGTGCTCAGCACAAAAGGAGCCTAGTTAGGCATGGGTCATTTTTCGACTAACCTGCTAAATAAGAGAGAATGAAGATATGACTGTGCGCTTTCTCCATCCGTAAGATCACTTGCGTAAAACTCCCCTGGCACCAAATATTCTAATGAGAGCATCATGAAACTTCAAGTGCTGAGTTCCATGTAGCACAGCAGTAAAAGCAATAGAAGAAACCTACACGGATGTTTCTACTGTAGCATGCACCCCATTAGGAGACTGGCTTTCTAACGGCATCTTTTTTCTCCTAACTTGCTAAGTAGCAAATTTGAACGGGTGGCTGGAAAGTGTGTTTTCATCTCGTCAAAGCCACATGCGAACAAAACCCGTGTGGAACGAAATTGCCTGTGACTTACTGCTACAGCTATCAAAAGTCCAGTTTAGTGTACCAAAGCGATAATGTAACAGAAGTGAGACCACACTGTAAAACTGATAACTCACCGCAGTGTTCAGCACCAATGGAGTCTACTACTGTGATAAGCCATTTTTGTTCTATATTTCGAAGTAGGAGTGAATGTTAACAGTGACTATACTTTTCTCCTCCCCCTGGCCAAACATGCAATACGAGAAGTTCAGGAAACTACAACTGCTGGGTTTACAGAGAAACAAAAAGTCCCTACACTGATCTTTGCACGGAAGTGTGCAAGACTCTCCTATCCTGTTTCATCGGCAAATAAAATTCTGATAGAATGTGGTTTTTGCTCAATTACTGTCAAAGCCACCTGGCACTGGAACCCGTGTGGCAGAAATGCCATACAGGTAAATGGCTTCTTGAAATTATTCATGTTTAGTATCATGTACAGAGCATAGAAGTTACAGAAGAAATCTACCCTGAATCCCTGCACTGCAGTGAACAGTGTTTTACATGCCCGCTGCTAAGTAAAAAGGAATGGCTTTTTTTTTCT
Source organism: Tachyglossus aculeatus (assembly GCF_015852505.1). NCBI lineage: Eukaryota > Metazoa > Chordata > Mammalia > Monotremata > Tachyglossidae > Tachyglossus > Tachyglossus aculeatus. The sequence goes on from NW_024044871.1 coordinate 621,868, forward strand.
CCATTCTCTTAAAACTCACTCTCGTTAAAACTCTTCTGTCATCAGAAGTTATGTGAGATCGCGGGATAAAATTTCTCTTCCCTTACCAACGGTATTAGTGAAAGAGATGATACCTACTCTTATCCTTGCAGTGCAGTATGTTACCCATTGGTAGCTACGAATTCTGCAAATATCATTTTTCTTCTAACCTACCGAGGGGGGGGACCGTAAATAAATTTGGTGATTGAGTGTGTCTCTCTCTCTGAATCCTGGCCAAACTACTTTCGCGGAATCCCACTTTTCACGAAATGCCCCATGTAATCTTCTTGGACTTGTAAATGTTCAGAACAATATAGTAAAAGAGACTCCGCAGATTTTAGCACTCATCTGCCGTGTCTTCTAGCCTACCTTACAGTAATAGATGAGAGCTTCCCTGACCTGTGGCACGCAGCCTTCAGCACGAGTAGTCTAGTCTTCTGAAAGAGTCATTTCTCATCTTGGCTCTTAATTAAGAGTGAAAGTGAGATGTGAATGGGCGTTTTCTCCATTCTGTAAAAAGGTGCAGCCCCTCTGGCAAGAAAAACTAATTGGGAGCTTCATGACATTTGGGAAAAGCTAATTGGGAGTTTCATGTCGAATAGCAGTAGAGAAATAGAAAGCTCATGCACCCAGCCTTTGACTGTAGTATGCAGTACATCAGTAATCTAAGGTTCTGCTTGTATCACTTAACTCTTACCTTGCTACGGAAGAAAGGTACCGAGGAATGTGGGTTGCTGTTACTCACGTTGTAACGCGTATAAGCCCGAAATGCCATTTGAGCTCTGCTGGAATATTCAAAGGTTCATGGCCATGTACAACAGCAAAGGAGAAAGGGTTTCTACACTGATCCTGGCCTCGCATTGTTCAGCAAAGACTCCTTCCGCTAAAAGTGAATATGCTGAGAGACTGTGCGTTTTCTCCACTCTGTAAAGGTCACTTCCATTGAAACCACTCTGACACCCAAACGCTCCTATCTAGGTGCTTCATTCCTATCTAGGTGTTCTAGGTGTAGAACAGTAATAGAGCAGCAGATAATAGCTGCACTGATCCTTGCCCTACATTGTTCAGCACAGAAGGAGACATTCCCCTGTATGACTCATTTATCTTCTAGCCTGAAGATAAAGTAACCGTGAATGTGCTGAAGTGAGACAGTAAACGGCACTTGTGTCGAAACTCCTCTGGAAGGCCATTTGGAAACTCTTTTTCCATGTACCGTTCAGGTAGTTCAGCCAAAGAGTAGCAGAATATACTTATCTTCACTGGTCCGTGCCCTGTAGAAGTCTAGTCTTCAACGTGCTCCATTTGTTAAGAAATTTAAGAGGCAGTGTTTTTCCTCTCAGTCCTTTGCGCTGAAACTCCCGTGAAACATTCTGTCAAATGGTTGCTTCTGGAAATCTCAAATCTTCGGTTGCTCCTGTTAAAGGAAGACTTAATGTGCTGAGTGACTTTTCGCTTATGTTGAAATATTTCTGGTAAGAAAAGCTATATGGGAGAGTAATTGTTCAGCTGTCCAATTCCAGGTAAACAACGCAATAGGAAAGCAGAAGATGATTACACTGACCCTACCCCTGATTGGAGCCCTTCCGGGTCTAGAGTTCTGCGTGTATCAGTTGTCGTCTATCCTGACAAGTTAAATGAGAAAGTTGACTGACTACGTCTTTCTCTCAAGCCTGAACAAGCCACTTACAATAAAAAAGGTATATCACGAAAGGCTATATGAACTTTCTTGAAATTTCAAATGTTTAGTTCCATTTACAATACAGCGAAACATCAACAGATCACCACACTGATCTATGCCCCGTAGTGCTCAGCACAAAAGGAGCCTCGTTTGGCATGGGTCATTTTTCGACGAACTTGCTAAATACGAGAGAATGAAGATATGACTGTGCGCTTTCTCCATCCGTTAAGTCACTTGCGAAATGTTTGAATGAGAGCATCATGAAATTTCAACTGCTGAGTTCCATGTAACACAGAGTAGTAAAGAAATAGAAGAAACCTACACGGATCTTTCTACTGTAGTATGCAGCCCACTGGGCGACTGGCATTCTGACGCCATCAGTTTTCTCCTAACTTGCTAAAGAGCAAAGTTGAATAGGTGGCTGGAAAGTGTGTTTCAATCTCATCAAAGCCACCTGCGTTGAAAACCCGTGTGGAAAGAAATTTCCTATGACTTACTGCTTTAACTATCAAAAGTCCAGTTCAGTCTACCAAAGCGATATTGTAAGAGAAGTGAGACAACACTGTAACACGGATACCTCGCCGCAGTGTTCAGCACAAATGGAGTCTAGTTCTGTGCATAAGCCATTTTTATTCTACAGTTCTAAGTAGGAGTGAATGTGAACAAGTGACTATACATTTTTACTCCCCCTGGCCCAAAATGTAATACGAGAGCTACAGGAAACTACAACTGCTGGGTGTACAGAGAAACAAAAGCTGCCTACACTGATCTTTGCACGGCGGTGCGCAGTACCCAAGAATATATTCCGCGTTTACCGTTTACTTCCGTCCACTTAGGTATGCAAGTGAAATAACAAAATGATTCTTATCGGTAATGTAAAGTTCTGTTTCTATCACGTCACCCTTAACTTGGTTATGTAAACCAGTTACATAGAATGTGCGTTGTTAATCACGTTACAGCCACTGCGATGCAACCCGTATGGCACGAAATGTCATATGAACTCTGTTTGAAAATGCAAAGGTCCCTTTGAATTTTGAGCTATTGTTCAACAGTGATAGAGTAGCAGATAATAGCTACACTGATCCTTGCCCCGCATTGTACAGTGCTCTGCAGATAGTAAGCGCTCAATAAATACGATTGATGATGATGATTGTACAGCACAGAAGGTGACATTCCCTTTCATGAGTCATTTCTCTTCTAGCCTGAAGATAAAGTAACCGTGAGTGTCCTGAGCGACTGTAAGTTTTTCCACGCTGTAAACGGCGCTTGTGTCGAAACCCCTCTGGCTGGCCATTAGGAAGCTCTTTTTTTTTGCATGGACCGTTTACCTTCTATCCCGTTTTGTAGGTCATTTAAATACGAATGTTGGTTGAATATGTGTTTCTCTCAGTCCTGCCAAAGCCGTTTGCACTGGAAAACGTATGGCACGAAATGCCGAGAGAAACCTTCCTGAAATTTCAAATCTTCAGTTTCATATTCAGCCATACAGTAACAGACGCTATCTATGCTTTGCCTTTCAGCGTTGAACACTTGAAAGAGTTTTGTCTTCCGCATGGGTTATTTTTCGTCTAGTCTCTTAAGTAAGACTGAAAGTGAGGTGAGAATGGGCATTTTCTCCATTCTGAAAAACCCTCTTACCTTGAAAGTTCTCTGACACACAGAGCTAACTGGGAGTTCCTGAATTCAATTTCAACTGCTGAGTTGCATTCCTTCTTCAGATGTAGACTAAACATCTTCTGCATGAACCATTTTCCTTCTATCTTGTTAAATAGACAAGTTAAATAAGAAAATAGAACGAATATGAGTGTCTCTCGTTTCTATCCAAGCGACATTTGTTAAAGTGCGTATGGGATGAAAAGCCATATGAATTCTTCTTGAAATATCAAAGGTTCATTGCCATGTACAATAACAATACTCTAACAGAAGCTGTCTACACTGATCCCTGCACCATCACGGTCACTAATAAAAGGGGTTTGGTCTTGCAAAAATATTATGCTTCTAGCCCTCTACGTAGGAGTAAATCAGAAGAGTGACTATGAGTTTTCTCCAGTTTGTGAATGTCACTTAAGTTGAAACTCCTGTGTCATTAATATAAAAACTTTATGAAATTTCAGTTTTTCAGTTCCATGTACAAATTGTACTAATAATACAAAAGCGGTTTACACTGAACCTTTCAATGCCATAAGCATCCCGCAGGAGTCTAGTGTCTGTACATATGATTTTTCTTCCTCCCTGCTGGGTAGGCAAGTAAAACAAGAAAGAGATTTCAATGTTTGTTTCTCCCAATCCCAAGCCACATTTTTACGTTGAACTCGATATGACACGAAAGACTGTGTGAACGCACCTTGAAGTTTTCAATGTTCATTACCGTATAGAACGAAAGAATAACAGAAGTTATCTGCACTGAACCTTGTCCCGAAGATTTCAGTCAAAGAAGAAATCAGTCTTTTTCTAGCCCTAAAAGAGAAATGTAAAGTCAGGATGTGCGTTTTCTCCATTTTGTGAAAGTCGAAACACCTGTGGCACGAAAACCTTCTATGAGCACCAGATGAAAGATTAACAGTGTCTATTCCTCAATCCTTTGAAAGTTACTTACGTTGAATCCCGCATAATACGAAATACCACGCGAATGCTTCTTGAAATTTTAAATTTTCAGAACCATGTACAACAGCGAGAGACGGTAAAAGAGCACACACGCACATTTTACCTGAAAGCTCTCAGCACAGATTCGCATCCTAACCTGCTAAATAAGAGTGATAGCGCTGAAATCGATGTTTTCTCCATTCTGTAAACTCCCTTGCATTGAAAATGTTGTGGTCCGATGTGCTGAAATTTCAAATGTTGACTTCTATGTAAAATGGTAGTAGAAAAATAGAAACTGTTAAAATTGTTCTTTGCAACGCAGTGGGGAGTCTAGTCTATTGCATGCAACTCTTTTCTTCTCTCCTACTACTTAGGCAATCTAGATAAGAAAGACGATTGAATGAATACATGTTTCCCTCAACGTTATCAGAGCCACTTGCGTTGAAACCCGGTATGGTATGAAACTCCTTGACATTTCAAACGTTCTGTACAACAGCAAAGCGGTAACAGGTAATATCTCCAATTATCCTGGCCAAGCAGTGTGCAGCTTGGCTGCACATAATGAAGAGTCTAGTTTTTGCTTGTCTACTAAGTAAGAGTAAAAGTGAAGTGTGAATGGGCGTTTTCACCATTCAGCAAAACTCACTTAAGTGGAAACGCTTCTGGCACGAAAAGCTCATTGTGAGCTTTATAAAATTTCAACTATTGAGTTTTGTGTCTGAATTAGTACCGAAGTAGGAGAAGGCGGCACTGACCCTTGCATTCCAGTTGGCAGCTCACGGGAGCTTGATTTGCCATTCTTCTTCTATCTTGCCAAATGGACAAGTTAAATTAAAATGTTGATTGAATGCGTTTCTCTCAATCTTGTCAAAGCGCTCTGTGGATGAATTCCCTATGGGACCAACTGCCAATTCATTTTTCTTCTGACCTCCTAAGAGTGAATGTCACTTAAGTTGAAACCCCTCTGGCACGAATACAGGAGCTATATGAAATTTCAACTGCTTCTTGTAAAAATAGTAATGGAGAAACAAAAGCTGCCTATACTGAAATTTACACTGCAGTCAGTAAGGCTTCGGGAATCTAGTGTTCTGAAAATACCTATGTATCAATATAAGCTACTTAGCTACTTAGCTACCAAGCTACTTATGTACCTAGAAACCATTATGGCACGAAATACTGGATGGACCCTTCTTGAAAATTCAAATATTCAGTGCCATGTACAAGAGCAATATAGCAACAGCAGATATTAACTGCCCTGTAGGTTACCTACTATTATGTGACCGCTGATAAATGAGACAAAAAGTGTGTTTTCTCCATTCTGTAAAAAAAGCTCACTTGCTTGGAAATCCCTCAGATACGAACACTCTGAAATTTCAGCTAATTAATTAGGTGTAGACTTAGAATGCTAGCAATGCAGTATGCAGATCATCAGTTGGTAAAAGTTTTGTGTGTATCATTTTTCTTCTATCCTGTTCCGTTAGAAAGTTTCAGGAAAAGTTAATGGAATGTATGTCAATCCCGTCAAAGCAACCGGTGTGAAACCCGCCTAGGACGAAATGCCGTACAACCTAGTCTTGAAATATCGACATTCTAGTTGTTTGCACAAAAGCAATACTGAAACATAGATCTCTATATTGATCCCCGTAGCTCAGTGTGTTCAACACCAAATGAGTCTAGTCTTTGGCATAAATCATTTTTCTTCTAACCTCTAAAGAGTGACTGTGAAGAGTGTCTTTGCTACTTTTCACTCTGTATATGTCACCTACCTTACCCTCTGGCACGAAAAGCCATAAGGGAGCTTCACGGAACTACAACTTTTGAGTTCCATTTATGAGAGAAACAGACGCTCTCTACACAGATTCCTGCACTGCCGTCTGCAACCTATATGACTCTAGTGTTCTTGCATATACACTTTCCCTTCTCTCATGCTAAGTGAGCAAGTGTAATTAGAAAGGGGTTTGAATGTCTGTTTCGCCCAATCTCATCAGAGCCACCCATTTACGTTGAATCCCCTATAGCACGAAATACGATAAGAACTCGTCTTCTATTCACTGCCCTGTACAACAGCTGATCCCTGCACCTTAAGTGTTCAGCACAAAAGAGGTCACTTTGCTTCTAGCTTGTTAAGTGAGAATGAATGTATTACTTGAATGTTCATTTTCTCCATTCTGTAAAACTCTCTTTCATTGAAAACGCCGCTGGCCAGGAATGCTATACGGATGCTTTATGTAACTTCAACGTCTCAGTTCTATGTAATAAAGGAATATTGAAAAAGTAGAATGTTTACACTGTTCCTTGCACTGTAGTAAGCAGCCCATCAGGTCGGGATGAACCGTTTTTCTTCTAACTTGCCAAGTATGCAAGTTTAAACAAGAAAGTTGATTGCGTGGTTTTCTCAATCCAGCCAAAGGGACTTGTCTTGAAACCCCTACAAGACCTTTTCTTGAAATTTCTAGTGTTCAGTTCCTTTTACTACAACCAATAAGTTAACAGAGATATCGACACTGATCTTTGCCTTGCAGTGCTTAGCACGTTAGAAGCCTAGTCCTCTGCATGCGTCATTTTTCTTCTAGCCCACTAAGTAGGAGTGAATGCAATAAGCGAATTTTCTCTATTATGTTGCAAAAGTCAGTTGTCTTGAAAGACCTCCGTGAGATATGTCAAACGGTCGCTTCATTAAGTTTCAACTGCTCATTTCTATGTAAAACTGGTAAGAGAGAAACAGAAGCTGCTTATAGTGGGCATTTTCTTCTCGAATGCAGCACATCAAGGCGCCTAGCATTATTTTTCTTGTAACCTGCTTAGAAGGCACGTTAAATTAGAAATCAGATCGAATGTCTGTTTTGCTCAATCCATCTAAAGCCACTTACTTTGAAAATGGTATGGCACGAAATGCCATGTGAACGCTTCTTGAAAATTAATCTATTCATTTCCATTTACAACAGCAATATATTAACAGAAGAGATCTACACCGATCCTTCTCCCGCAGAGTAGAGTCCAACAGGACTCTAGTCTTCTGCAAAGGCCATTTGTCTTCTATCGTACTAAATAGTGAATTTGAGGGAAAGTGTATTTCCTTCCTTTCTGTACAAGTCACTTGCGTTCTAACGCATCTACATCAATGGCCAAATTGACTCTTCTTGAAATTTCTACCGTTTAGAGTCCATGTAGGAACTATCTAGAGTGATACGTGTCCTGCACTGTACAGCCCTTCAGGGATCTAGTCTTGGGCCTGTGTCATCTGGCCTCTAACATGTGAACTAAGAAAGTTCAGTGAATGTGTGTTTGCTTGCATCCAACCAAAGCCATTTCCGATGAAACGATCTAGCAGGAAACACCAAATGAGCTCTTGAAATGGCGAATGCTTAGTTCCCAGGTAGAATAGTAAGAGAAGATAGCTGCACTCTTGCAGATAAGATCGGGAATCTAACCTTCTTGATCAGTCGAGTTTCTTCCATTCTGCTATTTAGGCAACTTCATAAATGAATGGGGAATTCGGTCTGTTATGTCACGTTGATTGTCTTCACAGAGAGCACTTCTGACTCCATAAGAGTTTTGCCACTACCAGGCTCATGGCTTTCTGTTTTATTCTGTTTTTTCCTTTTCAATCTTATTCCCTAAGGATCTAAGACGGGGCAGAGGAAAAAGGGCGTTGGGCTGAGCAGTTTAAGCCTTTATCTAAAAGCATGTATAATTTGTTGTAGTAAGTTGCCTTTATCTTCAAACGTGTATAGTGTATAGTGTGTTCCAGTAAGTCACTCCGTGTGACTCCGTGTGTTCCAGTAAGTCACTACGTGTTCTCTATGCTTCTGCTTATAGGGTGCCATGCTGTAGGGATCAAAACTAATGTCACCCTTCTCTACCAAGTCACCTGCGTTGAAACGCGTCTCGAGCACGACCTCTTCAATCTCATCTTAAAATTCCAAATTCTCCCTTCCAAGAAAAGTAGTCCTGCATTAACAGTAAGTATCTAACATGATCCTTGCCTGCCCTGCAGTATACAGTCGATTCGGACTCCAGTCTTCGCGTTAGCCATTTTTCTTCTATCCTGCCTAAGTAAGAGGTTGAGAGACTGTGTCTTTCTCAGCACTCTGAAGAAACCACTTGCACTGAAACCTGTCGAACAACAAATGTTCAGTTGCATAAACAATAGTTATCAAGTAACAGCAGAGAGCTACGCTGATCTTTGGCGCTGCTGTAGACATCCCTTTAGTTGTCTAGAGTTCTGTTGGTGCTATCTTTCTTCGATCTTGCCAAGTAAGAAAGTTACATTACTCTCCTCTGTTCTGGCAAAGGCACTTGTGACTTTGAAATACTTCTACCTCGGAATGCCAAATGGACAACTCTTGAAATTTCAAATGTTCAGTTCCAAGTAGAAAAGTCATAAAGTAACAGAAGATATCTGCAGAAAATATCTACACAGATCCTCGCCTTGCAGCGTACCCTCTTATGAAACGGCGTCTTCTTTCTGCATGGGCCATTTCTCTTCTATCCTGCTAAGTAGGCAAGTTGAGTAAATGTGAGATTCTGTCTATTTTATCGTCTTGGCTGCCTAACCCTTGACCCTCACTCTAAGCCCAAACCTTCACCTAATGCAAAACCGAGCCATCGCAAAAGACCTAGCCTTTGGTTCTGACCCTAAACAATGACTCTAAACCTCACCATAACCGGAACAGCGTTCCTATCCCGAGACCTAATTCCGGGCAATGCCTTGAGCCTGCTGCAATTCACCACAGCACATAACCTAACGCATCACCTAACATTATAACGCACGTTGTTAACACTACGTCTCACCCCAAGCCTAACCTTTAAAACGACACTAACCCTAACCGGAGAGTAAACTTCCAACATAAGCCAACCCTAACCGTATACCTAACCCAAACGTTGGACCTTACCCAAACCCTGAAGCTGACCCTTGATCTTAACCCTGGAATGCCCCGCTCAGGGTCAGACTTGGAGATTTTTCCGTGCTCTACCAGCTTGGCCATCTTACCTTCCATTCCTTGCTAGGGCAGTGGTAAGCAAGTGGAAAGTAATCTGCTACATATCGAAGCTCACCCATGCAGAATAGCAGCGGCGTAGTGAGAGTCTAGGGAGGAGACTCCAATTTACTGCACGGAGTAGTGGATAGAGTCAGTGGGCCTGGGAGTCAGAAAGTCATGGGCTTTAATCCCAGCAGCACCTTTTGTCTGCTGGGCGAGCCACTTCGCTTCTCTGTCCCTCAGTTCCCTCATCTGTAAAATGAGGGTTGAGACTGTGAAGTCTACGTAGACTAGGGAATGTTTCCGATCTGATTTATGTCTATCTAACTCTAACTCTAAACTTAACTGTAGCACTGTACAGAATGCTATCTCTAGTTCTAAACCCAACATTAGCCCTAACGTTAACTGGAACTCTAAGTACTGCTATGTTGCCAATTTGTTGCCACTTTGTACTTCCCAAGCGCTTAGTGCAGTTCTCTGCACATAGTAAGCGCTCAATAAATACGATTGATGATGATGATGATGATGCTATTCTAACACCTACCTCTAGCTCGAGCCCTGCACCTAGACCTACAACTTTATACCCAACTCTTACAAGAACCTTAGCCTTACACCCGAACCCAAACACCAACACTTAAACCAAACCAAAGCCTTCCACAAAGCACTATTGTAAGCGCTGGGGAGGATACAGGGTTATCAGGTTGTCCCACGTGGGGCTCACAGTCTTAATCCCCATTTTTCAGATGAGGTAACTGAGGCACAGAGAAGTTAAGGGACTTGTCCAAAGTCACACAGCTGGCAAGCGTCTGAGCCTGGAATTGAACCCATGACTAGTAGATTTGAGCCTGTGCTCTTTCCACTGAGACACTCTGCTTCTTGGAGGAGGGCCAAGATCCGACCGAGAACGAAGGCCACGTCCAGGCCAGGGAGGAGGCCCAGGACGAGGTGGGGAGGAGGGTCAGAACCACGTGGAAGAGGAGAGCGGGACTAGTCAGAGAAGGATGGCAAGGTCCGGTGGAAGAGGTATGCCAGGATCTGGCGTAGGAGGAAGCTAAGTAGCAGGTGGAGTAGCCAGGGAGGTAAGAGTCGAGGGGGGCAGTATCGAGAAGAGGTGAAGGTCTAGGAGCAGAGTGAGAGGGAGGGCCAAGACCAGGACGAGGAGGAGGGATAGGCTCAGGTGTAGGAGAAAGAGGAGTACCACGAGGGGTCGGAGGGCCTGGACTAGGCAGACCTCTGGTGGAGGGTCAGAACCGGCAGATGAGGAGGAGGAGGACCATGGGATGGAAGACGGAGGCCATGGGTCAGGTGCAGGAGGAGGGCCGGGACCAGGTAAAGGTGGAGGGCAACGACTAGGTGAGGAGATGGGTCAAGGCCGCGTGTAGGAGGAGGGCCCTGATCACTCAAGGGAAGAGGCCCAGGACCTGGCAGAGTAGGAGGGTCAGGACCAGGCTATGAAGGCGGCCCAGGACATTGCACAGGAGGAGGGCCAGACCTGGTGGAAAAGGAGGTCCAGGACCAGTAGGCGGAGAAGGACCAGCTGCAGGCAGAGGAGAAGGTCCAGGGCCAGGCAGAGGGTGAGGAATTGGAGCAGCGGGAGGAAGAGCGTCAGGATCAGCAAGAGGAGGAGGGCCAGGAACAGGTGGAACTAGGGGCCCACGACCTGAAGGAGGAGCAGGGACAGGATCAGGTGGAGGAGAAGGGCCAGGACTTGTTAGAGGTGGAGGGCCAGGGTCAGGAGGAGGACCAGGATCAGGAGGGGGAAGATCAGGATGAGGCCAAGAAAGAGGGCCATGACCAGGACCAGGTGGAGGAGGAGTATGCTCGGAGGGCAAGGTCCAGCCATAGGAGGAGGAGGACGGCCAGGACTAGGCGTTAGAGCAAGACCAGGACCAAGCATAGGAGGAGAGCCAGGACCAAGTGGAGGAGGGGGTCCAGAAGCAGGTGGAGAAGGAGGCTCAGGACCAGGTGGAGGTGGAGGAATAGGATCAGCAAGAGGGACGGGAACAGAAAGAGAAGTAGGAGGAACAGGATCATGAGGAGATGGAGGGCCAAGTCCAGAAGATGGAGATTGAGCAGGATCAGGCAATGGAGGAGGGCCAGGAGCACAAAGAGGAAGAGGGCCAGGACCAGGCGGCAGAGCAGGGCCAAGATCAAGAAGAGGAAAGTCAGGACCGGGAAGAGGAAGAAGAGGAGGAGGACCAGAATCAGTCGAAGGAGGGCTAAGACCTGGCGTAAGAGGAAGGCCGGTCCCCAGTGGAGCAGGAGGGGCAGGACCAGGTGAAGGAGGAGGGCCAGGATCAGGACTAGGCAGAAGAGGAGGATGATCAAGATCAGGCAAAGGAAGAGGAGGGCCAAGACCAGGTGTAAAAAGAGGATGGTGGCCAGGACCATGCGTAGTAGGAGGGTCAGGAGCAAATAGAGGAGGTGGTCCAGGGTCAGGCCTAGGATGAGGGCCAGGACCAGGCGGAGGGGTGGAGCTAGATCCAGAGTGAGGAGGAGGGCCTGGACCAGGAGGAAGGAGGCTAACTGCAGGCGGAAGAGGAGAACAAAGACCAGGTAGAGGATAATAAGGACCATCATGAATTGGAGGGAGAGGACCAGGCAGAAGAGCAGAAGAAGCGCTTAGTACAGTGCTCTGCACATAGTAAGCGCTCAATAAATACGATTGATTGATTGATTGACCAGGCCCAAGCAGAGGAGGAAGGTCAGGACCAGGCGGAGGAGGAGGACCAGGAATAGGGCGAGCAAGAGGGACAGGACGAGGTCGGGGAGGAAGGCGTGGAAAAGGAGGGCCGGGACCAGGCTGAGGAGGAAGACAGGGCAAGGTAGAGGAGGCGAGGCTGGGTCTGGCATAGGAGGACGTCTAGTAAGCAGTAGTGAAGCAGAAGTAGAGAAGGTAGTAACAGTAGAGAAGCAGCGTGGCTCAGTGGAAAAGAGAACGGGCTTTGGAGTCAGAGCTCATGGGTTTAAATTTCAGCTTCGCCAATTGTCAGCTGTGTGACTTTGGGCAAGACACTTAACTTCTCTCTGCCTCAGTTACCTCATCGGTAAAATGGGGATTAAGACTGTTAGGCCCCCCCCCGCCCCCCGGTGGGACAGCCTGATCACCGTGTAACCTCCCCAGTGTTTAGAACAGTGCTTTGCACATAGTAAGCGCTTAACAAATGCCATCGTTAGTACAAAAAAGGTGGAGGTGGAGGCCCAAGATCCGACCGAGGACGAAGGCCAGGAACAGGCAGAGGAGGACGGCCAGGATCAGGTGGAAAAGGAGGGCCAATATCAGGAAGAGGTAAAGGGACAGGACCAGAATGAGAGGGAGGGCCAAGGCCAGGCCGAGGAGGAGATCTAGGCTCAGGAGAAGGGCCAATACCACGTAGATTTGGAGGGCCAGGACTAGAAGGAGGACAAGGGCCAGGGCCAGGGCCAGGCAGATGAGGAGGAGCAGGACCAGGCAGTGGAGGGAGGGCAAACATAAGGTGAAGGTGGAGAGCTGGACCATTTGGCGTAGGAGGCCCAAGACCAGGCTGAGGAGGAGGGCCAGGATAATAACAATTTTGATGATAATCATCATCATAATAATAACGGCATTTGTTTCGCACTTATTATGTTCAAAGCACTGTTCTAAGTGCAGAACGCCCTGTTCTAACTGCTGATCAGACAAAGGAGGGGACCCAATACCCAGCGGATGAGGAGGATGTGGACCAGGATCGGGTAAAGGAGCAGGCCCTAAACGCAGCAGAGGAGTACGACAAGGACCAGGTGATGGAGGAGTCCCAGGATCAGGCGTAGGAGGAGGGCCAGTGCCAGGTAGAGGTGGAGGGCCACGACTAGGCAGAGGAGGTGTGCCAGGATCAGGTGAAGGAAGAGGGTCAGCACCAGGTGTAGAAGGAGTACAAAGACCGGACAGAGGAAGAGGACCAGAACCAGGGCATGGAGGAAGGTCAGGACCAGGCCGAGGACGAGGGACAGGCGCAGGCATAAGAAGAGGGACAGTACCAGATGAGGGAGGAGGAACAGGATGATAATGACAATGATGATAATGAGGAGTTAGGTAGATAGCCAAGCAGATGGGGGAAGGGCCAGGACCAGGAGGAGGAGGAGGAGGAGGAGGAAGTCCACGATTAGGATCAGGCGGAGGAGTAGAGCCGGGACAGGGAGGCTGTGGGATGGCCAGTAGGAGGCTGAGGAGCAGGGCCAGAATCAGGTGTAGGACGAGGTATGGTACCGATTGGGAGGAGGTGGGCCAAGAGGAGGCGGAGGGGGCTCTTTGTCTTGGAGGGGGCCCACGACGAGGTGGTGGAGGAGGAACAGGCCCAGGAGGCGGAGAAGGAGGAGGGCCAGGATCAGGCATTAGAGGAGGTCCAGGTTCCTGTGGAGGAGCAGGGCCAGGATCAGTCTATAGAAGGCCAGGGCCTGTCCTAGGGGAGGAGGGCCAGAACCAGGTTGATGAGAAGGGCCAGGAGCTGGTGTGAGTTTGGGGAGAGTGCCAGGAGCAGGTGGGGGAAGGGGGCCAGGCCCAGGAGGTGGAGTAGGTGCAGGACCAGGCCCAGGCGGAGGAGGAAGGTAGGGCCAAGACGCCAAGACCAGGTGGAGGAGGATAGCCAGGATCAGGCTGAGGAAGAAGACCAAGACCAAGACGAGGAGGAAGACCAAGACCAGGTGGAGGAGGGGGGCGAGGATAAGGCAGTGGAGGATGGCCCTGGAAGAGGAAGGCCGGGACCAGGCAGAGGAGGAAGACAGGACCCGGTGAAGAAGGTGAGCCAGCGTCTGGCATAGGGAGAAGGCTAGGAGCAGGTGGAGGTGGAGGACCAAGGTCTGGCTGAGGATGAATGAAGGCCAGGACCAGGTGAAGGAGGGCCAGTATCAGGAAGAGGTGAAGGGCCAGGAACAGAATGAGAGGGAGGGCTAAGACCAGACCGAGGAGGAGGGATAGGCTCAGGTGTAGGAGAAGGGCCAGTAGTACCACGGGGAGTTGGAGGGCCAGGATGAGAGGGAGGAGGGGACCCAGGACAAGGTGCAGGAGGAGAGCCAAGTCCAGGCAGACGAGGAAGAGCCGGAGCAGGTAGAGGAGGAGACCCAGGACCGGGCGGCGGAGGAGGAAAAGGATCAGGAAGAGGAAAGCCAGGACCAAGACGAGGAGGAGGGTCAGGACTGGGACCAGGAAGAGGACGAAGATCAGGCGAAGATGAAGGTGGAGGACCCACCAGGAACAGATGTAAGAGGAAAATCAGGACACATCGCAGGAGGAGGGCCAGGACGAGGCTATGAAGGAGGTCAAGGATCTTGTGCAGTAGGAGGGCCAAGACCAAGCAGATGGGGAAGGGTCAGGAGCAGGCAGGGGAGGAGGAACAGGACCAGCAGGAAGAAGAGGGTCAGGAGCAGGAGGAGGAAGAGGGCTAGGACCAGGACCATGTGGAGGAGATGGAGGAGGTGGAAGAGGAATAGTGGTGAAGGAGGATGACGCCCAGCAGGAGGAGAATGAGGCGGGTCAGGACCAGGCAGAAGAGGAGGCCCTGGACCATGGCGAGGAGGAGGGCCAGGACAAGGCTGAGGGGGGACAGGCTCTGGCCTAGGAGGAGGGCCAGGACCAGTCGGAAGAAGGGGGTCTGGACCAGGAGGAGGAGGAGGACCAGGACCAGGAGGAGGAGGTGGACCAGGACCAGGAGAAGGAGGAAGGCCAGGACCAGGTAATGGAGAAGGCCCAGGGTCAGGCAAAAGAGGAGTTTCAGTACCAGATGGGAGTGAAAGACCACGAGTAGGCAGGGCCAGGACCAGATGGAGGAGGAGTACGAAGCACAGGCGGAGCAGGAGGACAAGGACCAGGACCAGGAGGAGGGCCAGGACCAGAACGAGGATGGGGAAGAGTCAAGACCAGGCTGGGAAGGAGGTCCAGAACTAGCTGGAGGAGGAGGGAAGGACAAGGAGGGCGAGAGAAGGCAAGGTCTGGGACAGGAGGAAGATTGGTAGCTGGTAGAGGTGGAGGGCCAGAATCAGGCTGAGGACGAAGGTCAGGACCAGTTGGAGTAGGAGGGCCACGATCAAGACGAGGAAAGTCAGGATCAGGGGGAGGAGGTGGATGATCAAGATCAGTCGAAGGAGGTCCAAGACCAGGCATAAGAGGGGGGCCAGAACCCGGTGAAGAAGGAAAGGGAGGACCAGGTGGAGGAAGAGGGCCAGGATCAGTAGGAGGAGAGGGGCCGGTACTAGGTAGAGGTATAGGACCGGGACCAGGCAGAGGAGGACCAGGACCAGAATCAGGAGGAGGAGGAGGGCTAGGTCCAGGCCAAAAAAGAGGGCAAGGACCAGACCGAGGAGGAGTACCAGGACCATGCCAGGGAGGAGGGCTATGACCCGGGAGAGGAGGAAGGTCAGGGCTAGGCCTAGGAGGAGGTCGAAGACCAAGCACAGCAGTAGGACCAGGGTCAGGTAGAGAAAGAGGGCCACGACCAGGTGGAGGAGGAGGGCAACACCCAGGTTGAGGCGGAGGTCCCAGACCAGGTGGACAAGAAGGGCCCAGGTCACGCACTGCCTTCCCGGCCCAGGTATCCCCCTGCCTTTTGGCCCCGGTCCCCCAGTGGTTGCAGGCCCTGGTGCCCCTCTGCCCCCAGGCCCGGGGTCCTCCCTCCATCCCAGCCCTGGGTCCCATATACAACCCGGCCCTGCTGCCTGTCTCCTGGCCTGCTACCCCTCTGCCTCCTGGCCGTCGTCCCTCTGTCTCCCGACCCAGGTACCTCTCTGCCTCCCGTCCCTGGTTCCCCGTGCATCGCGAACTTGGTCTCTTTCTACCTCCGGGCCCTCGGGTCTCTCTCCATCCTGGCCCATGGTCCCCTCTACCTCCCGGTCCTGGACCACCTGTCTCCCAGCCCAGGTACCCCACCACCTCCCGACCCTGGTTACCCTCTGCCTTCCCACCCTGGTCCCCTTCTACCTCCCGTCCCTGGGCCCCCGCTGCCTCCCTGCCCTGGTCCCGCCCTGCTTCTCGGCCCTGGTTCCCTTTTGCCTCCCAGACCAGGTCCCCCTGTCACCCGGCCCAGGTACCCCTCTGCCTTCTGGCACTCTTTCCCTTCTGTCCTGGTCCCAATATGCCTACAGGCCTTGGTCCCCCCTCTGCCTCGAGGCCCCCATCCCCACCAACGTCTCGGCTCTGGTCCCTCTCTACCTCCCGGCCCAGGTACGCCTCAGCCTCCTGGTCCTGGTCACACTTTGATTCCCGACCCTGCTCCCCGGTCTCTCGGCCCAGTTACCCCTCTGACTCCCAGCCCTGGTCCCCCGTCTCCCGGCCCAGGTAACCCTCTGACTCCCTGACCTGGTCCCCCTATATCCCGGCCCCGGTACCCCTCTGCCCTCTGGCCCTGGAACTCCTTGGAATACCTGCCCTGGTCCCACTGTGCCTCCAAGCCCTGGTCCCCCTCTACCTCAAGGCCCAGCTCCCCCGCTACGTCCCAGCCCTGAGTCCCATATACCACCCGGCCCTGCTGCCCGTCTCCCGGTCCTGGTCCCCCTCTGCCTCGTGGCCGTCGTCCCCTTGTCTCCTGGCACCCCTCTGCTTCCTGGTCCTTGCCCCGCTTCACCTCTCGTCCCTGGCCCCCCTCTGCCTCTCGGCCTTGGTCTCCCATCTCGCACCCCGGGAACCCCTCTGCCGCCCCGCCCTGGTCCCTCTGCCTCCCTGCCTAGGTACCCCTCTGTCTCCTGGCCCTGGTCCCCACTCTGCTCCCGGCCCAGGTACCACTCTGCCTCCTGGTCCTGGTCCCCTTCTGCCTACCTGCCCTGGTCCCCCTCGGCCTCCTGGCCCTGGTTACCCTCTGCCTCCCGGCCCAGTTCCCCCTTTGCCTCCCAGTT
Organism: Tachyglossus aculeatus; assembly: GCF_015852505.1. NCBI lineage: Eukaryota > Metazoa > Chordata > Mammalia > Monotremata > Tachyglossidae > Tachyglossus > Tachyglossus aculeatus. The sequence goes on from NW_024044871.1 coordinate 638,968, forward strand.
CAGGTACCCTTCTGCCTCCTGGCCCTGGTCCCTACTTACCATCCTCTCCTGATCCCCCCTCTGCCTCCCGGACCTGGTCCCTCTATGCCTTCCGTCTCTGGTTCCCCTCTGCCTCCCTGCCCTGGTCCCCCTGCCTTCCGGTCCAGGTACCCCTCTGCCTTCTGGCCCTGGTCGTCCTCTGTCTACCTGCGCTGGTCCCCATCTGCCTCCGGCCCTGGTCTCCCGTCTCCTGGCCCAGGCACCCCTCTGATTCCTAGCCCTGGTCCCTCTCTGCCACCAGGCCCTGGTCCCTCTCTGCCTCCCAGCCCTGCTCCCCCTGTCTCCTGGCCTAGGTACCACTCTGCCTCCTAACCCTGGTCCGCCTCTGCCTACCCACACTGGTCCTCATCAGCCTCCCGGCCCTGCTCCCCCTGTCTCCCGGCCCAGGTACCCTTCTGCCTCCTAGCCCGTACCCTTCTGCCTCCTAGCCCTGGTCCCTCTCTCCCTTCCTGCCCTTGTCGCCTCCGCTTCTCCGCCCTGGTCCCCTTTGCCTCCCAGCCCACGGAACCCTAGGCCTCCCGGCCCTGGGCCACCTCTGTGTCTATGATCTGGTCTCACCCTGCCTCTCGGCCCTGGCCCTCCTCTGCTTCTCAGTCCCGATCCTCCTGCATCCCTGCCTAGGTACCCCTCTGCTTCCTGGCCCCGGTCCCACTCTGCCTCCCCGCCCTGATCCCCTTCTGCCTCCCGATCCGGGACCATCTGGGCCTCCCAGCCCTGGTCCCCCTCGGCCTCCGGGCCCTGGTCCCTCTCTCTGTCCCGGCTCTGGTCCCCTCTACCTCCCAGCCCTGATCTCCCTGTCTCCCGGCCTAGGTTCCACTCTGCCTCCTGGCCCTGGTCTGCCTCTGCTCACCCACCCTGGTACCCCTCTACCTCTCAGCCCAGGTCCCACCCCCCACTTCTCAGTCATGGTTCCTCTCTACCTCCGGGCCCACATACGCCTCTGCCTCCTGGCTCTAGTCACCCTCTGCCTCCTGGTCGTGATCTCCCAACTCAGGTAACGATCTGCCTCCCGGCTCTGGTCTGCATCTGCCTCCTGCTCCCCCCTCTGCTTCTCAGCCCTGGTCCTGCTGTCTCCCAGCCCAGGTACGCTCCTGAATCCCGGCCCTGGTCCCCCTGCCTCCCGGGCCAGGTACCTTCTACCGCCATTGTCCCTGGTCCCCCTCTGCTTTCAAGCCTTGGTCCCTCTGTGCTTCCTGGCGCTGGTCTCCCTCAACCTCCAGGTCCTGGTCTCTCTTTCCATCCCAGACCCGGGTCCCCGCTACCTCCCTGCCCGCCTGTTTCCCAGTAGAGGAAGCCCTCTGCAACCTAGCCCTGGTCTCTCTCTGCCTCCAGACCCTGGTCCCCCTCTGCCTCCCAGCACTTGTCCCCCCAGCTTCTCTGCCCTGGTCCCACTCTGCCGCCTGGCCCTGGTCTCCCTCAGCCTCCCGGCCCTGGTCCCTCTCTGCCTCCCGGCCCTGGTCCTCCATCTCCTGGCCCAGGTACCCCTCTGCCTCCTTTACCTGCTCCCCTTCTGACTACCTGCCCAGGTCCCCCTTTGCCTCCCCACCCTGGTCCCCTTCTACCTCTCGGCCCTGATTCCCCTCTACATCACTGCCCTGTTCCCCCCCTCCCCCGGCTTCTTGGCCCTTGTTCCCCTCGGCCCTTTGGCCCTGGCCTCCCTGTCTCCCGGCCGAGGTCCCCGTCTGCCACCGGCCCTGGTCCCCGCAACTTTTCGGCCCTGGTCCCTCTCTTTCTCCCAGCCCAGGAACGCCTCTGCCTCCTGGCCCTGGTCACCCTATGCGTCCCGGCCCCGGTCCCCGGTCTCTCGGCCCAGTTACTCCTCTGCCTCCGGGCCCTGGTCCTCTGTATCCCAGCCCCGGTATCCCGCTGCCTCGCGGCTCTGGTCTGCCTCGACCTCTCTGACCTGGTGGCCCCCTGCCTCTCGGCACAGGTGCCCCTCTGCTTCTCAACATTGGTCCCCATCTCCCGGCCCTGGTCCCCCTCTGCCTCTCTGTCCTGGATGCCCCCCGCCGCTCGGCCCTAGTTCCGCTTGGCCTCCCGGCCCAGGAACCCCTCTGCCCTCTTGGCCCAGGTCACCTTCTGCCTCCAGGTCCTGGTCCCTCATCTCCTGGCCCTGGTCCTTCTGTGCCTCCTGGCCCTGGTCTCCTTCTACCTCCAGCCCCTCGGCTCTCTCTCCGTTCCGGCTCTTGTCCCCTCTACCTACCGGCCCTAGTCCCCCATCTCCCTGCCCCGGTACCCTTCTGACTCCTGGCCAGGGTCCCCCTCTGCCTCCCCGCCGTAGTCCCCATCTGCCTCCTGGCCCTGGTCCCCCTCTGCCTTTCAGCACTGGCCCCACTTTATTTTCTGGCCCTGGTCCCCCCGACTTTCTGGCCCTGGTCCCCCTGGTCCCCTTCTCCTCCAGCCCTAGGTCCAATCTACCTCCCTGCTTTGGTCCCCATCTTCTGCATCCCGGCCCTGGTCGCCCTCTGACTACCGGCATTGGGTGCCCCGGTTACTCCCAGCCCTCGTCGCCTTGTACGTCTCGGCCTTGGTCCCCCTGTGTCTCCCGGCACGGGTCCCCGTGTACCTGCCAGCCCTAGTCTCCCTCTTCCTCCAGGTCCTGGTCCCTCTCTCCGTCCCGGCCCTGGATCCCATCTATCTATCGGCACAGGTGCCCCTGTCTCCGGGCCCAGATACTCCTCTGCCTCCCAGTCCTTGCCCGCCTTCTCCTCGCAGACCTGGTCCCTTTCTGCCTCCCGGCCCTGGTCCCCCTCTACTGCCCAGCCCTGGTCTACCCCTGCATCTCAGCCCTGGTACCCCTCTACCTCTCGGCCCTAGCCCCCTGTCTCCCAGCCTAAGGACCCCTCTACATCCCTGCCCTGGTCCCCCTGCCTCCCGGCCCAGGTACCCCTCTGCCTCCTGGCCCTGGTCCCCGGTCTCCCGGCCCAGGTCCCCCTCTGCCTCCCTGCCATTGTCTCCCCCACCGCTCCTCGACCCTGGTCCCCCTATGCCTCCCAGCCCAGGTAACCTTCTGCTTCCTGGTCCTGGTCCCTCTGTGTTTCGTGGCCCAGGTCGTGGCCCTCCTCCTCCTCCTCCTGGTCCTGGCCCTCCTCTTCCACCTTGGATTGGCCATCCTCCAACACCTGACCCTTTCCCTCCTCCTTCACCTGGTCCCGGCCCTTCTCCTCCACTTGCTCCTGGTCTCTCTCACCCACGTCATTCTGGCCATCCTCCTCCACCTGGTCCTGGGCCTGCATCTTGAGCTGGTCCTAGCCCTTCACTTCCACCTCGCCCTAGTCCTCCACCTCCACCTGGTCCTAAACCTAGTCCTCCACCGCCATCCTCCTGCCAGTCCTCCTTTGCTTGGTGCTGGTTCCCTCCTATGCTTGGTCCTGGTCCTCCTCTAACGTCTAGTCCTGGCCTCCCTCCTCCTCTTACTGCTGGTCTTGGCCGTCCTCGTCCCTCGCCTGATCTGGATTATCCTCCTCCTCTGGAGGATATCCTAGTTCTGGTCTGCCTTCTTGTCCTGGTCCTGACTCTCCTCCTCTTCCCCCTCCTCCTCTTGATCTTGTTCCTCCTCCTCTGCCTGGTCCTGACCCGCCACGTCCCCCTGATCCTGGCCCTCTTTCTCTTGCTGATCTTGTTCCTCCTCATTCATCCAACCATTCACTCAATCGTATTTACTGAGCACGCACTGTGTGCGGAACACTGTACTAAGCACTTGGAAAGTAAAACTCAGCAACAGAGAGAGAGAATTCCTGCCCACAACGGACTCACAGTCTAAACCGGGAGAGACGGGCCTCAAAACAAGTAAACAGGCATCACAAGCATCCATTTCAATAACTAAAACTAGAGATATATTTGCACATCAAAACATGTAAACAGGCATTAATATAAATAAACGGAATTATAGATACGTTCATATTTACATAAGTGCTGTGGGGCGAGGATGGGGATAGAGTAAGGGGAGTGCCTTGGGTCGATGGCGGGGAGGGGAAGCTTAGGAAAAGGGCGGCTTAGTATGGAAAGGCCTCCTGGAGGAGGTGAGTCTTCAGTAGGGCTTTGAAGGGGGGGAAATACGATTATTTGGCGGATTTGAAGAGGGAGGGCGTTCCAGGCCAGGGGTAGGACATGGGCTAGGGGTCGACAGTGGAACAGGCGAGAACTAGGCACAGTGAGAAGGTTAGCACCAGAGGAGCGGAGTGTTCGGGTTGGGATGTAGAAGGAGAGAAGGGCGGTGAGGTAGGAGGGGGCAACGTGATGGAGAGCTTTGAAGCCATTAGTGAGGAGGTTTTGCTTGATACGGAGGTTGAAAGGCCACGACTGGCGATGTTTGAGGAGGGGATGACATGCCCAGAATATTTCTCTGGAAAGATAACCCGGGTAGCAGAGTGAAGTATCGAGTGAAGTGGGGAGAGACAAGCGTTTGGGAGATCAGAAAGGATGCTGATGCAGTACTCCAGTCGGGTTAGGATGCGTGATTGTACTAACGTGGTAACGGTTTGGATGGAGAGGAAAGGGCGGATCTTGGCGATGGTTTGAAGGTGAGACCGGCAGCCTTTGGTGACGGATTGGCTATGTGGGGTGAATGGGAGCGCGGAGTCAAGGATGACACCAAGGCTGCGGGCTTGTGAGACGGAAAGGATGGTCGCGCCGTCCACAGCGACGGGAAAGTCAGGAAGAGGACAGGGTTTGGGAGAGAAGATAAGGAGCTCAGTCTTGTAGATGTTGAGGTTTAGGTGGCGGGAGGACATCCAGGTGGAGATGTCCTGAAGGCTGGAGGAGATGCGAGGCCGGGGGGAGGGAGAGAGAACAGGGGAGGAGATGTAGATTTGGTCATCGTCTGCTTAGAGATGATAGTTGAAGCCTTGGGAGCGAATGAGTTCACCAAGGGAGATGGAGAATAGAAGAGGGCAAAGAACCGACCCTTGTGGAAGCCCTACAGTTAGGGGATGGGAGGGGGAAGAGGAGCCCGCGAAGGAGGCCGAGAATGAACGGCCAGAGAGATAAGAGGAGAACCAGGAGAGGATGGAGTCAGTGAAGCCAAGGTTGGATACCATGTTGAGGAGCAGAGGATGGTCGACTACGTCAAAGGCAGCTGAGAGGTCGAGGAGGATTAGGACGCAGTAGGAGCTGTTGGATATGGCTAGAAGGTGGTCCTCCTCTTGCTGATCCTTGTCCTTGTCCTCTTGCTGATCCTGATCCTTTTGGTCCTGGCCCTTCCGCCATCTGCCTGGTTATCTACCTAACTCCTCATTATCATCATTGTCATTATCATCCTGTTCCTCCTCCTTCATCTGGCACTGGCTCTCTTCTTATGCCTGAGCCTGTCCCTCGTCCTCGGCCTGGTCCTGACCTTCCTCCACGCCCTGGTCCTGGTCCTCTTCCTCTGTCTGGTCTTTGTACTCCTTCTCCACCTGGTGCTGAACCTCTTCCTTCACCTGGTCCTGGCACATCTCCTCTGCCTAGTCGTGGCCCTCCACCTCTATCTGGCACTGGCCCTCCTCCTACGTCTGATCCTGGGACTCCTCCATCACCTGGTCCTTGTCTTACTCTTCTGCTGTGTTTAGGGCCTCCTCCTTTACCCGATCCTGGTCTACCTCCTCCTCCTCCGCTGGGTCGTGGGCCCCCTCCTTTGTCTGATCAGCAGTTAGAGCAATGCTTCTGCGCTTAGGACAGTGCTTGGCACATAGTAAGTGCTTAACAAATGCCATTATCATTGTTATTATTATTATTATTATTATCATCATCATCATCATAATTGTTATTTTCCTGGCCCACCTCCTCAGCTTGGTCTTGGGCCTCCTACGCCACCTGGTCCGGCTTTCCACCACCACCTTGTGTTTGTCCTCCCTCCACACCCTTGTCCTGCTCCTCCTCATCTGCCTGGCCCTGGCCCTGGCCCTTGTCCTCCTTCTGGTCCTGGCCCTCCACATCTACGTGGTACTGGCCCTTCTCCTGAGTCTAGCTCTCCTCCTTGGCATGGCCTGGGCCCTCCCTCTCATTCTGTTCCTGGCCCTTTACCTCTTCCTGATACTGGCCCTCCTCCTTCACCTGACCCTGGCCCTCCTCCTCTGCCTGGTACTGGCCTTCGTCCTCAGTCGGATCTTGGGCCTCCACCTCCACCTTTTTTATAATAATGATGGCATTTGTTAAGCACTTACTATGTACAAAGCACTGTTCTAAACACTGGGGAGGTTACACGGTGATCAGGTCGTCCCACCGGGGGTGGGGGTGTGTGGCTGACAGTCTTAATCCCCATTTTACCGATGAGGTAACTGAGGCAGAGAGAAGTTAAGTGACTTACCCAAAGTCACACAGCTGACAATTGGCGAAGCTGGAATTTGAACCCATGAACTCTGACACCAAAGTCCGTTCTCTTTTCCAATCAATGAATCAATCAATCGTATTTATTGAGCGCTTACTGTGTGCAGAGCACTGTACTAAGCGCTTGGGAAGTACAAGTCGGCAACATATAGAGACAGTCCCTACCCAACCGTGGGCTCACAGTCTAAAAGGGGGAGACAGAGAACCAAACCAAACATACTAACAAAATAAAATAAATTGATTAGATATGTACAAGTAGAATAAATAAATAGGGTAATGAATATGTACAAACATATCTACATATATACAGGTGGTAGTGGGGGAGAGAAGGAGGTAAGATGGGGAGGATGGAGAGGGGGGACGAGGGGGAGAGGAAGGAAGGGGCTCAGCCTGGGAGGGCTTCCTGGAGGAGGTGAGCTCTCAGTTGGGCCTTGAAGAGAGGAAGAGAGCTAGTTTGGCGGATGGGCAGAGGGAGGGCATTTCAGGTCCGGGGGATGACGTGGGCCGGGGGTCGATGGCGGGACAGGTGAGAACGGTGATTAGATTAGCGGCAGAGCAGCGGAGGGTGCGGGGTGGGCTGTAGAAGGAGAGAAGGGAGGTGAGGTAGGAGGGGGCGAGGTGATGGAGAGCCTTGAAGCCGAGGGTGAGCAGTTTCGGCACGATGTGCAGCTTGATTGAAAGCCACTGGAGATTTTTGAGTAGGGGAGTAATATGCCCAGGGCGTTTCTGGACAAAGACAATCCGGGCAGCAGCATGTAGTATGGATTGAAGTGGGTAGAGACACGAGGATGGGAGATCAGAGAGAAGGCTGATACAGTATTCCAGACGGGATAGGATGAGAGCTTGAACGAGCAGGGTAGCGGTTTGGATGGAGAAGAAAGGGCGGATCTTGGCAATGTTGCGGAGCTGAGATAGGCAGGATTTGGTGACGGCTTGGATGTGAGGGGTGAATGAGAGAGCGGAGTCGAGGATGACACCAAGGTTGCGGGCTTGTGAGACGGGAAGGATGGTAGTGCCTTCAACAGTGATGGTAAAGTCAGGGAGAGAGCAGGGTTTGGGAGGAAAGACAAGGCCCAGGACCGGGAGGCATAGGGGTACCTGGGCCGGGAGGCAGAGGGGAACCAGGACATGGAGGCAGAGGGCCACTAGGGCTGGGAGGCCTATGGGGACTCGGGCCTGGAGGCAGAGAGGGACCAGGGCTAGGAGGCAGAGAGGTTCCTGGGTCTTTAGCCGGGGACCCGTCCCAGGAGGTAGAGGGGACCCAGGGCCGGGATGGAGAGAGACCCAAGGGCCTGGAGGTAGTAGCAGACCAGGGCCGGGATGGTGGCAGGGGGGCGGAAGGGGACCAGGGCCAGGAGGCGGAGGGGGACTAGGGCCAGGAGGCATGGGATACCCGGGCTAGAAGGCCGGTGGGGCCAGGGCCGAGAAATGGGAGGGGCCGGGGCACGGAGGCCTAGGGGGACCAGGGCCGAGAGGCAGAGGGGGACCAGGGCCAGGAGGGCAGAGGGGTACCTGGACCGGGAGACAAGGCGACCAGGGCCGGGAGGTAGAGGGGACCCAGGGCCGGGACAGAGAGACCCAAGGGCGTGGTGGTAGGAGAGCAGGGCCGGGAGACAAAGGGGAACCTGGGCCGGGAGGGAGAGGGGTACGTGGGCCGAAAGACAGGGGAACCAGGGCAGGGAGGCCAAGGGGTACCTGGGCTGGAAGACAAGGGGACCAGGGCCGGGTGGTATAGGGCACCCAGGGCCATGACGGAGAGAGGCTCAAGAACCTGAAAGTAAAAGGATAGCAGGGCCGGGAGGCACAGAGGGACGAGGGCTGTGAGGCAGCAGAGGACCAGGGGAGGGTGGCAGAGGGGGACCCGGGCCGGGAGGCGAAGGGGTACCTGGGATGAGAAGCAGGGGGACAAGGGCAGGGAGGTAGAGGGGTACCTGGGCTGGGAGACAGGGAGATCAGGGCCGGGAGGTAGAGGGGACCCAAGTCCGGGGTGGAGAGATGGAACATGGCCTGGAGAGAGGGACGGTTCCGGGAAGCAGAGGGGGACCAGTGCCAGGAGGCGGGGGGAGGGGGACGAGTTCCCGGAGGCAGAGGGGGACCTGTGCCAGGAGGCAGAGGGGTACCTGGTCCAGAATGCATTGGGGGACCAGGACTAAGAAGCAGGGGGGACCAGGGCAAGGAGGCAGAAGGGGAGCAGGGACGGGAGGCGGAGGGGAACCAGGCCTAGGAGGCAGAGGGGTACCTGAGCCGGGAGAAGGGGACCCAGGGCCGGAGACAGACGGGGTCCAGGGCCAGGTGGCAGAAGGGTACCAGGTCTGGGAGGCAGAGGAGTACCTGGGCTGGAAAGCAGAGGGAGACTAGGGCCGGGAACCAGGGAGACCCGGGCAAGGAGGTAGAGGGGGAGCAGGGCCCGGAGGCAGAGAGGGACCAGGGCAGGGTGGCAGAGGGGGACCAGAGCAGGTTGGTAGAGGGGGACCCGGGCTGGGAGGCAAAGAGGTACCTGGGATGGGAAGCAGAGGGACCAGGGCAGAGAGGTAGACGGATAGCTGGGCTGGGAGACAGGGGGACCAGGGCCGGAAGGTAGAGCCGACCAAAACCTGGGATAGAGAGAGGGACCAGGGCCTGGAGGAAGGAGACCAGGACCAGGAAGTACAGAGGGACACTCTTCATACCCATTTTGCAGATGGGGTAACTGAGGCACTGAGAGGTCAGGTGACTTGCCCAAGATCACACAGCAGACATATGGTGGAAGCGGGATTAAAACCTATTTCCTTCTGACTCTCAGGCCCGTCTTCTATTCTCTTTCTTGGCAACAAGTTAAAGTACTCATCCCATTTAATCTTTGCAGGTTCAGGTCTCTGCTTTCTCAGGCCACCGCCGTCAGTACCGGACAGATTAGGCTTGTAGGGCAGGCCTTGCACTGCCTCAGTTTCCATCTGGGTGGCACTGGCTGGGCCTCAGAAAGTAAGAGGGCAGAACACAGGGAGGCTGGTCTTTGGGGCCTAAGTCAAGCCCATGGCATAGTGGAAAGCACATTTTGCTGGGTTCTTATCCTGGTTCTGCCCCTAACCTACTGGGAGACCTTGGCTGAGTCACTTAACTTCTCTGGACCTCTTTGTCTTACCTGTAAAACGGGGATAAAAATGTCTGCCTCTCCTTCTTTCACAGAGATGTTGGGAGGATAAAATGAGACAACCGACCTGAAAGTGCTTCGGAAAAGTAAAAGCGCTACAGTATTATTATCGTCGTCATCGTGGTATTTTTGAGCCTTTATTATGTGTGAAGCACTATTCTAAGTACTGGGGCGTAGTTAATCAGGTTGAACACAGTCCCAATCACACTGGGACTCATAGTCTAAGCGGGAAGTAGAACAAGTACTTGATCTCTATTTTACAGTTAAGGAAATTAAAGCATAGAGTAGTTAAGTGACTTGCCCAAGGTGTCAAAGCAAGCATCTGAAAGGGCTGGGATTAGAATCCAGGTTCTTTGACTCCCTGGGCCTCGCTCTTTCCACTAGGCCATGCTGCTTCTATGAAAAGTATTCTTGTCTTGTTTTATGCCGACGAGTCGTTTCTGACCCATAGCGACTCCATGGACGCATCTCTCCCAGAACACCCCACTCTCCACCTGCGTTCATTCTGGCAGAGTTTTCTTGGTAAAGATAAGGAAGTGGTTCACCATTGCCTTCTTCTACACGATCAACCTGATTCTCTGCTCTTGACTCTTCTACATATTTACGATTCTATTTATTTTATTTTGTTAATATGTGTTGTTTTGTTGTCTGTCTCAATCAATCAAACGTATTTATTGAGCGCTTACTCTGTGCAGAGCACTGTACTAAGCGCTTGGGAAGTACAAGTTGGCAACATATAGAGACATTCCCTACCCAACCGTGGGCTCGCAGTCTAAAAGGGGGAGACGGAGAAGAAAACCAAACATACTAACAAAATAAAATAAATAGAATAGATATGCACAAGTAAAATAAATAAATAAATAAATAGAGTAATAAATATGTTCAAACATATATACTATATACAGGTGCTGTGGGGAAGGCAAGGAGGTAAGATGGGGGGATGGAGAGGTGGACGAGGGGGAGAGGAAGGAGGGGGCTCGGTCTGGGAAGGCCTCCTGGAGGAGGTGAGCTCTCAGTAGGGCCTTGAAGGGAGGAAGAGAGCTAGCTTGGCGGATGGGCAGAAGGAGGGCATTTCAGGCCCGGGGGATGACGTGGGCCGGGGGTCGATGGCGGGACAGGCGAGAACGAGGTACGATGAGGAGATTAGCGGCAGAGGAGCGGAGGGTGCGGGGAGGGCTGTAGAAAGAGAGAAGGGAGGAGAGGTAGGAGGGGGCGAGGTGATGAAGAGCCTTGAAGCCGAGGGTGAGGAGTTTCTGCCTGATGCGCAGATTGATTGGTAGCCACTGGAGATTTTTGAAGAGGGGAGTAACATGCCCAGACCGTTTCTGTACAAAGACAGTCTGGGCAGCAGCATGAAGTATGGATTGTAGTGGGGAGAGACAAGAGGATGGGAGAACAGAGAGAAGGCTGATGCAGTAGTCCAGACGGGATAGGATGAGAGCTTGAACGAGCAGGGTAACGGTATGGATGGAGAGGAAAGCGCGGATCTTGGCAATGTTGCGGAGCTGAGAACGGCAGGTTTTGGTGACGGCTTGGATTTGAGGGGTGAATGAGAGAGCGGAGTCGAGGATGACACCAAGGTTGCGGGCTTGTGAGACGGGAAGGATGGTAGTGCCGTCAACAGAGATGGGAAAGTCAGGGAGAGGGCAGGGTTTGGGAGGGAAGACAAGGAGGACAAGACCAGGGCTGGGAGGCACAGAGGAACCAGGGCTGGGAGCCAGATGGGGATCAGGGTGGGGAGCCAGAAGGGGACCAGAGCCAGGAGGCAGAGGGGTTCCTGGGCCATGAGGCAAAGTAGGACCAGGGTCGAGAAGTAGGGCGACAAGGGCAGGGAGGCAGAGGGGCACCAGAGTTGTGAGGCTTCGGAGCACCCCGGCCAGGAGGCAGATGGGGACCAGGGCAGGTAGGCAGAGGGGGCCCAGGGCCAGGAGGCACAGGGGTACCTGTGCCCGGTGATGGGGCACTCGGGCTGGGAGGCAGAGGGGGACCAGGGCTGGGAGGCAGATGGGGACCAACATGTACTTCCCAAGCGCTTAGTACAGTGCTCTGCACACAGTAAGCGCTCAATACATACAATTGAATGACTATATATATGCTGAGGATGAATGGGTGTTTATAGGTTTAGACGTAGCATGGCCTAGTGGAAGGAGCATGGGCCTGAGAGTCAAAAGACTCAAACCCTGTCCTCCCATACTTTCCCATCACTGTAGATAGTACCACCATCCTCCCTGTCTCACAAGTCCATAACCTTAATGTTGTCCTTTATTCATCCTCTCATTCAACCCACATACTCAGTATGTAATCAAATGCTGTCGGTTCAACCTCCGTGACATCACTAAATTCTGCCCTTTCTTCTCCATGCAAACTGCTACCGTGTTAACCCAAGTACTTATCCTTTCCTGCTTTAATAATAATAATAATGATGGCATTTGTTAAGCGCTTACTATGTGCAAAGCACTGTTCTAAGCGCTGGGGAGGATACAAGGTGATCAGGTTGTCCCACTTGGGGCTCACAGTCTTCATCACCATTTTACAGATGGGGTCACTGAGGTACAGAGAAGTTAAGCGACTTGCCCAAAGTCACACAGCTGACACTTGACGGAGCTGGGATTTGAACCCATGATCTCTGACTCCCAAGCTCGGGCTCGTTCCACTGAGCCACGCTGCTTCTCAGTGCTTTGAATACTCCTCCTGTCTCTCCCCACTCCAGTCCATACGTCACTCCGCTGCTTCTAGACTGTGAGCCCACTGTTGGGTAGGGACCGTCTCTATATGTTGCCAGCTTGTACTTCCCAAGCGCTTAGTACGGTGCTCTGCACACAGTAAGCGCTCAATAAATACGATCGATGGATGATGGATGGATGGATGGGAGGCAGGGGGACCAGGGCAGGGAGGCAGAGGTGTCCCTGGGCCAGACACACGGGGACCAGAGCCGTGAGGCCGAGGGTGACCAAGGCTGAGGGGCGACGGGGGCGCAGGGACCGGAAGCAGAAGGGAGCCTAGGCCAGGAGACAGGGTCACCACGGACTAGAGGCAGAGGGGGACCAGGGCCAGGAGACGGGCAGCAGGGCCGGGTTGTATATCGGACCCAGGGCTGGGACGGAGAGGGGGACCCAGACCTGGAAGCAGAGGGGGACCCGGGCCTGAAGGCATAGTGGGACTAGGGCAGGTAAGAAGAGGGGGACCAGGGCCAGGAGGCAGAGGGTTACCCGGGCCGGGAAATGGGGGAGCAGCGCTGGGAGGCAGGTGGCGACCAGGGCAGGTAGGCAGAAGGGCTATCTGGGCCGGGAGACGGGGGACCAGGGCTGGGAGGCAGTGGGGGACCACGTCCGGGAGGCAGAGTGGTAGCTGGACCAGGAGGCAGGGGGATCAGGGCAGGGAGGCAGAGGTGTCCCTTGGCCAGACACACGGGGACCAGAGCCGAGAGGCGACGTGGGGCAAGGACCGGGAGGCAGAAGGGAGCCTGGGCCGGGAGACAGGGGGACCACGGCCAAGAGGCAGAGGGGGACCAGGGCCAGGAGGCGGGCAGGAGGGCCGGGTGGTATATCGGACCCAGAGCTGGGACGGAGAGGGGGACACAGACCTGTAGGCAGAGGGGGACCCGGGCCTGGAGACACAGTGGGACCAGGGCAGGTAGGAAGAGGGGCACCAGGGCCAGAAGGCAGAGGGGTACCTGGACCAGGAGACAGGGGGACCAGGGCTGAATGACAGAGGGGAACCAGGGCCAGGAGGCAGATGGGGACCAGGATGGTTAGGCAGAGGGGGACCAGGGCCCGGAGGCAGAGTGGTACCGAGGCCGGGAGACAGGGGGATTAGGGCCAGGAGGCAGAGGGTTAACTGGGCCGAGAGAAGGGAAACTAGGTCCAGGAGGCAAAGGGTGACCAGGGCCAGGAGTCAGAGGCGTAACTGGGCCGGGAGGCAGAGAGGGACCAGGGCTGGGAGGCAGCAGGGACCAGGGTAGGGAAGCAGAGGGGTATCTGGGCCAGTAAATGGGGACCAGGACCGATAGGCAGGGGGGACCCAGGGCCGGGAAGGAGAGAAATCCAAGGGTCTGGAGGCAGAGGGGAATCAGGGCCGAGAAGCGGGAGAGACTAGGACGGGGAGGGGGCAGAGGGGGACCAGGGCCAGGAGGCAGAGGTGGACTATGGCCGGGAGACAGAGGGGTACCTGGACTGGGAAACGGGTCCAGGCCCAGGAGGTAGAGGTGTACCAGGGCCAGGAGATAGGGAGACCAGGGCCGGTTGGTAGAGGGGACCCAGGGCTGAGAAGGAGAGAGACCCAAGGGCCTGGAGGTAGAGGGAAATTAGGGCCGGGTGGCACAGAGAGACCAGGGCTGGGAGGCAAGAGGGACAAGGGCTGGGAGGCAGAAGGGTACCTGGGCCGGAAGATAAGGGGACCAGGGCCGGGAGGCAGAGGGGTACCTGGACCGGGAGATGGGGTACCAGATGGGGAAAAGGGGCCAGGATGCAGCCAGGAGGCGACAAGGTACCTAGGCCGAGAGTCAGAGGGGAAATCGGGCTGAGAGATGGGGGAGACCAGGGCAGGGAGGTAGAGGGTGACCAGAGCTGGGTAGCAGAGGGGGAGCAGGGCCTGGAGTCAGAGGGGAACCAGGGCCGGGAGGATGAGGTGGACCATGGCCGGGAGGCAGAGATGTACCATGGCCGGGAGGTAGAGGGGTACCTGGGTCAGGAGGCAGGGAGACCAGAGTGGGCAGGTAGAGGGGACCCAGGGCTGCAACGGAGTGCAAGACCAGGGCCTTGAGGTCGAGGGAATCCAGGGCCGGGAGGCACAGAGGAAGCGGGGAGAAGGAAGACAGGTGGACCAGGTCCGAGAGGCAAGGGGACCTAGGCCGCGAGTTAGAGGGAACTCTAAGGGTTAGAGGGTCCGAGAGGCAGCGGAGACCAGGGCAGGGAGGCAGAGGGCGACCATTGCCAGGAGGCAGAGGGGGACCAGGGTCGTGAGTCAGAGGCGGTCCAGGGACGGGAGGTAGAGGTAGACCATGGCCGGGAGGCAGAGTGGTACCTGGACTGGGAAACAGGGGGACCAGCTCCGGGAGGTAGAGAGGTACCTGGACCAGGAGACAGGCAGACCAGAGCGGGCAGATAGAGGGGATCCAGGGCAGCGATGGAGAGAAGGACCAGGGTCCGGAGGTGGAGGGAGAACAGTGCTGTGAAGCACAGAGTGACTTGGGCCGGGAAGCAGAGGGGATCCTAGGCGGGGACGCAGAGGGGGACCAGGGCCAGGAGGCAGAGGGTTACCTAGGCCAGGAGATGGGGGACCAGGGCCAGGAGGTAAGGGTGATCCAGGGCCGGGATGGGGAGGAACCCACGGGCCTTGATGTAGAAGGAGACCAGGGCCGGGAGGCAGATGGGGACCCGGGCCAGAAGGCAGAAGGGTACCTGGACCGGGAGACACAGGGACCAGAGCCTGGAGATAGAGGGGTACCTAGGCTTGGAGATAGGGTGCCAGGGCTGGAAGGCAGAGTGGGACCAGGGCCAGGAGCCAGAGGGGCACCAGGGACAGCAGGCAGAAGGGTACCTGGGGTGGGAGACAGGAGAACCAGGGCCGGGAGGCAGAGGGGTACCTGGACCGGGAGATGGGGTACCAGATGGGGAAAAGGGGCCAGGATACAGCCAGGAGGCGACAAGGTACCTAGGCCGAGAGTCAGAGGGGAAATCGGGCTGAGAGATGGGGGAGACCAGGGCAGGGAGGTAGAGGGTGACCAGAGCTGGGTAGCAGAGGGGGAGCAGGGCCTGGAGTCAGAGGGGAACCAGGGCCGGGAGGATGAGGTGGACCATGGCCAGGAGGCAGAGATGTACCATGGCCGGGAGGTAGAGGGGTACCTGGGTCAGGAGACAGGGAGACCAGAGTGGGCAGGTAGAGGGGACCCAGGGCTGCAACGGAGTGCAGGACCAGGGCCTTGAGGTCGAGGGAGTCCAGGGCCGGGAGGCACAGAGGAAGCAGGGAGAAGGAAGACAGGTGGACCAGGTCCGAGAGGCAAGGGGACCTAGGCCGCGAGTTAGAGGGAACTCTGGCGGGATGGAGAGAGGGGACAGGGCATGGAGGTAGAGGGAGATCAGTGCTGGCAGGCACAGGGGAACCGGGGATTGGAAGCAGAGGGGGAGCAGCGCAGTGAGGCAGAGGGTTCCCTGGGCCTGGAGACAGGGGGACCAAGGCCGAGAGGCTGAGTGGGACCAGGGCCGAGAGGCAGGGGTGGATCAAAGCAGGGCGGCAGAGGGGGACAGGGACCGGGAGGCAGAGGGGTGCCTGGGCCAGGAAACGAGAATGACCACCAGGAGGTCAGCAGGCAAAAACTCCTCACCCTCGGCTTCAAGGCTCTCCATCACCTCGTTCCCTCCTACCTCACCTCTCTTCTCTCCTTCTACAGCCCAGCCCGCACACTCCACTCCTCTGTCGCTAATCTCCTCACTGTGCCTCGTTCTCTCCTCTCCCGCCGTCGACCCCCGGCCCACGTCATCCCCCTGGCTTGGAATGCCCTCCCTCCGCACTTTCGCCAAGCTAGCTCTCTTCCTCCTTCAAAGCTCACCTTCTCCACGAGGACTTCCCAGACTGAGCCCCCTCCTTCCTCTCCCTCTCCTCCCCCTCCCCATCCCCCCGCCTTACCTCCTTCCCACCCCACAGCACCTGTATATATGTATATATGTTTGTGCGTATTTATTACTCTATTTATTCATTTTATTTGTACATATTTATTCTATTTATTTGACTTTGTTAAAATACTTTGTTCTGTTCTCTGTCTCCCCCTTCTAGACTGTGAGCCCGCTGTTGGGTAGGGACCGTCTCTATATGTTGCCAACTTGTGCTTCTCAAGCGCTTAGTCCAGTGCCCTGCACACAGTAAGCACTCAATAAATACGATTGAATGAATGAATGAGGCAGAGGGGGACCAGGGTCGGGAGACGGGCAGCAGGGCTGGGTGGTATATCTGACCCGGGGCTGGGATGGAAAGGGGGACACGGGCCTGGAGGCAGAGGGGTACCAGGGCCTGGAGGCATAATGGGACCAGGGCAGGTAAGCAGAGGGGGACCAGGGCTAAAAGACAGAGGGGTACCTGGGCCGGGAGACAGGGGGATTAGGTCCAGGAGGCAGAGGGGAACCTGGGCCGGGAGACAGGAGGACCAGCGCCGAAAGGCAGAGGGGAACCTGGACTGAGATGCAGGTGGGAACCACGGCAGGGAGGCAATGGGGGACCAGGACCAGGAGGCAGAGGGAGACCATGGCAGGGAGGCACAGTGGGACCAGGGCCGGGAGGCAGAGGGGTACGTGGGTCGGGGGACAGGCGGATCAGGGCCGCAGATAGAGGGGAACCGGGGCCGGGACGGTGTGAGACCCAAGGGACTGGAGGTAGAAGGAGACCAGAACTGGGAAGCACCGAGGGACCAGGGCCGGGAGCCAGAGGGAGCCTGGAGCAGGGCGGCAGAGGGGGACCAGGGCAAGGAGAGCTGAATGGTCCCTGGGCCTGGAGACAAGGCGACCAGGGCCTGGAGGTAGAGGGGAGCCAGGGCCGGGGAGGAGAGAGACCCAAGGGCCTGGAGGTGGAAGGAGACCAGGGTCTGGTGGCACAGAGGGTCCAGGGCCGGGCGGCAGAGGGGGACCAGGACAGGGCGGCAGAAGGGTACCAGGGCCAGGAAGCAGTGTGGGACCTGGGCCATGACACAGAGGGACCGGAACAGTGAGGCAGAAGGGTACCTTGGCCAGGAGACCGGGGACCAGGCCTGGGACGTAGTGGGGGACCAGGGCTGAGAGGTGAGGTGGACTGGGGCAGGGATGCATAGGGGAACAAGGCGCCGGGAGGTAGAGGGAACCCTGGGCTGTGACGGAGAGAGACCCGAGGTCCTGAAGGTGGAAGAAAAACAGGTCCGGGAGGCACTTATGGACGAGGCTGGGAGGAAGAAGGGGACCAGGGCTGGGAGGCAGAGGGGACCCAGTGCCAGGACGGAAAGAGACCCAAGGGCCTGGAGGTAGAAGAAGACGGGGCCCGGGAGACACAGAGCTACCAGGGCCGGGAGGCAGAGGTGGACCAGGGCAATGTGGCAGAAGGCGACCGTGGCCAGGAGGCAGAGGGTTTCTTGGGCTGGGTGACGGGGGATCAGGGCCTGGAGGAAGAGGAGGACCAGGGCCGGGATTTAATGGGGTACCTGGCCGGGAGGCATAGGGGGACCAGTGCCAGTAGGCAGAGGAGTACCTGGGCCAGAAGACAGGCGGACCAGGGCAGGGAGGCAGAGGGGTACCTGGGCCCAGAGACAGAGGAACCAGGGTCAGGAGGCAGAGGGGGACCAGGGAAGGCGGCGGAGTGGTACCAGGGCCATGTCACAGAGTGATTAGGTCAGGAAGGCAGAGGGGTACCTTGGCCAGAAGACAGAGGAATCAGGGTCGGGAGGTAGAGGGGAACGAGGGCTAAGAGGCGGTGCGGACTGGGGCAGGGAGGCATAGGGGACCAGGGCTAGGAGGTAGAAGGGACCCTGGGCTAGGACGGAGAGAGACCCAGGGACTTGAAGGTAGAAGAAAAATAGGTCAGGGAGGCACTTAGGGACGAGAGCCAGGAGGAAGAGGGGGACCAGGGCAGGGTGGCATAGGGGAACCAGGGCCCCAGGGAACCCTGGGTGACATGGGAGGGCCAGGTCAGAGGGGTACCTGGGCCAGGAGACGGGGGACCAGGGCCTGGAGGTAGAAGGAGACCAGGGCCGGGAGCCACAGAGCTACCAGGGCCGGGAGGCAGAGGAGGCCCAGGGCAACGCGGCAGGAGGGGGCCATGACTAGTGCGTTACCTGGGTCGGGAGACAGGGGGCCAGGGCCGGGAGGAAGAGGGGTATCTGGGCCAGGAAACAGAGTGACCAGGGCGAATTGGCAGAGGGGTACAAGGGCCGAGACGCAGCCCCCTGCGTCTGGGATCAGGGCCAGGAGGCAGTGAGGTACCTGGGCCGGGAGGCAGAGGGGTACCAGGGCCGAGACACAGTGGGTGGATCAGGGCCAGGAGACAGAGGGTCACCTGGGCTGGGAAGCGGGTTCCAGGGCTGGGAGGCAGAGGGGGACCAGGGCTAGGAGGCAGTGCGGTACCTGGGCCGGGAGGCAGAAGGGGACTAGGGCTGAGAGGCGGGAGGTACCAGGGCAGAGAGGCAGCGAGAGACCAGGACTGGGAGGCAGAGGGGGATCTGGGTCCTGGTCCTGGTCCTGGGACCTGGGACCTGGGACCTGGGTCTCCTGGGGGACCAGGAGACGGGGGACCAGGGCCTGGAGGTAGAAGGAGACCAGGGCCGGGAGCCACAGAGCTACCAGGGCCGGGAGACAGAAGAGGCCCAGGGCAACGCGGCAGGAGGGGGCCATGACTAGTGCGTTACCTGGGTCGGGAGACAGGGGACCAGGGCCGGGAGGAAGAGGGCTATCTGGGTCAGGAAACAGAGTGACCAGGGCCGATTGGCAGAAGGGTACAAGGGCCGAGACGCAGGGGCGGATCAGGGCCAGGAGGCAGTGCGGTACCTGGGCCGGGAGGCACAGGGGTACCAGGGCCGAGGCACAGGGGTACCAGGGCCGAGGCACAGGGGTACCAGGGCCGAGACACAGTGAGTGGATCAGCGCCAGGAGGCAGAGGGTCACCTGGGCTGGGAAACGAGTTCCAGAGCTGGGAGGCAGAGGGGGACCAGGGCTAGGAGGCAGTGCGGTACCTGGGCAGCGAGGCAGAAGGGGACTAGGGCTGAGAGGCGGGAGGTACCAGGGCAGAGAGGCAGCGGGGGACCAGGACTGGGAGACAGAGGGGGACCTGGGTCGGTAAGTGGAGAGGATCCAAGGCTAGGAGGCAGAGGGGTGCCTGGACCGGGAAACAAAGGGACCAGGGCTAGGAGGTAGTGGGGTACCTGGACCAGAGGTCATGGGGACCAGGGCTGGTTGGTAGAGGGGACCCAGAGCTGGGAAGGAGAGAGACCCCAAGGCCTGGAGGTAGAGGGAGACCAGGGCCGGGAGGTACAGAGGGACTAGGACTGGGAGACAGAGGGGGACCAGGGCGGGGAGGCAGAGGGGGACCTGGGCCAGGAGATAGGGGAACGGCAGACGGGAGGCAGAAGGGTACCTGGGCCGGCAGTCAGGAGGACCAGGGCCAAGCAGCAGAGGGAGACCAGGGCCGGGAGGCAGGGGGACCAGGGCCAGGAGGCAGCGGGGTACCTTGGCCTGGAGACAGGGGGACAAGGGCTGGGGCTGGGGGGTAGAGGGATTACCTGGGCCAGGAGACCCGGGGACCAGGGTCGGTAGGTGGAGGGGTACTTGGGCCCATAGTCAGAGGGACCAGGGCCAAGAAGCAGAGGGGGATCACAGCCGAGGCAGAGGGGTACCAGGGTCGGGACACAGGGGGGAATCTGAGCCGGGAGGCAGAGGGGCACCTGGGCTGGGAGACGGGGTTCAGGGCTGGGAGGCAGAGGAGTTCCTGGGGTGGGAGACTGGGGACCAGGGTGGGGAGGCAGAGGGGACCAGGACCGGGAGGCCGAGGAGGACCAGGGCCAGGAGGCAGAGGGGTACCTGGGCTGGGAGATGGGGGACCAATTTCGGGAAGCAGAGGGGACCAGGGCCGGGAGGCAGAGGGGCACCATGGCCCGGAAACGGGGACCACGATCGAGAGGCAGAGGGGGACCAGAGCCAGGGGGCAAAGGGGTACCTGGGCCCAGTGGCAAAGGGGGACCAGGGCCGAGAAGTGGGGGGGCAGGGTCGGGGCGCAGAGGGGCCGAGAGACGGGGCCGAGGGCCGAGAAGCGGTGGAGACAAGGTCAGGGAGGCAGAGGGGTGTCAGGGCCGGAAGAAAGAGGGGGACCAGGGCCGTTAGACAGAGGTACCAGGACCGGGAGGCAGAGGGGTACCTGGGCTGGGAGACGGGCACCAGTGCTGGGAGTCAGAGGGGTACCTGTGCCCGGAGACAGTGGGATTAGGGCTGAGAAGCAGAGGGTAGCCAGGGCTGAGAGGCGGGGGGTCACCAGGTGAGAGAGGCAGAAGCGGACCAGGGCCAGGAAGCAGAGGGGGACCAGGACGTGAACGCAGAGAGGGACCAGGGCCGGGAGACAGAGTGGGACCAGGGCTGGGAGGCAGAGGGGGACCAGAGCACGGAAACGGGGATCAGGCTGGCAGGCAGAGGGGTATTTCCCTGCCCTTGTCCTTCCCCTGCTTCTCGGGAGTAAAGGAGAACTAGAGCCGAAATCCAGAGGGGAACCAGGGCCAGAAGGTAGAGGGGACCCAGGGCTGGGGGAGAGAGGCCCAAGGGTTTGGAAGTAGAGGGAGACTAGGGCTGGGAGGCCCAGAGGTACCAGGGCCTGGATGCACAGAGGAACCTGGGCCGGAAGACAGATGGGGCCCATTGCCAGGAGGCAGAGGGGTACCTGGGCCAGGAGACCAGGGGACCACGGTGTGGAGGTAGAGAGGTACCTGGGCCGGGAGACAGGGCGACTATGGCCTGGAGGGACTAGGCTGGGAGACCGGGGAACCAGGGCCGAGAGGTACAGGGTACCCAGGGCTGCCACGGAGAAAGACCCAAGGACTTGGAGGTAGAAGGAGACCAGGGCAGGGAGGCACAGAGGAGCCAGGGCCGGGTGGCAGAGGGGCCCTGGGTCAGTAGTCAGAGGGTGACCACGGCCGGGAGGCAGAGGCGTACCTGGACCGGGAAACAAAGGGACTCAGACCGGGAGGTAATGGGCTACCTGGGCCGAAGGTCATGGGGACCAGGAGCAGTTGGTAGAGGGGAACCAGGGCTGTGAAGGAGAGGGCGCAGGCCCTGGAAGTAGAGGGGCACCTGGGAGGGAGGGAGAGGGGGACCAGGGCCAGGAAGCAGAGGGGTACCTGGGCCGGGAGACGGGGGATCCATGGCCTGGAGGCAGAGGGGTACCTGGGCCGGCAGTCAGGGGAACCAGGGCTGAGTGGCAGAGGGGGACCAGGACCGAGAGACGCGGGGAACCCGGGCCGGGAAGCAGAGCGGGACTAGGGCCGGGAGACAGAGTAGTAACTGGGCCGGGAGACAGGGAGACCAGAGATGGATGGCAGTGGGGAACCTGGCCCGGGAGGCAGCGTGGGACCAGGGCCGGGAGGCATGCGGATACCTGGCCTGGAAGATATTGGTACCAGGGCCGGGAAGTAGAGAAGACCCAGGGCCTGGAGGTAGAGGGAGACCAGGGCCGGGAAGCAACGAGGGACCAGGGCCCAGAGGCAGAGGGAGATCACGGCAGGGCGGCAGAAGGGGAGTAAGGCCAGGAGGCAGAGGGATACATGGGCTGGGAGGCAGAGGGTTACCTCGGCTGGGAGACAGAGGGGGGCCAGGGCAGGGGTGCAGAGGGGTACCTGGGCCAGGAGATGGGGACCAGTGTTGGAAGGTAGAGGGGAACCAGGTCCGGGACGGAGAGAGACCCAAGGGCCTGGAAGTAGAGGAAAACTGAGGCCGGGAGGCACAGAGGGACCTGGGCCGGGTGGCAGATGGGGACCGGGGCCAGGAGGCAGAGGGGTACCTGGGCCAGAAGACCCGGGGACCAGGGCCTGGAGGTAGAGGGGACACAGGGCTGGGATGCAGAAGGGGACCAGGGCCGGGAGGCAGAGGAAGACCAGGGCCAGGAGGCAGAGAGTTTCCTGAGCCAGGAGGCAGACGGGAATCAGGGCCGATAAGCTGAGGGGACCAGGGTATGGAGGCAGAGGGGTTACCTGGGCCAGGAGCCCCTGAGACCAGGGTCGGGAGGTAGGGAGGTACCTGGGCCGGGAGACAGGGGGACCAGGGCCAGGAGGTAAAGGGGTACCTGGGCCCATAGACAGAGGGACCAGAGCCGAGAGGCAGAGGGGGACCAAGGCCAGGAAGCAGTGAGGTACATGTGCCTGGAGGCAGAGGGGAACCAGGGCTGAGAGGGGGGAGTGACCATGGCAGGGAGGCAGAGGGGTCCTGGGTCAGGAGACAGGGGGCCCAGGACCAGATCAGGCCAGGGCCAGAAGGTGGAGGGGAACCAGGGCCAGGAGGCCGAGGGGTACCTGGGTCTGGAGACGGGGACCAGGGCCAGGAGTTAGAGGGTACCTAGGGCCGGGATGGAGAGAGACCCAAGTGCCTGGAGGTAGAAGGAGACAAGGGCCGGGAGGAAGAGGGGGACCAGGGCTGTGCGGCAGTGGGGACTAGGGCCAGGAGGCAGAGGGGGACCAGGGCCGGGCGGCAGGGGGCAACCAGGGCCGGGAGGCAGAGAGTTACCCGGGCTGGGAGACGGGGGATCAGGGCCGGGAGGTAGAGGGGAACCAGAACCGGAACAGAGATAGACCAAAGGGCCTGGAAGTAGAAGGAGGCTAGGGCTGGGAGGCCCAGAGGGACCAGGGCCTGAAGGTAGAGGGGGACCAGGGCCAGGAGGCAGAGGGGTACCAGGGTCAGGAGATGGGGAGATCAGGGCCGAGAGATAGAGGAGACCCAGGGCTGGGACGGAGAGAGACCCAAGGTCTTGGAGGTAGAATGAGACCAGAGCCGGGAGGCACAGGGAGACCAGGGCCCGGGCCCAGGGCCGGGAGGCAGAGGGCTGGCTGGGCCAGGAAACAGCGGGACCAGTGCTAAGAAGGAGGGGGGACCAGAGCAGGGAGGTAGAGTGGACCCAGGGCCAGGATGCAGAGGGGACCCAGGGCCGGGAGGCAGAGGGCTGGCTGGGCCAGGAAACAGCGGGTCCAGTACCGAGAAGTAGGAGGGACCAGAGCAGGGAGGTAGAGGGGGACCAGGGCCGGGAGGCAGAGGGGGCCCAGGGCCGGGAGGTAGAGAGGTACCTGGGCCCGGAGGTAGACGGGACCAGGGGCCGGGACAGAGAGAGACACTAGGGCCTGGAGATCTGTCTGTTCCTGGGAGACCAGGAACAGGAGGCACAGAGGGTCCAGGCCTGGGCGGCACAGAGGGACCAGGGCCTGGAGGCAGAGAGCTACCTGGGCTGGGAGACAGGGGGAGCAGGGCCTGAAGGCAGAGGGGTACCTGGGCCGGGAGACAGGGGGACCACGGCCGAGTGGCAGAGGGGGACGATGGCCAAGAGGCAGAGGGGTACCAGGGCTGAGACGCAGAGGGGGACCAGGGCCGGGGGGCAGAGGGGGACCAGGGCCGGGACAGAGAGAGACTCCAGGGCCTGGAAGTAGAAAGAGGCAAGGGCCGAAAGGCACAAAGGGACCAGGGCCGGGAGGCAGAGGGGACCCGGGGCTGGGCGGCAGAAGAGGACCAGGGCCAGGAGGCAGAGGGGTTCCTGGGCCGGAAGGCATAGGGGATCCAGGGCCGAGAAGCAGGGATGGCCAAAGGCAAGGAGGCAGATTGGATCTGGGCCGCAAGGCAGAGGAGGACCAGGGCCGGAAGGCAGAGGGTTACCTGGATCGGGATACGGGGGACCAGGGCCGGGAGGTAAAGGGGAACCAGCTCCGCGACGGAGAGAGACCCAAGGGCCTGGAAGCAGAAGGAGACAAGGGCCAGGAGGCACAGAGGGATCAGGCCCAGGGGGCAGAAGGGGACCAGGGCTGGGCGGCAAATGGGGACCAGGGCCAGGAGGCAGAGGGGGACCAGGGCCAGGAGGCAGAGGGGGACCAGGGCCGAGAAACTGGGGTGACCAGGGCAGGGAGGCATATGGGACCTGGGTCGGGAGGCAGAGTGGTACCTGGGTCAGGAGACAGGGGGACCAGGGCCGAGAGGTAGAGGGGAACCAGGGCCAGGACGGAGAGACTCCCAAGGATCTGGAGGTAGAGGGGACCCAGGGCCGGGAGGCAGAGGGGACCAGGGCCCGGAGGTAGAGGGGGACCAGGGCCAAGAGGCAGGGGGATACCTGGACCAGGAGGCAGAGGGAGACCAGGGCCGGGAGGCAGACTGGTAACTGGGTCAGGAGACAGGGGGACCAGTGCCAGGAGGCAGAAGATTACCTGAGTCTGGAGATAGGGGGACGTGGGCCGGGAGACAGGGGGGACCCAGGGCCAGGACAGAGAGTGACCCTAGAGCCTCTAGGTAGAAGGAGACAAGGGCCGGGAGGCACACAGGGACCAGGCCCAGGGGGCAGAAGGGGACCACCAGGGCTGGGCGGCAAAGGGCGACCAGGGTCAGGAGGCAGAGGGGGACCAGGGCAAGGAGGCAGAGGGGAACCAGGGCCGAGAAGCTGGGGTGACCAGGGCAGGGAGGCATATGGGACCTGGGCCGGGAGTAGAGTGGTACCTGGGTCAGGAGACAGGGGGACCAGGGCCGAGAGGTAGAGGGGAACCAGGGACAGGACTCAGAGGGGTACCTGGTTCTGGGGACATTGGGACTAGGGCCGGGAGGTAGAGGGGAACCAGGGCCGGGACGGAGACACCCAAGGATCTGGAGTTAGAGGGGACCCAGGGCCGGGAGGCAGAGGGGGACCAGGGCCAAGAGGCAGGGGGATACCTGGGCCAGGAGGCAGAGGGAGACCAGAGCCGGGAGGCAGACTGGTAACTGGGTCAGGAGACAGGGGGACCAGTGCCAGGAGGCAGAAGGTTACCTGAGTCTGGAGATAGGGGGACGTGGGCCGGGAGACAGAGGGGACCCAGGGCCAGGACAGAGAGTGACCCTAGAGCCTCTAGGTAGAAGGAGACAAGGGCCGGGAGGCACATAGGGACCAGGCCCAGGGGGCAGAAGGGGACCACCAGGGCTGGGCGGCAAAAGGCGACCAGGGCCAGGAGGCAGAGGGGGTCCAGGGCCAGGAGGCAGAGGGGAACCAGGGCCGAGAAGCTGGGGTGACCAGGGCAGGGAGGCATATGGGACCTGGGCCGGGAGCAGAGTGGTACCTGGGTCAGGAGACAGGGGGACCAGGGCCAAGAGGTAGAGGGGAGCCAGGGACAGGACTCAGAGGGGTACCTGGTTCTGGAGACATTGGGACTAGGGCCGGGAGGTAGAGGGGAACCAGGGCCGGGACGGAGACACCCAAGGATCTGGAGTTAGAGGGGACCCAGGGCCGGGAGGCAGAGGGGACCAGGTCTCGGAGGTAGAGGGGGACCAGGGCCAAAACGTAGGGGGATACCTGGGCCAGGAGGCAGAGGGAGACCAGAGCCGGGAGGCAGACTGGTAACTGGGGGTTAGGAGACAGGGGGACCAGTGCCAGGAGGCAGAGGGTTACCTGGGTCTGGAGATAGGGGGACCAGTGCCAGGAGGCAGAGGGTTACCTGGGTCTGGAGATAGGGGGACGTGGGCCGGAAGGTAGAGGGGACCCAGGGCCAGGACAGAGAGTGACCCACGAGCCTGTAGGTAGAAGTAGACGAGGGCCGGGAGGCACAGAGGGAGACAGAGGGAGAGCAGGGCTGGGCGGCAGAGGGAAACCTGAGCCAGGAGACAGAGGGGTACCTGGGCCGGCAGGCGGAGGGTGGGAACATGGACGGGAGGCAAAGGGGGACCAGTACCGGGATTCAGAGGGGGACCAGTACAGGGATTCAGAGGGGGACCAGGTACAGGAGGCTGAGGGGTACCTGGGACGGGAGGCAGAGGGATAGCTGGGTCAGGAGTCAGGGGGACCAGTGCTGGGAGGTAGAGGGGAACCAGGGCCAGGAGGCAGAGGGGTACCCGGGTCAGGATGCAGGGGGACCAGTGCTGGGAGGTAGAGGGGAACCAGGGTCAGGAGGCAGAGGGGTACCTGGGTCTGGAGATAGGGGGACCACGGCTGGGAGGTAGAGGGGACCCAGGGCCGGGATGGAGAGTGACTCAAGGGGCTGTAGATAGAAGGAGACAGGGGCCGGGAGGCACAGAGGGACCAGGGCCGGGAGACAGAGGGGGAGCAGGGCTGGGCGGCAGAGCGGGACCTGGGCCGGGAGACAGAGGGGTACCTGGGACGGTGGACACAGGATAACCAGGGCCGAGAGGTAGAGGGGTCATGGCCGAGGCAAAGGGTCAGGAGGTTTAAAGGTCTTCATCCCTATTTCACAGACGGGGAACTGGGGCCCATTGAGGTTGAGTGACTTGTCCAAGGTCACACGGCTGACAAGTGGCGGAGTGGGCATTTGAACACATGACCTCTGACTCCAAAGCCCGTACTCTTTCGACGGAGCCACGCTGACCATAAAAAAGGGGCAAGGCGGTACGGCTGGGGCCTTTGTCAACCTTCCCATGTCCAAAGCCGAGCCTTGCTGGGGCGGGGGGAGGCTGGCACTCCCCAGGTGGGGTGGGGTGGGGTGGGGGAAGCAGCGGCTGTGGTTGGGCTGATAAGCGCCCTCCTTCCTCAGACTGAGCCCCCTCCTTCCTCTCCCCCTCCTCCCCCTCCCCATCCCCCCGCCTTACCTCCTTCCCCTCCCCACAGCACCTGTGTATATGTATATATGTTTGTACATATTTATTACTCTATTAATTTTATTTGTACATATTTATTCTATTTATTTTATTTTGCTAATATGTTTTGTTTTCTTGTCTGTCTCCCCCTTCTAGACTGTGAGCCCGCTGTTGGGTAGGGACCGTCTCTAGATGTTGCCAACTTGTACTTCCCAAGCGCTTAGTACAGTGCTCTGCACACAGTAAGCGCTCAGTAAATACGATTGAATGAATGAATGAATGAATAAAGGGAGCAGGGCCAGGAGGCAGAAAGTCACCAGGGCCTGGAGGCAGAGAGGGACGAGGGCCAGGAGGCAGAGGGGTACCTGGGCCCCGAGACGGGGGAACCTAGGTCGGGAGGTAGAGGGGACCCAGGGCCAGGACGGAGACAGGGGCCAGGGCCTGGAGATAGAGGGAGACCATGGCTGGCAGAGCAGGGGGACCAGGGCCTGGAGGTAGAGTGGTACCTGGGCCGGGAGACAGGGGTACCGGGGCCGGGAGGCAGAGTGGGACCAGGGTCGGGAGGTAGAATGGGACCAGGGTGGGGAGGCAGAGGGGGATCAGGGCCGGGAGCCAGAGTGGTACCTGGGCTGGGAGACAGGGGGACCAGGGCTGGGAGGTGGAGGGGTAACTGAGCCGAGAGATGGGGGATCAGGGCCGGGAGGCAGAGAGTAACCATGGCCAGGAGCCAGAGGCGTAACTGCGCCGGGAGATAGAGAGGGACCAGGGCCGGGAAGTTCGGGGGACCTGGACCAGTAGATAGAGGGGGACCTGGACCGGGAGACAGGAGGACAAGGGCTGAGAAGCAGAGCGGGACCATGGCCGAGAGGTAGGGGGTGACCAGGTCATCGACGCAGAGGCTGACCAGGCCCGGGAGGCAGAGGGGTACCTGGGCTAGTAGGCAAAGGGAGACCAGGGCGGAGATGCGGGGGTCACAAGGGCAGGGAGGCAGAGGGGTGCCAGGGCCGGGAGGCAGAGGTGGACCTGGGTTGGGAGGTCGAAGGGAACCAGGACCTGAAAGCAGAGAGGGACCAAGGCTTAGAGGCAGAGGGGCACCTAGGCCGGGAGACAGGGGGACAAGGGCAGGTAGGCAGAGGGGTCCAGTGCAGTACCTAGGCCGGAAGACAGGGGGACAAGGGCCGGGAGGTAGAAGCGGTCCAGGGTGGGGAGGCAGAAGGTGACCAGGGCCGGGAGGTAGAGGGGAACCTGGGCCGGAAGACAGGGGAACCAGGGCTGAGAGTCAGAGGGGGATCAGGGCAGGGAGAGAGGGGGACCAGGGCCGAGAAGCAGAGGGGCACCAGGGCCGGGAGACAGATGGGGACCTGGGCGGATAAGCAGAGGGGGACCAGGGCCAGGAGGAAGAGGGGTACCTACGCCGGGAGACAGGGGGACCATGTCCAGGAGGTAGAGGGTACAGAGGGTCAGGACAGAGACTCACCCAAGGGCCTGTAGGTTGCAGGAAACCAAGGCTAGCAGGCCGTGGGGGACAAGGGCCGGGAAGCACAGAGGGACCAGGGCCAGGAAGCAGAAGGTTACCTGGGCTGGAAGGCAGAGGGGGACCAGGGTCGAGAAACTGGGGGGACAATGGCAGGGAGGCAGATGGGGACCAGGGCCGGGAGACAGACGGTAACCAGGGCCAGGAAGTAGAGAGGTACCTAGGCCGGGCGGCGGGGGACCAGGGCAGGGACCTCTGCCTCCTGGCCCTGGTCCCCCTCTACCTCCCAACACTGGTCCCTTTGAGCCTCCCAGCCCGCCCCCCGCCCCCGTCTCCTGGCCCAGGTACCCTTCTGCCTCCCGTCTCTGGTCCCCTGTCTAAGGGACCTGGTTTCCCTCTGCCGCCGTGACCTTGTCCCCCATGCTCCTCGGCCCTGGTCCCACTTTGCGTCCCGGCCCAGGTACCCCTCTGCCTCCTGGCCCTGCTTCCCCTCTGCCTTCCGGCCCTGGTCCACCGTCTCCCGGCCCGGGTACTCCTCTGCCTCCTGGCCCAGGTCACCCCCAGGTCCCTGCCCAGGTCACCCCCACCCTCCCTGCCCTGGTCCCCTTCTGCCTCCCTGCCCTGGTCCTCCCCTCCTCTTGGCCCTGGTCCCCCCGGCCACCCTACCTTGGTCCCCATCTGCCTCCCGTCCCTGGTTCCCCTGTGCCTGACAGCCCTAGTTCCCCTTTAGTTCCAAGAAGCAGGGAGCCAAGGGCAGGGAAACAGGAACCAATCAGCCCACAGGACCTGGTCCCCGTTTCCCAGCCCCGGCCCCCCTCTACCTCCCCACCCTGGTCCCCCGTCTCCCGACCCAAGTACCCCTCTGCCTCCTGGTCCTGGTCCCCAGCTGCTTCCAGGACCTGGTCCACCTCTGGCTCACTGCCCTTGTCCCCTGCCTCTTCTCGGCCCTGATCCCCTTTTTCCCTAGGGCCCAGGTTCCCCTCTGCCTCCAGGCCCTGGCCCCCCTCAGCCTCCAAGCCCTGATCCGCCATCTCCCGGCCCAGGTACCCCGCTTCTTCCTGGCCCTGGTCCTCCACGGCCTCCTGGTCCTGGTCGTCCTCTGCCTCCCGGCCTTTGGTCCCCTCAAACCTCCAGCCATGGTCCCTCTATGTCCTGGCCCTAGACCCCCTGTGCCTCCCAGCCCTGGTCACCCTCTGCCTCCCTGCTTTGGTCGCCCCCTGCCTTACACCCCTGGTCCCTCTCTTTCGGCCCTGGTTCCCCTTTACTTCTGAGAAGCGGGGGGTACAAGGGCAGGGAGACAGTGGTACCACTATGCCTGTCTGCTTGATCCCCATTACCCAGCCCTGGTCCCCCTCTGCCTCCCGGCCCAGTCCCTCTCTGCCTTCCCAGCCCTGGTGCCCCTCTGCTTACCGACGCTGATCAGCCTCTGCCTCTCTGACCTGGTCGCCCCCCGCCTCTCGGCCCTGGTTCCCCTCTGCTTCTCAGCCATATATCCCTTCTCCCAGCACAGGTACCCCTTTGACTCCCGGCCCTGGTGCCCCTGTGTCCCGGCCAGGGACCCTTCGGCCTCCTGGCCCTGGTCCCCCTGTCTCCCGGGGCCAGGGGCCCCTTCTGCCTCCCGGCCCCGGTCCCCTTGTCTACTGGCCCTGGTCCCTCTCTGCCTCCAGGCCCTGGTGCCCCTCTGCCTCCCTGCCCCGGGCCCCTTCTGCTTCCCAGCCCTGGCCGGCCTCTGCCTCTCTGATACCTGGTCAACTCCCACCTCTCAGCCCTGGTTTTCCTCTGCATCTCAGCCTTAGGCCCCGTCTCCTGGCCCAGGTATCCCTCTACCTCCCAGCCCCAGTCCCCCTGTCTACCGGCCATGGTCCCCCTCTATCTCCTGTCCCCGGTCCCCCTCTATCTCCCTGACCTTGTCCCCCATGCTTCTCGGCCCTGGTCCTCCTTTGCCTCCCGGCCCTGATCCCCGTTTCCCAACCCTGGTCCCACTCTGCCTGCCGATCCTGGTCCCCCGTCTCCTGGCACGGGTTCACCTCTGCCTCCTGGCCCTGGTCCCCCTCTACCTCCAGAGCTAGGTCCCCCTTTGCCTCTAGGCCCTGGTTCCTTTGAGCCTCCCGGCCCTGGGCTCCCTCTACCTCTAGGCCACTGGGTCTCTCTTCGTCCCGGCCATGGGTCCCCTCTACCTCCCGGCCCTGGTCCCCGTGTCTACCGGCCCCTGTCCCCGTCGGCCTCCCTGCCCTGGTCCCCCTCAAATTCCCAGCACAGGCCGGCCTCTGCCTCTCTGATCTGGTCACGCCCCTCCTCCCGGCCCTGGTTCCCCTCTGCTTCTCAGCCCTAGTCCCACTGTCAGCCGGCACATGTACCCCTCGCCTCCCAGCCCTGGTTCCCTTGGCTCCTGGCCCAGGTACCCCTCTGCCTCCCGGCCCTGGTCGCCCTGTCTACCGGCCCTGGTCCCCCTCGTCCTCCCGGTCCTGGTCTCCCTCTGCCTTCCTGACCTTGTCACACCACTTCTCGGCCCTGGTCCCCCTTTGCCTCCTGGCCCTGGTTCCCCTCTGCTCCCTGGCCCTGGACCCCGTCTACCGGCCCGGGCAATCCTCGGCCTCCTGGCCATGGTCCCCCGCTGTCTCCAGGCCCTGGTCCCTATCTGCCTCCCGGCCCTGGTCACCCATTAATTCCTTCCTTCCTTCCTTCCTTCCTTCCTTCCTTCATTCATTTAATCGCATTTATTGACCGCTTACTGTGTGTAGACCACTGTACTGAGCTCTTGGGAAGTACAAGTTGGCAACATATAGAAACGGTCCCTACCCAACAACGGGCCTCCCAACCCTAGTCCCCCGTCGCCCGGTCCCTTTGGGCCTCCGGGCCCTGGGCTCCCACTACCTCCAGGCCACTAGCTCTCTTCCCGTCCCGGCCATGGATCCCCTCTATCTTCATGCCCTGGTCCCCCTGTTTTGCCAGCCCTGGTCTCCCTCTACCTTCCAACCCTGGTCCCCCTGTCTCCCGGCCCAGGTACCCCTCTGCCTCCCTGCACTGGTCCCCTCTCCTTCCAAACCATGGGCCATGGGTCTCCTCCGTCCCGGCCATGGGTCCCCCCCTGTTCTGCCAGCCTTGGTTTCCCTCTACCTCCAAGCCCTGGCCCCTTTATACGTCCCGGCACTGGGACCCTCTACCTCCTGGCCTAGGTCCGCCTGTCTTCCGGCCCTGGACCTCCAGTCTCCCGGCCCAAGTACTCCACTGTCTCCTAGCCCTGGTCCCCTCTGCCTCCCGACACTGGTCCCCCTTCTCCAGGCCCAGGTAGCCCTCTGCCTCCTGGCCCTGATCCCCCTCTGCCTCCCAGCCCTGGTCGCCCAAGCCTCCCAACCCTAGTGCCCCGTCTCCGGGCCCACGAACCCCTTGCCTCCTGGCCTTGGTCCCCCTCTACCTCCCGACCCTGGTCCCACTGCTCCGGGCCCCAGTATCCCACTGCCTCCTGGCCCTGATCACCCTCTGCCTCCGGGCCCTGGTCACTCAAGCCTCCCGACCCTAGTCCCCCGTCTCCCAGCCCAAGAATACCTTGTCTCCTGGACCTGGTCCCCTTCTGTCTCCCGGCCCTGGTCCCCCTCTGCCTCCCTTCCCTTGTCCGCCCCCTTCTCGGCCCTGGTCCCCCTATGCCTTCCAGCCCAGGTACATCTCAACCTCCTGGCACTGGTCCACCTCTGTCTCCCGGCCCATGTCCAACTGTCTACTGGCCCAGGTCCCCTTCTAAATCCTGGCCCTGGTCCCGCTCTGCCTCCTCGCCCTGGTAATAATAATAATGATAATAATGATTATGGCATTTATTAAGCGCTTACTACGTGCAAAGCACTGTACTAAGCGCCTGGTCCCCCTCTGCATCCCGACCCTGGTCCCCTTCTGCCTCCCTGCCTTGGTCCCCCCTGCCTCTCGTCCCTGGTCCCCCTCGGAGTTTCGGTCGTGGCTCCCCTTTACTTCCGAGAAGCAGGAGGGACAAGGGCAGGGAGGTAGCGGTACCCCTCTTCCTGCCAATCCTAATCCTTGTTTCGTGGCCCTGGGCCCCTCTGCCTCCCGGCCCTGGTCCCCCACTACCTCCTGGCCTAGGAACCCCTCTGCCTCGCGGCCCTGGTCACTTTGAGCCTCGTGGCCCTGGCCTCCCTCTACCTGCAGGCCACTGGGTCTCTCTCCGTCCCGGTCATGGTTTCCCTCTAACTCCCGGCCCTGGTCCCCCTGTTCTGCCAGGCTTGGTCGCAACCCCTCTGCCTCCCGGCCCCAGTCCCCATCTGCCTCCTGGCCCAGGTCCGCTTCTGTCTCCATAACCTGGTCCCCCCTGCTTATCAGCCCAAGTACCCCTCTGCCTCCTGGCCCTGGTCCTCATCTGCCTCCAAGCCCTGATCTCCATCTGCCTCCCAGCACTGGTCCCTCTGTGCCTCCTGGTCCTGGTCTCCGTCTACCTTCAGGCCCTTGGGTCTCTCTCCATCCCGGCCCTGGGTACCCTCTACCTCACGGCCCTGGTCCCCTATCTCCCGTCTGCCGTCGTAGGTACCCCTCTGCCTCCCAGCCCCGGTAGCCATCTGCCTCCTGGCCCAGTTCCGCCTCTGCCTCCATACGCTAGTCCCCCTGCTTATCGGCCCCGATCCCCCTCCGCCTTTCGGCCCAGGAACTTCTCTGTCTCCCGGCCCTGGTCTCTCTGGGCCTCCCGGCCCTGATCTTCCTGGACCTCCAGGCCCTTGTACCTTTTTCCATCCCGGCCCAGGTCCCCTCTACTGCCTCCTGGCCCTGGTCCCCCTCTGCCTCTCGGCTCTGGTCTTCCTGTCTCCCAGCCAGGATCCCCCTATGCCTCACGATCCCGGTCCCCCCTACTTCTAGGCCATGCTCCTGTTCTACCTCTCGGCCCAGGTACACCTCTACCTCCTGGCCCTGGTCACCCTCTGCCTCCCGGCCCTGGTCCTCCTGTCTCCCGGCCCAGGTATCCCTCTGTCCCCCGGCTCTGGTCTGCCTCTGCCTCTATGAGCAGGTCGCCCCCCCGCCTCTCAGCACTGGTTCCCCTCTGTTTCTCAGCCATGATCCCCCTTTCACCAGGCCCAGGTACCCCTCTGCCTCCGGGGCATGGTCCTCCTTTCTCCAGGCCCAGGTACCCCTCTGCCTCCCGGGCATGGTCCCCCTGTCTCCCGGCCCAGGTACTCCTCTGCCTCCTGGCCCTGGTCCCCCTCTGCCTCCCCACCCTGATCCCCGTCTGCATCCGGGGCCCGGTCTCCCTCAACCTCCAGGCCCTGGTCCCTCTCTCCATCAGGGCCCTGGGTCACCTCTAACTCCAGGCCCTATTCCCCATTTCCCCGGCCAGGTATCCCCCCTGCCTCCAGGCCCTGGTCCCCCTCGGCCTCCCAGCTCTAGTCCCCCTCTGCCTCCCTGCGCTTGTCCCCCCCACGTTTCCTCCCTGGTCCCCCTTTGTCTCCCGACCCTGGTTCCTCGGGCTCCTGGCCCAGGTCGCCCTCTGCCTCCCGGACCTGGTCCCTCATCTCCCGGCCCAGGTATCCCTCTGCCTTCTGGCCCTGGTCCTTCTCTGCCTCCAGGCCCGGCTCCCCCTCTCTATCCCAACCATGTACACCCCAGCCCTGTTGCCCGTCTCCTGGCCTAGTACGCCTCTTCCTCCTGGCTGTCGGCCCCGTCTCCTGGCCCAGGTACTCTTCTGCCTCCCGGACTCTTCTGCCTCCCGGACCTGGTCCCTGTGCATCCCGGACTTGGTCTCCTACCCTCAGGCCCTTGGGTCTCTCTTCATCCCGGCCCTTGGTTCCCTCTACCTCAGGGCCCTGGTCCAACTGTCTCCCAACCCAGGTACCCCACTAACTCCCGAACCCGGTACCCTTCTGCCTCCCGACCCTGGTCCCTTTCTAGGTCCCATTCCTGGTCCCGCTCTGCCTGCCCTGGTCCTCCCCTGGCTCTTGGACCTGGTTCCCCTCTGCCTCAGGACCTGGTCCCCCTCTGCCTCCCGGCCCAGGTACCCCGCTGAATCCTGGCTCTTTTCCCCCTCTGCATCCTGACCCTGATCCCCCTGTCTCCCGGCCCAGGTACCCCGTCTGCCTCTGGGCCCTGATCCCCCTCTGCCTCCCCATCCTTGTTCCTCCCACCTGTCGGCCCTAGTCCCACTGCCTCCTGGCCCACGTCCCTCTGTGCCTCCCGGCCCTGGTCGCTCTGTTCCTCCCGGCCTTAATCTCCCTCTACATCCAGGCCCTTGTGTCTCTCTCCATCCCCGGCCTTGGTGCCCTCAACCTCCTGGCCCTGGTCCCCTTGCCTCCTGGCCCAAGTACCCCTGTGCCTCCCAGTCCAGATACCCCTCGGCTTCCTGGCCCTGGTCCCCTTCTGCCAGCCTGCCATGGTCCCCCTCTGCCTCCGTGGCCTGGTCCCTCTGTGCTTCCCTGCACTGTTCTCCCTCTACCTCCAAGCCCTGGTCCTTCTCTCCGTCGCGGCCCAGGGTCCCCTCAACCTCCAGGCACCGGTCCCCTTCTGACTGCCGCCCATGGTCTCCCTCTGCCTCTCTGCCCTGGTCCCTCTGTGCTTCCCTGCACTGCTCTCCCTCTACCTCCAAGCCTTTGTGCTTCTCTCCGTCGCGGCCCAGGGTCCCCTCAACCTCCAGGCACCGGTCCCCCTCTGACTGCCGCCCGTGGTCTCCCTCTGCCTCTCTGCCCTTGTCCCCCCAACTTCTCGGCCCTGGTTCCCGTTTGCCTTCCGGCTCAGGTACTACTCTACCTCCTGGCCCTGATCCCCCTCTACCTCCCGGCCCTGGTCCCCCGTCTCCTGGCCCAGGTACCCTTCTAAGTCCTGGTCCGGTCCCCACTCTGCCTCCCCGCCCTGGTCCAATTCTGCCTCCCGGCCCTGGATCCCCTCTGCCTCCCTGTCCTGGTCCCCCCCCCGCTTCTCGTCCCCTGGTCCGCCTCTGACTTTCGCCCTAGTTCCCCTTTACTTCCGAGAAGCGGGGGAGTGATAAGGGAAGGGAGGTAGATTAAATCCTCTGCCTGGTGGCCCTGGTCCCCGTTTCCCGGCACTGGTCTCCTTCTGCCTCCTGGCCCTGTTCCCCCTCTGCCTCGCCGCGCTGGTTCCTTTGAGCCTACAGGCCCCAGCTTCCCTCTATGTCCAATCCATTGGGTCTCTCTCCGTCCCGGCCATGGGTCCCCTTTACCTCCCGGCCCTCGATCCCCTGTTCTGCCAGCCACGGTCTCCCTCTACCTCCAGGCGCCGGCCCCTCTCTCCATCCTGGCCCCGGGACTCTCTACCTCCTGGACTAAGTCCCCCTGTCTTCCGCCCCAGGTACCCCGTCTGCCTCCCTGCCTTGGTCTCCCCCTGCCTCCCGTCCCTGGTCCCCCACTGACTTTAAGCCCTAGTTCCCCTTTCTTTCCGAGAAGCGGGGAGGACAAGAGCAGGGAGGCAGAGGTACCCCTGTGCCTGCCGGCCCTGATCCCCATTTCCTGGCCCTGGTCCCCCTCAGCTTCACGGCTCTGGTCCCCGTCTGCCTTCCGAACCTGGCCCCCCGTCTCCCGGCCCTGGTCCCTTTGAGCCTCCCGGTCCTGGTCCCTTTGAACCTCCCGGCCCTGGCCTCCCTCTACCTCCAGACCACTGGGTCTCTCTCCGTTCCGGCCATGGGTCCCCTCTACCTCCCACCCCTGGTCCCTCTGTTCTACCAGCCCTGGTCTCCATCTGCCTCCTGGCCCTGGTCCCCCATCTACTGGCCTTGGTATCACTCTGCCTACTGGCCATGGTCCTCCCTTGCCGCGCTGCCCTGGTCCCCCTCTACCTCCCGGCCATGGTCCCCCAGGCTCCTCGCCCAGGTCCCCCTCTGCTTCCTGGTCCTGGTCCCTCTGTGTCTCCAGGCTCTTGTCCCATCCGCATCTCGGCCCTGGTCCCCCTCTTCCTCTTGGTCCTGGTCCACCATCACCCGGCCCAGGCACCTCTCTGCCTCCTGGCCCTGGTCCCCCCTGCCATGCTGCCCTGGTCACCATCTGTCTCCAGTCCCTGGTTCCCATGTGCCTGCCAGCCCTAGTTCACCCTTACTTCCCAGAAGCTGGGGACACAAGGGCGGGGAGGCAGAGGAACCCCTCTGCCTGTCGACCCTGGTCCCCCTCTAACTCCAGGCCCGGGTCCCCCTCTACCTCGCGACACTGGTCCGTTTAAACATCCCAGTCCTGGTCCCCTTCAGCCTCCCGACCCTGGTCCCCCATCTCCCCCGGCCCAGGTATCCCTCTGCCTCCTGGCCCTGGTCCCCCTCTGCCTCGAGGCCCCTGTCTCCCTCTGCCTCCCTGCACTTGTTCCTCCCACTTCTCGGCCCTGGTCCCCCTTTGCCTTCTGGCCCTAGTCCCCCTCTTCCTCCTGGAGGTACCCCTGTGCCTGCTGGCCCTGATCCCCGTTTCCCAACCCTGGTCCCCCTCTGCCTCCCGGCCCTGGTCTCCTTCTTCGTCCCAACCCTGGTCCCCCCAACTCCCGGCCCAGGTGCCCCTCTGCCTCCTGGCCCTGGTCCCCCTCTAGCTCCAGGCCCTGGACCTCCTCTGCCTCCCGACGCTGGTCTCTTTGAGCCTCCCGGCCCTGGCCTCCCTCTACAGCCAGGCCACTGGTTCTCTCTCCTTCCCGGCCATGGGTCCCCTCTACCTCGCGGCCCAGGTGCCCCTGTTCTACCAGCCCTGGACTCCCTCTACCTCCACGCCCTGGCCCCTTTCTCCGTCCCGGCCCTGGGACCATCTACCTCCCGGCCTAGGTCCCCCTGTCTCCCGGCCCAGGTACCCCTCTGCCTCCTGGCCCTGGTTCCCCTTTGCCTCCCTGCCCTGGTCCCCATCTGCTTCCCGGCCCTGGCCGGCCTCTGCCTCTCTGACCTGGTCACCCCCCGCCAATCGGCCCTCATTCCCCTCTGCTTAGTAGCCCAATCCCAAATGTCTCCGGCACATGTATCCCTCTGCCTCCCAGCCCTGGCCCCCCGGCCTCCCGGCCCTGGTCCCCTTTTGCCTCCCTGACATTGTCTCCCCGGCTTCTCGGCCATGGTCCCCCTTTGCCTCTGGGCCCAGGTCCCCCTTTGCCTCCTGGTCTTGGTCCCTGTTTCTGGGCCATGGTGCCCCTCTGCCTCCCAGTACTGGTCCCCTCTGCTTCCCGACCCTGGCCCTCCGTCTCCCAGCCCAGGTACCCCTCTGCCTCCTGGCCCTGGTCCCCCTCTACCTCCAGGCCCTGGTCCCACTCTGCCTCCCGGCCCTGCTCCCTTTGAGCCTCCCAGCTCTGGTCTCCCTCTACCTCCAGACCATTGGGTTTCTCTCCATCCTGGGATGGGTCCCCACTACCTCCAGGCCCTGGTCCCCCTGTTCTGCCAGCCCGGATCTTCCTCTACCTCCAAGCCCTGGCCCCTCTCTCCGTCCTGGCCCAGGCCCCTCTCTCCATCCTGGTCCTGGGACCCTCTATGTCCCGGCCTAGGTTCCACTGTCTCCCGGCCCTGGTCCGCCAGTCTTCCGGCCTAGGTAACCTTCTGCCTTCCGGCCCTGCTTCCCCTGTCTTCTGGCCGAAGTAACCCTCTGCCTCCGGCCCTGGTCCCCATCTGCCTCCCGGCCCATGTATCCCCTCTGCCTCTCGGCCCAGGTACCCCTCTGCCTCCCGGCCCTGGTCCCCCTTCTCCCAGGCCAAGTACCCATTTGCCTCCCTGCCCTTGTCTCCAATGTCTCCCAGCCCAGGTACCCCTCTGCTTCCTGGCCCTCGTTCCCTTCTACCTCCAGACCCTGGTCACCCTCTGCCTCCCGGCCTTTCTCCCTTTAAGCCTCCCGGTCCTGCTCTCTCTCTACCTCCGGGCCACTGGGTCTCTCCGTCCCAGCCATGAGTCCCCTCTACGTCCCGGCCCAGGTCCCCCTCTTCTGCTTGCCCTGGTGTCCCTCTACCTCCAGGCCCTGGCCCCTCCCTCCGTCCCGGCCCTGGGACACTTTACCTCCCGGCCTAGGTCCCCCTGTCTCCCGGCCAAGGTACCTCTCTGCCTCCCAGCCCCGGTCCCCTTTTCTCCTGGCACAGGTAGCCCTCTGCCTCCTGGCCCTGGTCCCCCTCTTTTTCCCGACCCTGGTCTGACTCTGCCTCTCTGACGCCTTCGCCCCCTGCCTTTTGGCCCTCGTTCCCCTCTGCTTCTCAGCCCTAGTGCCCCTGTCTCCTGGCACAGATACCCTTCTGCCTTCCGGCCCTGGTCTCCCTGTATCCGGCCTAGGTAAACCTCTTCCTCCCGGCCCTGGTCCCCCTCTGTTTCCCGGCCCTGGTCTGACTCTGCCTCTCTGACACGGTCGCCCCCTGCCTCTTGGCCCTGGTTCCCCTCTGCTTCTCAACCCTAGTGCCCCTGTTTACCGGCACAGATACCCTTCTGCCTTCCGGCCCTGATCTCCCTGTATCCGGCCGAGGTAACCCTCTGCCTTCTGGCCCTGGTCCCCTTCTGCCTCCCAGCCCTTTTCCACCATGCCTCTCAGCCTTGGCCCCCTTTGCCATCAAGCTCAGGTCCCCCTCTGTCTCCCTGCCCTGGTCACCGTTTCCTGGCCCTGGTCTTCCTCTACCTCCGGATCCCCTTCCCCCGTCTCCGAGCCCAGTCACCCCTCTGCATCCTGGCCCTCGTCCCCCTCTACCTCCAGGCCCTGATCACCCTCTGCCTTCCGGCCCTACTCCCTTTAAACCTTCAGGCCCCTGTCTCCCTTTACCTCCAGGCCACGGGGTCTCTCTCTGTCCCGCCCATGGCTCCCCTCTAACTCCCGGCCCTGCTCTCCCTGTTCTACCAGCCCTGGTCTCCCTCTACCTCCAGACCCTGGCACCTCTCTCCATCCCGGCCCTGGGACGCTCTACCTCCCGGCCTAGGTCCCCCTGTCTCCCGGACCCAGTACCCCCCTGTCTTCCCACTCTGGTCCCCCTCTGCTTCCTGGTCCCAGCGGGCATCTGCCTCTCTGACCTGCTCTCCCCCTGAGTCTCGGCCCAGGTGCCCCTCTGATTCTCAGCCCTAGCCCCCCGTCTCCTGGCACAGGTACCCCTCACCCTGTTGGCCCGGGTCCCCGTCTGTCTCTTTGTCTTTGTCCCCCATCTACCAACCCTGGTATCCCTCTGTCTCCTGGCCCTGGTCCCACTCTGCCTCCAGGCCCAGGTCCTGCCCGCCTCCCGGCTCTGGTACCTCTCTGCCTCCCGACCCTGGTCCCCCATCTCATGACCCAGTTACCGCTCGACTTCCCGGGCCTAGTACCAATGTCTCCGGCCCAGGTACCCTTCTGGCTCCCGGCCCTTGTCCCCCTCTGCCTCTCTGCCCTGGTCCCTCCGGCTTCTCGGTCCCGGTCACCCTCTGCCTCCTTGCCCTGGTACCGCTCTGATGCCCTGCCCTGCCCCCCAACCCCGCTTCTCGGCCCTGGTCCCCCTCTACCTCCTGGCCGTTGTCCATGTCTGCCTTTCAACCCCCGGTCTCACTTTACTCTCTAGCTCTGGTCCCCCACGACCTTCCGGCCCTGGTCCCCTTCTCCCTCCGGCCCTAGTTCACCTCTACCTCCCTGCCTTAGTCCACATCTTACACCCGGACCTGGTCCCTCTCTGACTCCCGGCATGGTGCCTCGGTACTTCCCAGCTCTTGTAGCCTTGTACCTCCGGGCCCTGGTCACCCTGTGCCTCTGGGCCCTGGTTCCCCTGTGCCTGCCAGTCCTCATCACCCTTTACCTCCTGACCCTTACGCTTCTCTCCCTCCCAGCCCTGGGTCCCCTATTCATTCATTAACTCATTCAATCATATTTATTGAGCGCTTACTGTGTGCACAGCACTGTACTAAGCGCTTGGGAAGTACAAGTTGGCAGCATCTAGAGACAGTCCATACCCAACAGCGGGCTCGCAGTCTAGAAGGGGGAGACAGACAACAAAACAAAACATATTAACAAAATAAAATAAACAGAATAGTAAATATGTACAAGTAAAATAAATAGAGCAATAAATATGTACAAACATACCTACAGGTGCTGTGGGGAGGAGAGGGAGGTAGGGCGGGGGGAATGGGGAGGGGGTGGAGGGAGAGAATAAGGCGTGGTCTCAGTCTGGTAAGGCCTCCTGGAGGAGGTGAGCTCTCAGTAGGGCTTTGAAGGGAGGAAGAGAGCTAGCTTGGCGGTTGTGTGGAGGGAGGGCATTCCAGGACAGGAGGTGGACGTGGGCCGGGGGTCGACGGCGGGACAGGCGAGAACGAAGCACAGTGAGGAGGTTAGCGGCAGAGGAGCGGAGGGTGCGGACTGGGCTGCAGAAGGAAAGAAGGGAGGTGAGGTAAGAGGGGGCGAGGTGATGGAGAGCCTTGAAGCTGAGAGTGAGGAGTTTTTGCCTGATGCGTGGGTTGCTTGGTAGCCACTGGAGATTTTTGAGGAGGGGAGTAACATGCCCAGAGCGTTTCTGCACAAAGATGATCCGGTCAGCGGCTTGAAGTATAGATTGAAGTAGGGAGAGACAGGAGGATGGGAGATCAGAGAGGAGGCTGATACGGTAATCCAGTCGGGATAGGATGAGAGATTGAACCAGCAGGGCAGTGGTTTAGATGGAGAGGAAAGGGCGGATTTTGGCGATGTTGCAGAGGTGAGACCGGTACATTTTGGTGACGGATTGGATGTGAGGGATGAAGGGGAGAGCAGAGTCGAGGATGATAATTAACAATAATAATAATGGTAATAATAATAGTATTTGTTAAGCGCTTCCTATGTGCAAAGCACTGGTCTAAGCGCTGGGGTGGATATCAGGTGATCAGGTTGTCCCCCGTGGGGCTCACAGTCTTCATCCCCACTTTCCAGATGAGGGAACCGAGGCCCAGAGAAGTGAAGTGACTGGCCCAAAGTCACCCAGCTGACAATTGGTGGAGCTGGGATTTGAACCCATGACGTCTGACTCATTCATTCAATCGAGCCCACTGTTGGGTAGGGACCGTCCCTACATGTTGCCAACTTGAACTTCCCAAGCGCTTCGTCCAGTGCTGTGCACACAGTAAGCGCTCAATAAATACGATTGATTGCTTGATTGATTGAGCGCTTACTGTGTGCACAGCACTGGACTAATCAATCAATCAATCAATCGTATTTATTGAGCGCTTACTGTGTGCAGAACACTGTACTAAGCGCTTAGCACTGTACTAAGCGCTTGGGAAGTACAAGTGGGCAACTGTTACTTCCGCTAGGGTACGCGGATCCCTCTCCTTGCTACAGCAGCTTAGAACCCGGGTCTTTTCTGATGTCTGGTGGCTTTCC
The DNA here is from genome assembly GCF_015852505.1 of Tachyglossus aculeatus. Lineage (NCBI taxonomy): Eukaryota > Metazoa > Chordata > Mammalia > Monotremata > Tachyglossidae > Tachyglossus > Tachyglossus aculeatus. Next base: position 680,365 of record NW_024044871.1, read on the forward strand.
GTTTAGGTGAGGGACGGGGAGAGGAAGAAGGGGAAGTTTGAGGTGGAGGACGCCGATGACACCAAGTTTGCGGGCTTGTGAGACGGGAAGGATGGTAGTGCCGTCAACAATGTTGGGAAAGTCAGAGAGAGGGCAGGGTTTTGGAGGGAAGATAAGGAGTTCAGTCTTGGACATATGGAGTTTTAGATGGCGGGCAGACATCCAGATGGAGATGTCTTGACGGCAGGAGGAGACACGAGCCTGAAGGGAGGGAGAGAGAGCAGGGGCAGAGATGTAGATTTGGGTGTCATCAGCGTAGAGATGGTAGCTGAAGCCGTGGAAGCGAATGAGTTCACCAAGGGAATGAGTGTCGATAGAGAACTGAAGGGGACCAAGAACTGACCCCCTCCCGGCCCTAGTTCACATCTACCTCCCTGCCTTAGTCCACATCTTCCGCCCGGAACTGGTCACTCTCTGCCTACCGGCATGGTTCCCTGGTACTTCCCAGCCCTCGTAGCCTTGTACCTCCGGGACCTGGTCACCCGCTGCCTCCGGGCCCTGGTCCCCCTGTGCCTGCCAGGCCTCGGCACCCTCTACCTCCTGCCCCTGACACTTCTCTCCCTCCCAGCCCTGGGTCCACTATACATCCTGGCCCTGGCCCTCCTGTCACCGGACTCAGGTACCCCTCTACCTCCTGGCCCTAGTCCCCCTGTGCCTCCCCGCACTGGTCAATCAATCAATCGTATTTATTGAGCGCTTACTGTGTGCAGAGCACTGTACTAAACGCTTGGGAAGCACAAGTTGGCAACATATCGAGACAGTCCCTACCCAACAGTGGGCTCACAGTCTAGAAGGGGGAGACAGAGAACAAAACCAAACATATTCACAAAATAAAATAAATAAAATAGATATGTACAAATAAAATAAATAAATAAATAGAGTAATAAATATGTACACACACATATACAAAAATACAGGTCCTGTGGGGAAGGGAAGGAATTAAGACGGGGGGATGGAGACGGGGACGAGGGGGAAAGGAAGGAGGGGGCTCAGTCTGGGAAGGCCTCCTGGAGGAGGTGAGCTCTCAGTAGGGCCTTGAAGGGAGGAAGAGAGCTAGCTTGGCGGATGGGCAGAGGGAGGGCTTTCCAGGCCAGGGGGATGACGTGGGCCGGGGGTCGATGGCGGGACAGGCGAGAACGAGGCACGGTGAGGAGATTAGCAGCAGAGGAGCGGAGGGTGCGGGGTGGGCTGTAAAAGGAGAGAAGGGAGGTGAGGTAGGAGGGGGCGAGGTGATGGAGGGCCTTGAAGCCGAGGGTGAGGAGTTTCTGCCTGATGCGCAGATTGATTGGTAGCCACTGGAGATTTTTGAGGAGGGGAGTAACATGCCCAGAGCGTTTCTGGACAAAGACAATCCGGTCAGCGGCATGAAGTATGGATTGAAGTGGGGAGAGACAAGAGGATGGGAGATCAGAGAGAAGGCTGATGCAGTAGTCCAGACGGGATAGGATGAGAGCTTGAACGAGCAGGGTAGCGGTTTGGATGCAGAGGAAAGGGCGGATCTTGGCAATGTTGCGGAGGTGAAGCCGGCAGGTTTTGGTGACGGCTTGGATTTGAGGGGTGAATGAGAGAGCGGAGTCGAGGATGACACCAAGGTTATGGGCTTGTGAGACGGGAAGGATGGTAGTGCCGTCAACAGAGATGGGAAGTCGGGGAGAGGGCAGGGTTTAGGAGGGAAGACAAGGAGTTCAGTCTTGGACATGTGGAGGTTTAGGTGGCGGGCAGACATCCAGATGGAGATGTCCTGAAGGCAGGAGAAGATGTGAGCCTGGAGAGAGGGGGAGAGAGCAGGGGCGGATATGTAGATCTGGGTGTCATCAGCGTAGAGATGATAGTTGAAGCCGTGGGAGCGAATGAGGTCACCAAGGGAGTGAGTGTAGATCGAGAACAGAAGGGGACCAAGCACTGAACCTTGGGGAACCCCCACAGTAAGGGGATGGGAGGGGGAGGAGGAGCCTGCAAAAGAGACTGAGAATGACCGACCGGAGAGATATGAGGAGAACCAGGAGCGGACGGAGTCTGCGAAGCCAAGGTCGGATAGCGTGTTGAGGAGAAGGGGGTGGTCCACAGTGTCGAAGGCAGCTGAGAGGTCGAGGAGGATTAGGATAGAGTAGGAGCCGTTGGATGTGGCCGGCAGCAGGTCATTGGTGACCTTTGAGAGGGCAGGTTCCGTGGAATGTAGGGGACAGAAGCCAGACTGGAGGGGGTCGAGGAGAGAGTTGGTGTTGAGGAATTCGAGGCAGCGCGTGTAGACGACCCGTTCAAGGAGTTTGGAAAGGAATGGTAGGAGGGATATGGGGCGATAACTAGAAGGTGAGGTGGGGTCAAGAGAGGGTTTTTTAAGGATGGGAGAGACATGGGCATGTTTGAAGGCAGAGGGGAAGGAACCAGTTGAGAGTGAGCGGTTAAATATGGAAGTTAAGTAGGGGAGAAGGGATGGAGCGAGAGATTTCATGAGATGAGAGGGAATGGTGTCTGAAGCACAGGTGGCCGGAGTAGCACTTGAGAGGAGGGAGGAGAGCTCCTCTGAGGATACTGCTGGGAAGGATGGGAGAGTAGCAGACAGTGTTGAGAGCCGGGGGGTTGGAGAAGGGGTGGGGGGAGTGACTTAGAACGGTGCTTTGCACGGAGTAAGCGCTTAATAAATGTCCTTATAAAAAAACTAATAAAACACGACTTGGTGCATGCTCAGTGTCTGTCTGTGTCTGTGGGTCTGTCTATTCTGTGTCTCCCCTGTTTCCACTAGATTGAGGGCCAGCACGGTGTTCTCTCCATCCCCCTAGACCTCACTGCGGCGATCGGTGCCCAGTTGGTACTGGTCATTGTGGGCGAGGGGCCGCTCCTGCTGTAGCTGCAGTGCTCATCCCACTGCTCCTATCCCTGTAGGGCTGAGGGCAAGGATCCTGTGTGTGTGGGCAGAGACTGTGTCTCTTCTTCAGTGGGCTGCCCCCTGCTTGATCTCTCTTCTTAAACCTTCCTCTTCCTGCTAGCTATAAGGGAGTATACTAATCAACGGTATTTATCGAGCGCTTGTTGAGTACAGAGCACTGTCCTATATCACATGGTCAACTCCTTAAAAGCAGTGATTGTGTGTCTTGTCAGTGTTCAATTGCCCCCAGTGCCTAGCAGGCAAAAATGCCCTTAATATGAGATGTGCTCACTCTAGGGTTCTCTGCCCAGTAAATGGCAGACAGTAGGTCGGTCATTCATTCATTCATTTATTTATTGAGCATTTACTGTATGAAGAGTACTGTACTAAGCTCTTGGAAAGTACAATTCAGCAATAAATATTCATTCAATCATATTTATGGAGCGCTTATTGTGTGCAGAGCACTGTTCTAAGCGCTTGGGAAATACAAATCGACAACATATAGAAACGGCCCCTACCCAACAATGGGCTCACAGTCCAGAAGGAGGAGACGGACAACAAAACAAAACATGTAGACAGATGTCAAAATCGTCATAAAAAGTATAATTTCATGATACTCCAATAACCACCTTAGCCCACCTGACTGCCGTGAAACACGTCTTTGGGATTTTGTCAGCGGTAGGGAGCCAAGAAAATGTAAACGTAGATTCTTTCCTTCCAGAAACATGAAATTTCTTCAATGGGCTCACAGCCTAGAAGGGCGGGAGGCAGACATCAAAACAAGTAAACAAATAAACAGGCATCAATAATATCAATGTAAATTAATAGAATTAATGGTATATACACATCATCAATAAAATAAATGGAATTATAAATATGTACATATATAAACACAAGTGTTGTGGGGTGGGGAGGGGGGTAGAGCAGAGGAAGCGAGTGGGGGCGATGGGGATGGGAGGGGGAGCAGACGAAAAGGGGGCGCTCAATCTGGGAAGGCCTCCTGAAGCTTTCAGTAGGGCTTTGAAGGGAGAAGTGTGCTAGTTTGACGGATTTGAGGAGGGAGGGCTTTCCAGACTAGAGGGAGGATGTGGGCCAGGGGTTGACAGCGGGAAAGGCGAGACTGAGGCACAGTGAGGAGGCTAGCGGCAGAGGAGTGGAGTGTGCGGGCTGGGCTATAGAAGGCGAGAAGGGAGCTGAGGTGGTGGGGACAAGGTGATGGAGAGCCTCGAAGCCAGTAGTGAGGAGTTTTTGCTTGATATGGAGGTTGATAGGCAACCACTGGAGAATTTTGAGGAGGGGAGTGACATGCCCGGAACGTTTCCATAGCAAGATACTCAGGGCAGCAGAATGAAGTATAGACTGGAGTGGGGAGAGACAGGAGGTTGGGACATCCACAGGGCCTGTCCAACCCAGTGAGGCCACTCAGTGGCCTGTCTAATATTGTGAGCCCCTCGAGGGCAAGGTCACCTTGAGAGTAGGCCTGTCTGATGTTTTGAGCCCCTGCCCTGGAGACAGGGCCACAAGGACATTGTGACATACTGACATTGTGAGCCTCCCACAGCAGGGGCTCTGCAAAGGTGAGCCTGTCTGACTTTGTGAGCCCCCTGAGGGAAGGGCCCGGGTACCAGGGAGAGAGAGAAAAATATGGGTGCATGGAAACGGGGGCAAGCTTCACGCCATGAACCCCAGATTTGAGTGTTCAAATCTCAGGGCAACAGGAAGAACAATACAAATATGGGTGCTGGTAAAAAGGGACTGGCTTCATGCCATTAAGCCCAGATTTGACATTTGGGTCTTCGTGTCCTGGGAGCCAGGAAGGACACTAAAAGTTTGGGTGCCAGCAAAAGAGGGGCTAGCTTCAAGCCACAAACCCCAGAGGCCCAGGCCCTGAGAGTAATCACATGGGTGTTGGCAAAAGGAAGTGCGGGGAGTGGGGGAACTGGCCATATGCCATGAACCCAGGAAACAGGGAGAGAGAACAAAACATGGATGTTGGCAAAAGGGAGACTGGCTTCATGTCATGAATCCTAGATTTGAATCTGCCCATCTGAGTCTTCGTGGTGCAGGCGCCAGAAAGATTAATGAAAATATGGGTGCTAGCTAAAGGGGATTGGCTTCATGGTGATGATGATATTTATTAACTGCTTACTATGTGTCAAGCACCATTCTACGCATTGGGATAGATAAAATCTAATCAGGTTGGATCAAGTCCCTGGATGAGGTGACCGAGGCACAGAGAAGTTAAATATCTGCTGTGTGACCTTGGACAAGTCCAGGTGTGGAGCTAGGATTAGAACCCAGATCCTTCTGACTCCCAGGCCCATGCTCTGTCCACTAGACCATGCTGCTTCATGCCACGAACCCCAAATTCAAGTCTTTCGTTTTGGATATTCGTGTCCTGGGGGTACTGGGAAGAGCAATAAAAGTAGGGGTGCTGGCAAAAGGAGAGACTGGCTTCATACCATGAACCCCAGATTTGAATCTTCCCAGAGAGATCGTCATAACCTAAGCACCAGGAAGAAAAAAAAATGGGGGCAGGCTTGGTTTCATACCAAGAGCTCCAGCTTTTAGTCTTCCAAGTTGGGTCTTCACGGGCCAGGTCCTGGGAAGAGCGATTAAAAATATTTGTTCTGGCAAAAGGGAGGTTGGCTTCACGCTACTAACCAAAGATTTGAGTCTTCCCATTTGGGTCTTCATGGCTTTGGTGCCGGGAAGGAGAATAACATGAGTACTAGCAAAAGTGGACTGGCTTCATGTCCTGAACCCCAGATCTGAGCCGTCCCACTTGGGTCTTCACGGCTCACACACCATGATGAAGAATGCTAAACATGGGTGTCGGGAATCGCGGATCTGGCTTCGTGCCATGAACCCTCGATTTGGGTTTTCCTGGCCCAAGTGCCGGGAAGAACTATAAAAGTGTGGGTGCTGGCAAAAGGGAGATTGACTTCATGCCATGATCCTCCAACGTGACTCCCTTTGGGGTCTTCATGACCCAGGTAGTAGAGAGAAAGATAAAAAATAAGGGTGCCAGCAAACTGAGCCTGGCTTCATACCATGAACTGAAGATTTGAGTCTTCACTTTCGGGGCTCAATGGCTCAGGTACCAGGGAAAGAGTTAAAAATAGGGGGCCGGCTTCATTCATTCCTTCCTTCATTCAATCAATCAATCACATTTATTGAGCGCTTACTGCGTGCAGAGCACTGTACTAAGCGCTTGGGAAGTACAAGATGGCAATATATAGTACAAATTGGCAACATCCTGGGGTACATACACGTAAATCAGGTTGGACAAAGTCCCTGATCCGAAAGGGGGCTCACAGAATTAATCCCCATTTTACAGATGAGGTCACTGAGGCCCAGAGAAGTTAAGTGACTTGCCCAAAGTCACACAGCTGGCAAGTGGCGGAGCCGGAGTTTGAACCCACCACCTCTAACTCCCAAGCCCGTGCTCTTTCCACTAAGCCACACTGCTTCTCGAGGGTTGGCCTCTGCCGCTAGATTGTAAACTCCTCGATGGCAGGAGCTCCTCTGTGCTCACTATTGTGACCCACAGGCAATACGTGGGCAAATGTTACCGATGGATTTTTTCCATCATTCATTCATCCACTCATTCAATTCACTCCATCGTATTTATTGAGCGCTCACTGTGTGCAAAGCACTGTACTAAGCTCTTGGGAGAGCACAGTATAAAAACAAACAGACACATTCCTGCCCACAACGAGCTCATCGTCTAGGCCGAATTACTTTTCACATAAGGAAACACAAAGCTTGCAATCCCAGTGCCTTGCCAAATTAGGGTTTGAAAATGACCCCAAGAAGCCTCCCCGAACGTTTACCATCCTTTGCCCTTCCAGGAGGAAGGTTTCCGATTCTGGAAATAAAAGGGATTCAAGCAGCTCAGCTCCGCTGCAAGACGGGTGCTCAGCTAGGTCTAGGTCCCAGTGCTTAGTTCAGTGCTTGGCACAGGTAAGCACTTAAAATTGCAGTCATCGTCTCGTTTATAAGACTGGGTTCCATGTTTGTGCACGTGTGGGAGCAACTGATGGCAGAAGGAATTCCGTCTTTCTGGAAGGAAAGAATCTACGTTTGCATTTTGTTGGTTCCCCTACTGTTGACAAAATCCCAAAGAGGTGCTGGACGGCAGTCAGCTGGGGCAAGGTGCTTATTGGAGTATCGTGAAAGCAGCAGAAACTGCACTCTGGGGAAATACCGGGATGACTGGTCAAGCATGGCAAGACCAAAATTGGGATTCAAACATACCTGTTTTGAAAGCACAGAGCTCCTGGGGGCACCAGAGTGGGAAGCATTGTGGTTATTAATAATAATAATGGTAATAGTAATACTAATAGTGGTATTTGTTAAGAGCTTACTATTTGCCAGGCACTGTACTAAGCGCTGGGATAGATACAAGCAAATTGGGTTGGATACAGTCTCTGTCCCCCACGAGGCTCATGGTCTTAATCCCCATTTTACAAGAGGTAACTGGCACAGTGAAGCTAAGTGACTTGCCTAAAGTCACACAGCAGGCAAGTATTGGAGCTGGAATTAGAACCCAGGTCCTTCTGACTCCCAGGTTCATGCGCTATCTAATAATAATAATCGTGATATTCGTTATAGAAACACAATTGTCAAGGTCCTGCTTTTGTCCACCTTTCACTCCGCCCCTGCCTAAGGCCCGCTTGACCAGTCTTCTAGACTGTGAGCCCACTGTTGGGTAGGGACTGTCTCTATATGTTGCCAACTTGTACTTTCCAAGCGCTTAGTACAGTGCTCTGCACACAGTAAGCGCTCAATAAATACGATTGATTGATTGATTGATTGATTGACCACTTTGGGTTTGCCTGATGGGTTGCCCTAGAACTAGTCAAGCCCCTGGCCCTACTTAGCACCTTAACAAAGGCGGTCCAAGACTAAACAGGAAATACCCCAGGAGCTTACTGCTATCTATCCTAAGGTACTTCTCCTATTGGATTGTTCTGATCGTTATGAATGCTCTACTAATCGTATATGAAGAAGCTCTGAATTTCTTGAAGTTGAGCTGGCCTTGACTAGCAGCAGAATCTCTGCTGCTCAACTCCTCTCCCTACTAGTGTCGGATGAAGCGCTAATAGTAATAAAATCTGTCTCTGACATACCTTTTTCTGAACACAACGCAGAGTCTGTAAAGTTTTTCTTACACATTAAGTGCTTACTTTATACCACTCAATCATTCATACATTCATTCAATCGTATTTATTCATTCATTCATTCAATCGTATTTATTGAGCACTTGCTGTGTGCAGAGCACTTTACTAAGCGCTTGGGAAGTACAAGTTGGCAAAATATAGAGTCGGTCCCTACCCAACAGTGGGCTCACAGTCTAGAAGGGGGAGACAGAGAACAAAACAAAACATATTAACAAAATAAAATAAATAGAATAAATATGTACAAATAAATAAATAGAGTAATAAATACGCAAAGCATATATACATATGTACAGGTGCTGTGGGGAAGGGAAGGATGTAAGGCGGGGGGGATGGAGAAGGGGAGGAGGGGGAGAGGAAGGAGGGGGCTCAATCTGGGAAGGCCTCCTGGAGGAGGTGAACTCTCAGTAGGGCCTTGAAGGGAGGAAGAGAGCTAGCTTGGCGGATGTGGGGAGGGTGGGCATTAAGGGATTAAGACCGTGAGCCCCATGTGGGGCAACCCGATTACCTTGTATCTACCCCAGTGATTAAACAGTGCAGCGTGCTTAGAACAGAGAAGCAGCGTGGCTCAGTGGAAAGAGCACAGACTTTGGAGTCAGAGGTCATGGGTTCAAATCCTGGCTCTGCCAATTGTCAGCTGGGTGACTTTGGGCAAGTCCCTTAACTTCTCTGTGCCTCAGTTACCTCACCCCTACAATGGGGATTAAGACTGTGAGCCCCCCGTGGGACAACCTGATCACCTTGTAACCTCCTTAGCGCTTAGAGCAGTGCTTTGCACATAGCAACTGCTTAATAAATGCCATAAAAAACAGTGCTTGGCACATAGTAACTGCTTAACAATAGAGAAGCAGAGTGTCTCAGTGGAAAGAGCCCGGGCTTTGGAGTCAGAAGTCACGGGTTCAAATCCCGGCTCTGCCAATTGTCAGATGTGTGACTTTGGGCAAGTCACTTAACTTCTCTGTGCCTCAGTTACCTCATCTGTAAAATGGGGATTAAGACTGTGAACCCCACGTGGAATAACCTGATCACCTTGTATACCCCAGTGCTTTGCACATAGAAAGCGCTTAACGAATACCATCATTATTATTATTAAGTATAATTATTATTATTATTATAGTGTACTGTACTGCCACCAAGCGCAGCCTCCCTGAACAAGCCCGCTGCTGCCACCAGAGGGTGATAGAGAGGTGCATCCTCCCAGAATAACGATTGGTGCCACCAGGGGGCAGGCTGCTGCTCTCCGACCAGAGACTGGTTCTGGTTCGATGGGCCAGGGACATCTCTCCAGATCAGCTGCTCAATGCTTCTCCTTGGCCTCTTACACCGTGGGCACATTCCACCCCCATATTTACCCCATTACTAAGTGACCTGTAGTGCTACACCACAGGGAATTTCTCTCTCTCTCTCTCTCTCTCTCTCTCTCTCTCTCTCTCTCTCTCTCTCTCTCTCTCTGTGTGTGTGTGTGTGTGTGTGTGTGTATGTGTGTGTATAATCTGGGGGAAGATAGTAATGAAGCAGCTGCCACTCATTGGAAAACAGGGTCTGGTGCTCTGTGCAGGAAGCTAGTTCTGTCTGACTCGGTTGGGATCGAGAAGAGCCAGGGCCCTTAATTCTATAGACGGGGCAAGCTTTGATGTGTCTCTAGTCCCTCTTCAGGGTCACTGCAAAGTCTCAATCCCCAGAGAAAGGACATTTCTGGCATAAAACAGAAGCTTGAGGGATCCAGTGTCAGGAGGAGGACAGAATGCCTATCAGGGTCTCTATCCTAATTTTCTCTGAGAAGCAAAGTGTGCAGACTCCTACCTGAGGTCAAGGAAGCAGGGGTGTGGGCGGGGAGGACAAAAGGCAGGTATTGTACTAGAAAGTGCACTCTATCTACTGTGCGGTTCTGCACCTTCAATCGATCAGTTGGGTCGATGGAGCTCTTGCTGTGTGCAGAGCACTGTAGTAAGCCCTTGGGAGAGTACAGTATGACAGACACATTCCCTCCCCACAATAAGATTAGTATTAACGATAATTTTGGTATTTGTTAAGTGCTTACTATGTGCCAAGCCCTGTTCTAGGCACTGGCACTGTTCTAAGTGTTTACCGTATCGGGGGGACTGGAGTTCCTGGAGTAACAGAACTGGGGATGCAGGTGGGAGGACAAAGCAGGCCTTCTTTTCTAGAAATGGAATTCTATACAGTGTGTAGTTCTGTCCCTCCGGTGTGTGGAGAACAAGCCCCTTCTAGGGATGTGAGGAAGGGATGGGTAAGTGTTCATAGGGCAGAGTGTGGCAGTCAGCGTAGCTGCGGATCCACTTAACCATGTTGGTCCGGGAGGGGGCAGGGAGAGTGTTCAAAAGTGTTGGCAAAACTAGGTTTTCTGTGCTTCCCCCTGCCGCCTTTTCCTGCCTCCCCGCTTCCCCTTTCCTCACCCAACTTTGAGCACTGGTTTTCCTTTCAACAGATGTGGTCCCGGTCAGATGCTTAGGATCACCGGTTCAGGTGTCTCAAGACCAGGGTTCAGAACTCGACATGTCCACGGGCAGTGACCGGAGGAGAAGCTCCAGTGCCACTTCACTCCGATGAGACCGAGGTTCTTCTGTCCACCCCCAGAGGAGACCTGAGTGAGTCCCGAGGTCCCCGTTCCCTCAATAGCATGTCCAGGCTGCTCAAGGCCCTCCAGCCAAAATCCCCTGGCAGCACACAGCTCAGGTCAGGATGGCCGAGGGGAGAATGTAGTTACTACTTATTTACCAAAATTGCTCAATGTATCTCTCCTGCCTTGAGGCGCATCTTTCTAATGTGGACAGAGGACAATGCCCAGGCATGCCCTGCTGTCAAGATGGAGTCTTGGGTGGCACAGTCTCCAAAGGAGTGTGTGTGTGTGTGTGTGTGTGTGTGTGTGTGTGTGTGTGTGTGTTTATGTGTATTGATGGGTGTGTGTATGAGAGGCTAGCAAATCTTTGGTTCAACCCACAATTCATTTATCCATTCATTCGTACTTATAACAATAGTAATAATAACGTTATCTGTTAAGTGCTTACTATGTGCCAAGCACTGTTCTGAGCAAGGGGTAGATACATGGTCATCAGATTGTCCCACCAGGGGCTCATTGTCTCAATCCCCATTTTGCAGATGAGGTAACCGAGGCACAGAGAAGTTAAGTGGCTTGACTTAGGTTAAGGTCACACAGCTTACAAGTGGTAAAGCCAGGATTAGAACCCAAGTCCTCTGACATCCAAGCCTGTACTCTTTCCATTAAGCCATAGAGCATTTACTGTGAGCAGAGCACTGTACTAAGCGCTTGGGAAAGTACAGTACAGCAAAAAAGAGAGATGATCCCTGCCCACAACTAGCTTCCAGTGTAGAGGAGGAGACAGGTACTAATACAAGTAAATAGGCATCAAGACATCAATACAACATAAACAAGCATCAATTCGAAAAATACGATTACAGATATAATTAATAAAATCATTCATTCATTCAGTCATATTTATTGAGCGCTTACTGTGTGCAGAGCACTGTACTGAGCGCTATATGTTGCCGACTTGTACTTCCCAAGCGCTTACTACAGTGCTCTCCGCACAGTAAGCGTTCAGTAAATACGATTGAATGAATGCATGAATGACCAGGGCAGGGAGGCACATGTGACCAGAGCTGGGAGGCAGAGGGGTTACTGGGTCGGGAGACATGGGGCCTAGGGCCAAGAGGTAGAGGATGACCAGTGCCGAGATTCGGGGGGGGGGACCAGGGCCAGGCGGCAGGGGGGGACAATGGCCAGGAGTCACGAGGGGGGGACCAGGGCCAGGAGACAGAGGGGAAGAAGGGCGGGAGGCAGAGAGGGACCAGGGCCGGGAGACAGGTGGACCAGGGCAGGGAAGAAGAGGTGTACCTGGGCGGGGGATGGGGGACCAGGGCCAGGAGGCAGAGGGGGACCAGGGGCAAGAGGCGGTGGGGGATCAGGGCAGGGAAGCAAAGAGAGACCAGTGCCTGGAGGCAGAGTGGGGGGACCAAGTCAGGGAAGCAGAGGGGGACCAGGGCCAGGAGACAGAAGGGTACCAGGGCCAGTATACAGGGGGACCAGGGAAGGGAGGCAGAGGGGTTATCTGGGCAGGGAGACAGGGTGACCAGGGCAGGGAAGCAGAGGAGTACCTGGGCCGGGAGATGGGGGACCAGGGCCGGGCGGCAGAGGGAGACCAGGGCCAGGAGGAATAGAGGTACCTGGGCCAGGAGACAGAGGGGGACCAGGGCCAAGAACCCGGGGGGATAGGGGCAGGGAGGCATAAGAGGACCAGGGCTGGGAGGCAGAGGGGGACCACGGTGGGGAGGCAGAGGGGTTCCTGGGCCTGGAGACAGGGGGCCCAGGGCTGGAATGTAGAGGGGACCCAGGGCGGGGACCGAGAGAGACCCAAGAACCTGGGGGTAAAAGGAGAACAGGGCCGGGAGGCACAGAGGGACGAGGGCCCGGAGGCAGAGGAGGAAGAGGGCCGGGAGGCAGAGGAGGACCAGGGCAGGGTGGCAGAGGGGGCCCGGACCAGGAGCCAAAGTGATACCTGGGCCGGAAGACGGGGGACCAGTACTGGGAGGTAAAGGGAGCCCAGGTCCAGGACGCAGAGATGGACCAGAGCCATCATTCATTCAATGGTAATTATTGAGCGCTTACTGTGTGCAGAGCACTGTACTAAGCGCTTGGGAAGTACAAGTTGGAAACGTATAGAGACGGTCCCTACCCAACAGTGGGCTCACAGTCTAGAAGGAAGAGACAGAGAACAAAACAGAACATATTAACAAAATAAAATAGATAGAATAAATATGTACCGGTAAAATAAATAGAGTAATAAATACGTACAAACATATGTACATATATACAGGTGCTGTGGGGAGGGGAAGGAGGTAAGGCGAGGGGATGGGAAGCCGGGGGGCCTGAACACAGGGAGACCAGGGCCTGGACACATAAAGGGACCAGGTCAGGGAGGCAGAGGGGGACCAGGACCTAGAGGCTTAGAGAAGCAACATGCCTCAGTGGGAAGAGCACGGGTTTTGGAGTCAGAGGTCATGGGTTCGAATCCCGGCTCCGCCACATGTCTGCTGTGTGACCTTGGGCAAGTCACTTAACTTACCTGAGCCTCAGTTCCCTCATCTGTAAAATGGGGATTAAGACTGTGAGCCCCACCTGGGACAATCCGATCACCTTGTATCCCCCAGCGCTTAGAACAGGGCTTTGTACATAGTAAGCGCTTAACAAATGCCATCATTATTATTATTACTAGAGGCTGAGCGGGACCAGTGCCAGGAAGCAGATGGGTACCTAGGCTGGGAGACAGGGGTACCAGGGCCGAAAGGCAGAGGGGGGACAAAGGCTGAGAGACAGGCGGGGGACCAGGGCAGGGAGGCAGAGGGGGACCAGTGTTGGAAGGCAGGGGAGGGATCACGGCCAAGAAGTAGAGGGTTACCTGGGCCAGGAGACAGGGTCACCTGGGCTGGGAGGTAGAGAGGACCCAGGGCCAGGACGGAGAGAGACCCAAGAGCTTGGAGGTCGAAGGAGACCAGGGCCGGGAGGCAGAGGTTGAGCGTAGCAGGGTGGCAGACGGGAACCAGGGTCAGGAGACAGAGGGGTACCTGAGCCGGGAGAGAGGGGGACCAGGGCCAGGAGGCAGAAGGGTACCTGGGCCGGGAGACAAAGTGACGAGGGCCGGGAGGTAGGGGGGACCCAGGGCCGGGACGGACGGACCCAGCGCCAGGAGGCACAGAGGGAACAGGGCCGGACAGCAGAGCGGGAGCAGGGCCAGGAGCCAGATGGGTACCTGGGCCAGGAGACAAGGGAACCAGGGCAGGGAGGTAGAGGAGCATAGGGGTACCTGGGCTGGGAAGCACAGAGGGATCAGGACTGAGAAGCGGGGGTGGGAGGCAGGGGCAGGGTGGCGTAGGGGGACTGGGGCTGGAAGGCAGAGGGGGAACAAGGTGGGGAGACAGAGGGGAACCAGGGCCAGGAGGCAGAGGGGTACCTGGGCTGGGTGACGGAGACCAGGGCCGGAACAGAGAGAGACCCAAGGCCGCAGAGGTAGAAGAAGTCCAGGGCGGGGACTCACACAGAGACCAGCGCCGGGAGGCATAGGGGGACCAGGGCCAGGAGGCAGCCTGGTACCTGGGCCAGGAGACAGGGGGACCAGGGCTGCGAGGCAGAAGGGAACCAGGGCCGGGAGGTAGAGGGGACCCCGGGCTCACACGGAGAGAGACCCAAGGGTCTGGAGGTAGAAGGAGACCAGGGCCAGGAGGCACAGGACCAGGGCAAGCTGCAGAAGGGGGTCAGGGTCAGGTGGCTGAGGGGGACCAGGGCCGGGAGGCAGAGGAGTTCCTCGGAAGGGATACAGGGGGACCGGAGCCGGGAGACCAAGGGGTACCTGGGCTGGTAGATGGGGGCCAGGACACGGAAGCCGAAGGGGATTTCGTCCAGGAGGCAGTGTGGTACCTTGGCCGGAGGCAGAGGGGCACCAGAGCTGAGAGGCCTTGGGGAACAGGGCAAGGAGACAGAGGGGGACCAGGGTCGGGAGGTAGGGGGGGACCAGGGCAAGGAGGCAGAGGGCAACCTAGACTGGGAAACAGGAGGAACAGGGCCGGGAGGCAGATAGGGACCAGGGCCAGGAGGCAGATGGGGACCAGGGCCAGGAGGCAGAGGAGTACCTGTGATGGGAGACAGGGGACCAGGGCCGGGAGGCCGAGGGGTATCTAGTCTGGGAAACAGGGTCCAGGGCTGGGAGGCTGAAGAGGACCTGGTCC